>NC_135880.1:104548767-104937304 GCF_964194155.1 Cetorhinus maximus | reverse complement strand
GTTGCTGAATGTGATTGCTGCAATTCTAAACAAAGAAAATGGAATGAGAGGGCTCTAGGGTCACAGATGTGGCATTGGAGACCTTATTGGTGGAGATGGAAAAGAGGAGAGATGAATTGGTTCCGCATGGGGCCCTAAGACCCTCAAAGGCAACCCTTAGAAGGCATTGGGAGCAAATGGACAGTGAGATCCATTCCTGGCATCTAGCCCTGAGAACCTGGTAGTAGTAGTACCACAAGAAGTCTAATTACCTCATTTGAATGGTCAAGGACATACCTTTGTCACCAGTCCATGAGCCTCTCATGCTGCTCAGTGCAATATACTCCTATCAGTTAAGCAGCACCAGTTTCTGTCACTCAAGACTCATATATAACATCTAGATGGTCTACCTCACTCACCTACCAATGCTGCCAGAATCACACCCAACTATCGCTGCACCCACATACCTCCAGCTATTCAGCTACGGCAGGGACATCAGCCAAATACAGTGCTACACAATCACTAATATTCTTTACCTGACAAGCAACAACACAGTAAAGGGGAGCACAGCTAAGCTGGCAGGGACTGAGCTCCACAGAGGAGATGGTTTTCTGCAACATGGGGGAGGCTGTGATGGAGCCTGTGACATTTGGCATCGTTGACAACATTCAGGGATGACAATATGTTGCCTTATGCCTCTTCTCAACTCCTATCTCACCCTCATCCTGCTATCTGGCATGATGAGCAAGCTGTAAATGGTGTGACCATGGACCATTTGCTTTCCATTTCAGACTCCTTTCCTCACTCTAACCATCCCCTTCTGATTTTCTCCTTTCACACACCAAAGAACTGCTGCCTGTCCAGCCACCAGGAGGATCCTGTTGAAGGCGTGCGGCTTCCAAGCTACGGAGATCTTCACCCTGCACGACTCCCGCAAAGGTGGTTATTTCGACGTGACGTTCAAGCAAGTGACAGACTGCGTCCGGCTCCTGAGGGTGTTCGAGGAGAAGAGAGACCTGCCGGAGATGAAGATCCTGACGGCGGAGCCGCACTTTTCTCTGCCGTTGCAACGGGAACGTGAGGTGATGGTGCATGTGTACAACCCCTTCGTCCCTGTCGCCGACGTGGTCACCTTCCTCACCAGGTACTTCGATAAGGTGGGGAGCGGCACCGAGATTCGAGACGACTTGGGGATCTGGACAGGCAAACGCCTGTTTAAGGTCACGCTAAAGACCGATGGTAAGGGAGCCATTTTCCACCCTCCTTCCAGTTTCGCTATCGGGGGAAACCGTGGCTACCTGGTCTACGCTGGGCAACCCAAGCATTGTCGCTCATGCGGCAAGGCTGGTCATGTGGCGGCCAACTGCAGCGCCTCCCTCTGCAAGATCTGCAAACAGGAAGGGCACCAGACAAAAGACTGCAAACAGGCCAAGTGCTGCAACCTGTGTGGCGAGGCAAGTCACCTCTACAGGACCTGCCCCAAACGCTGCCGTACTTACGCACAGGCAGCCAAAGCCGACCAGGGGGAAGCAGAAGAAAGGTTTCGTGTCACTCCAACCACCAAGGCCCCCAGGGAGCCCAACGGGACAAAGGAGGACACAGAGAGAGACAAGGTGGAGAAAGAGATTGAGGCAACAGAGAGCCAATCAACAGCACTACCCCCTGAACCTTCCAGTCCTCAGGACAGCGAATCAATGGAGGAGGAGGCAGCAGTGGAAAAGCAGCAGGGGGAGTGGCGGACGGTGAAGAACAAGAAAAGTAAGAGGGAGCGAAGAAGAAGCAAAGGCGTTTCCCAGAGAAGCGGCAAGAGGCGTCTCCCATCCGACACGGATGACAAGGGCAGCAGCTCTTCGGATGATGAAGTGCCAGAGCGGCACCGACAGAAGAGGCGGCAAAGCTCCAGGGCGTTGGAGGACGAGACACCCGAGCTCCAGAAAATTGGAGACAACAAGGAGACCAACGCACCCCAACTTTGCCTGCAACCTGAGGAGGCCAGTGCACCACAGCCCCTGGAATCTGGGAGCAGTGAGGCAATCATCGCACCCCAGCTCCAGGAAGCCGGGAACAGCAACCCCCCAGAGGGGGTGAGTTTTGGAGAAGCTTCTCCAGCAAAGGTCATCTCAAAATCCGCTCACTACGTGAACCTCCAGATGCCACTGGAGCAGAACACGGCCAAGGAGATCTACCTCAGCCCATCCAAAGTGAAGGAATTTGAGCTCACTACGGGTATGAAGGAGCAGACTAAAGGTCTGGGACTCTCAGAGACAGTGGGTTTGGTAGGAGAATAAATGCTTTAATATGGGTTTAAAGATTGTATCCATAAATGTGCGTAGCATTAAATCTACTACGCGATGTGTTGCGACCTTGGACTACCTAGCCAAGGTCAAAGCTGACCTGTTGTTTCTGCAGGAGTGTGCGATACCGCACCTCAGCTCCTACAGGCAATGGTCACGATGGTGGTCCCACGGGCCATCGATCTGGTCGGGCGGAAACGACTCTCGTTCCTCCGGCCTGGGTATTCTGCTGCGGGGAGGCAACTTCACCGTCTCCGAGGTCAAGGAGGTGGTGGGCGGGCGACTCCTGGTAGCAGACGTAATGTACAAGAACGCTCCACTCCGGTTAATTAACGTGTACGGCCCGGCACAAGGGGCTGAGCGGCTGGAGGTCTTTCAGCAGCTCCCACTGCTGCTGGCGACCTCCAGGCCGGTCATTCTGGGCGGGGACTTCAACTGCATCATCGATGCGGCTGGACGATCCGGCAGGGCCGGAAGCAGATTGGACGCTACGTCCAGATCCCTGATGGAAACAGTTAAGGATGCCAAGCTGCACGACGTCTTCAGCAACCCTGCAGACGGAGCGCAGCGTAGATACACCTGGTCGCGGCCAGACGGGTCCATTCGTTCCAGGATAGACTTCCTGTTTGTGTCCCGTGCATTCACAGTCAGATCCACCGAGGTCAAGCCGGTGTTCTTCTCTGACCACTGCCTCCTACTGGCGGACTGCCACTTGGAGGAAAACCTGAGGGTGGGCAGGGGGGCATGGAAGCTAAATGTGCAACTGCTGACCCCAGAGAACATTGAGGAGCTCAAGAGGGATTACAAAGGTTGGAGAACCGTGAAACCCCTCTTTGAGTCCCTGACACACTGGTGGGAAGTGATCAAGGGAAGCATCAAGAGGTTTTTCATCCTCAAAGGCACCCAGAAAGCTAGAAAGGAACAGAGGGAAATGTCCCGACTCCAGGAAAAGATGCAGAATCTGCTCCGGCTGCAGTCGATGGGGGTCGATGTCAAGGAGGAGCTCCAAGAGGTGAAGGGCCAGCAAGCCTCGCACTTTGCCTCGGAGGCCTCCAAGATCATCTTCCGTTCCAGAGTCCGCTCCGTGGAGCAGGATGAGACGTGCTCACGCTTCTTCTTCCAAAAGGTACACAGAGAGCGCTCTGTGATCAGCAGCCTGAAGGAAGAAGACGGCTCAGTAAAGTCATCACGGTCCGACATTCTGAGGATCAGCAAATCCTTTTATGCCGGACTGTATGACGTGAAGCCCACGGACAGCACGGCCTCCCAGTCCTTCCTGTCCTCTATCACGGAGGTCCTAGACCACAGTACGCGGGAGAGCCTAGACAAACCGCTAACTCCTGACGAACTGACTAAGGCCCTCGAGTCCTTCGAGAAGAGTAAAACCCCCGGAAGCGACGGCCTGCCGGCGGAGTTGTATTCGGCTCTGTGGGACTTGATCGGCCCAGACCTGCTAGAAGTGTACGAGAGTATGCTCCTGGCCGGCAGCATGTCAGAATCCATGAGGAAAGGCATCATCACCCTCATCTACAAGCACAAGGGGGAAAGGGAGGAAATTAGAAATTGGCGACCCATTTCACTGTTGAATATGGACTATAAGATTCTGTCCAAGGTCATCGCCAACCGGGTCAAATCCGCTCTGGAATTGGTGATTCACCCTGACCAGACCTGCTCTGTGCCAGGCAGGAAGATCTCTGACAGCCTGGCGCTGCTCAGGGATACGATTGCCTATGTACAGGACAGGGGTGTGGATACCTGCCTCATCAGCTTGGATCAGGAGAAGGCCTTTGACAGAATATCGCACACCTACATGGGGGATGTGCTCTCCAAAATGGGGTTTGGGGAGGGAATTCGAAATTGGATCCAACTGCTCTACACTAACATCAGTAGCGCAGTCTCAATCAATGGGTGGGAAACAGATAGCTTTCCGATTAAATCTGGAGTCAGGCAGGGCTGCCCTCTCTCGCCTGTCCTTTTTGTGTGCTGCATAGAACCCTTTGCCGAGTCCATCAGGAAGGATCCGGGCATAAGAGGAGTGACGATCCCAGGCAGTGGAGGCACTCAGGTAAAAGCCTCCCTGTACATGGACGACGTCGCCGTCTTCTGCTCGGATCCGCTGTCGGTGCGCAGACTGATGCACGTCTGCGACCAGTTCGAACTGGCCTCGGGAGCCAAGGTAAATCGTGGGAAGAGCGAGGCCATGTTCTTTGGGAACTGGGCTGACCGATCCTTTGTCCCCTTCACTGTCAGGGCTGACGGCCTGAAGGTGCTGGGGATATGGTTCGGAGGGACCGGGGCATGCGTTAGAAACTGGAAGGAGCGAGTGGCTATGGTGAAAAGGAAACTGGGCATGTGGGAGCGACGCTCCCTCTCCATTGCGGGTAAGAACCTGGTCATCAGGTGTGAGGTACTCTCGCTGTTGCTGTACGTGGCGCAGGTCTGGCCCATTCCACACTCCTGCGCGATGGCGATCACTCGAGCCATCTTCCGCTTTATCTGGAGGTCGAAAATGGATCGTGTCTGCAGGGACGCGATGTACAAGCCTCTAGATAAAGGGGGAAAAAACGTGCCCAACATCGCCCTCATACTGATGGCCACCTTTGTGTGCGGCTGCATCAAGCGGTGCGTAGACCCTCAGTACGCAAACACCAAGTGTCACTACGTGCTGAGGTTCTACCTGTCCCCGGTGTTGCGAAGGATGGGTCTGGCCACGCTGCCGCGGAACGCTCCAAGTAGTTGGACCGTGCCGTACCACCTGTCCCTGGTGGAAAAATTTATGCAGAAAAACACCTTTGACCACAAGTTCATCAGGCAGTGGTCAGCACGTAACGTCCTAGAGGCCCTGAGGGATAAGGAGAGGGTGGACCCTGTGGGATGGTTCCCCGAGCAGACTGTCAAAGTCATTTGGCAGAATGCCTCATCGCCAGAACTTTCCAACAAGCACCAAGACGTAGCTTGGCTGGTGGTGAGAAAGGCCCTCCCCGTCAGATCCTTCCTACACGCCAGGAGTCTCACCCCCTCTGCACGATGCCCTCGAGGTGGCTGTGGTGGGGAAGAGACCGTTGTTCACCTCCTTGTGGATTGTGCCTTTGCAAAGAAAGTCTGGAGAGAGATGCAGTGGTTGCTGTCGAGATTCATCCCGAGCAGTTCTGTGACACAGGACTCTGTGCTCTACGGGCTGTTCCCAGGGACACACACCGAGACAAACATCAACTGCAGCTGGAGGATCATCAACTCGGTGAAAGACGCGCTTTGGTCTGCCCGAAACTTGTTGGTCTTCCAGCACAAAGAGTTGTCCCCGACCGATTGTTGCGGACTGGCACAATCCAAAGTCCAGGACTACGTGCTGAGGGACGCACTAAAGCTTGGGGCAGCTGCCGCAAAGGCGCAATGGGGAAGGGTCGCTGTCTAAGACCTTTCTACCACAGCGCACCGAGAGACTGGGAACTGTTTAGAGCCCCTCGGGCTGTACAGATCAAAATGAAAGGCTGTAAATGACTGTAATATTGTTTGTACTGATGCACCTGGTGATACATTTTGTAAAAGTTTAACCTGGATTGTACCCTTGTAATGTTGTTTTTGAAATGGTTTTGAATGTGATTGAAGATTTTTATGAATAAAGTATATTTTTACAAAAAAAAAAAATCTTGCGGGTCAAGGAGGAGCTCCAAGAGGTGAAGGGCCAGCAAGCCTCGCACTTTGCCTCGGAGGCCTCCAAGATCATCTTCCGTTCCAGAGTCCGCTCCGTGGAGCAGGATGAGACGTGCTCACGTTTCTTCTTCCAAAAGGTACACAGAGAGCGCTCTGTGATCAGCAGCCTGAAGGAAGAAGACGGCTCAGTAAAGTCATCACGGTCCGACATTCTGAGGATCAGCAAATCCTTTTATGCCGGTCTGTATGACGTGAAGCCCACGGACAGCACGGCCTCCCAGTCCTTCCTGTCCTCTATCACGGAGGTCTTAGACCACAGTACGCGGGAGAGCCTAGACAAACCGCTAACTCCTGACGAACTGACTAAGGCCCTCGAGTCCTTCGAGAAGAGTAAAACCCCCGGAAGCGACGGCCTGCCGGCGGAGTTGTATTCGGCTCTGTGGGACTTGATCGGCCCAGACCTGCTAGAAGTGTACGAGAGTATGCTCCTGGCCGGCAGCATGTCAGAATCCATGAGGAAAGGCATCATCACCCTCATCTACAAGCACAAGGGGGAAAGGGAGGAAATTAGAAATTGGCGACCCATTTCACTGTTGAATGTGGACTATAAGATTCTGTCCAAGGTCATCGCCAACCGGGTCAAATCCGCTCTGGAATTGGTGATTCACCCTGACCAGACCTGCTCTGTGCCAGGCAGGAAGATCTCTGACAGCCTGGCGCTGCTCAGGGATACGATTGCCTATGTACAGGACAGGGGCGTGGATACCTGCCTCATCAGCTTGGATCAGGAGAAGGCCTTTGACAGAATATCGCACACCTACATGGGGGATGTGCTCTCCAAAATGGGCTTTGGGGAGGGAATTCGAAATTGGATCCAACTGCTCTACACTAACATCAGTAGCGCAGTCTCAATCAATGGGTGGGAAACAGATAGCTTTCCGATCAAATCTGGAGTCAGGCAGGGCTGTCCTCTCTCGCCTGTCCTTTTCGTGTGCTGCATAGAACCCTTTGCCGAGTCCATCAGGAAGGATCCGGGCATAAGAGGAGTGACGATCCCAGGCAGTGGAGGCACTCAGGTAAAAGCCTCCCTGTACATGGACGACGTCGCCGTCTTCTGCTCGGATCCGCTGTCGGTGCGCAGACTGATGCACGTCTGCGACCAGTTCGAACTGGCCTCGGGAGCCAAGGTAAATCGTGGGAAGAGCGAGGCCATGTTCTTTGGGAACTGGGCTGACCGATCCTTTGTCCCCTTCACTGTCAGGGCTGACGGCCTGAAGGTGCTGGGGATATGGTTCGGAGGGACCGGGGCATGCGTTAGAAACTGGAAGGAGCGAGTGGCTATGGTGAAAAGGAAACTGGGCATGTGGGAGCGACGCTCCCTCTCCATTGCGGGTAAGAACCTGGTCATCAGGTGTGAGGTACTCTCGCTGTTGCTGTACGTGGCGCAGGTCTGGCCCATTCCACACTCCTGCGCGATGGCGATCACTCGAGCCATCTTCCGCTTTATCTGGAGGTCGAAAATGGATCGTGTCTGCAGGGACGCGATGTACAAGCCTCTAGATAAAGGGGGAAAAAACGTGCCCAACATCGCCCCCATACTGATGGCCACCTTTGTGTGTGGCTGCATCAAGCGGTGCGTAGACCCTCAGTACGCAAACACCAAGTGTCACTACGTGCTGAGGTTCTACCTGTCCCCGGTGTTGCGAAGGATGGGTCTGGCCACGCTGCCGCGGAACGCTCCAAGTAGTTGGACCGTGCCGTACCACCTGTCCCTGGTGGAAAAATTTATGCAGAAAAACACCTTTGACCACAAGTCCATCAGGCAGTGGTCAGCACGTAACGTCCTAGAGGCCCTGAGGGATAAGGAGAGGGTGGACCCTGTGGGATGGTTCCCCGAGCAGACTGTCAAAGTCATTTGGCAGAATGCCTCATCGCCAGAACTTTCCAACAAGCACCAAGACGTAGCTTGGCTGGTGGTGAGAAAGGCCCTCCCCGTCAGATCCTTCCTACACGCCAGGAGTCTCACCCCCTCTGCACGATGCCCTCGAGGTGGCTGTGGTGGGGAAGAGACCGTTGTTCACCTCCTTGTGGATTGTGCCTTTGCAAAGAAAGTCTGGAGAGAGATGCAGTGGTTGCTGTCGAGGTTCATCCCGAGCAGTTCTGTGACACAGGACTCTGTGCTCTACGGGCTGTTCCCAGGGACACACACCGAGACAAACATCGACTGCAGCTGGAGGATCATCAACTCGGTGAAAGAGGCGCTTTGGTCTGCCCGAAACTTGTTGGTCTTCCAGCACAAAGAGTTGTCCCCGACCGATTGTTGCGGACTGGCACAATCCAAAGTCCAGGACTACGTGCTGAGGGACGCACTAAAGCTTGGGGCAGCTGCCGCAAAGGCGCAATGGGGAAGGGTCGCTGTCTAAGACCTTTCTACCACAGCGCACCGAGAGACTGGGAACTGTTTAGAGCCCCTCGGGCTGTACAGATCAAAATGAAAGGCTGTAAATGATTGTAATATTGTTTGTACTGATGCACCTGGTGATACATTTTGTAAAAGTTTAACCTGGATTGTACCCTTGTAATGTTGTTTTTGAAATGGCTTTGAATGTGATTGAAGATTTTTTATGAATAAAGTATATTTTTACAAAAAAAAAAAAAAAAATCTTGCGGGTAAGAACCTGGTCATCAGGTGTGAGGTACTCTCGCTGTTGCTGTACGTGGCGCAGGTCTGGCCCATTCCAGACTCCTGCGCGATGGCGATCACTCGAGCCATCTTCCGCTTTATCTGGAGGTCGAAAATGGATCGTGTCTGCAGGGACGCGATGTACAAGCCTCTAGATAAAGGGGGAAAAAACGTGCCCAACATCGCCCTCATACTGATGGCCACCTTTGTGTGTGGCTGCATCAAGCGGTGCGTAGACCCTCAGTACGCAAACACCAAGTGTCACTACGTGCTGAGGTTCTACCTGTCCCCGGTGTTGCGAAGGATGGGTCTGGCCACGCTGCCGCGGAACGCTCCAAGTAGTTGGACCGTGCCGTACCACCTGTCCCTGGTGGAAAAATTTATGCAGAAAAACACCTTTGACCACAAGTCCATCAGGCAGTGGTCAGCACGTAACGTCCTAGAGGCCCTGAGGGAAAAGGAGAGGGTGGACCCTGTGGGATGGTTCCCCGAGCAGACTGTCAAAGTCATTTGGCAGAATGCCTCATCGCCAGAACTTTCCAACAAGCACCAAGACGTAGCTTGGCTGGTGGTGAGAAAGGCCCTCCCCGTCAGATCCTTCCTACACGCCAGGAGTCTCACCCCCTCTGCACGTTGCCCTCGAGGTGGCTGTGGTGGGGAAGAGACCGTTGTTCACCTCCTTGTGGATTGTGCCTTTGCAAAGAAAGTCTGGAGAGAGATGCAGTGGTTGCTGTCGAGGTTCATCCCGAGCAGTTCTGTGACACAGGACTCTGTGCTCTACGGGCTGTTCCCAGGGACATACACCGAGACAAACATCGACTGCAGCTGGAGGATCATCAACTCGGTGAAAGAGGCGCTTTGGTCTGCCCGAAACTTGTTGGTCTTCCAGCACAAAGAGTTGTCCCCGACCGATTGTTGCGGACTGGCACAATCCAAAGTCCAGGACTACGTGCTGAGGGACGCACTAAAGCTTGGGGCAGCTGCCGCAAAGGCGCAATGGGGAAGGGTCGCTGTCTAAGACCTTTCTACCACAGCGCACCGAGAGACTGGGAACTGTTTAGAGCCCCTCGGGCTGTACAGATCAAAATGAAAGGCTGTAAATGATTGTAATATTGTTTGTACTGATGCACCTGGTGATACATTTTGTAAAAGTTTAACCTGGATTGTACCCTTGTAATGTTGTTTTTGAAATGGTTTTGAATGTGATTGAAGATTTTTTATGAATAAAGTATATTTTTACAAAAAAAAAAAAAAAAAATCCTGCAGAACTTGCCCTCTCAGAATCCTCTGCTCCATCTCCCTATCGCATTGCAGACCCAGAGGCACTGCCACTGCAGCACCCATAGATGTTGCAACCTTTGAGTGGACAGGTCACCGACTCCTCTGACTTCCCAGGATTCAGCAATAACTGCTAAATCCAAGAATTTAACTAGTGTTGAGCCCCTCTTGCAGCTGAGCGCTTTTTTGGTAAGTGACATGCAAATTTATTGAATGGAACTGCGTGGTGCAAATTTGGAAAGTGGGCATCACATCAGCTGGTAGGTCTGTGTGACTATATGATAGGGCCAGTTCAGTTGCTTCTGGTGCCCACAGAAGATACTTGTACGAGCACCCTTCTGAACATGGCATACTGTGTAGGCTGTGCTGGAAGTGGCTGGCAGTGGAGTGTGCATCCCCAGGAGGCCAATTGACTTCTGTTGCACTGTCTCCAGCTCTGCTATGGATCCAAATTTTTCACTCCAAGGCCTGGGCTTTTATCTGGGCTCAAATATGAGTGCACGCTCTTGAGCCTCCCATATCTCGCTCCCGACTGAGTCCTTACTTTTTCTGGGATTTTTGCCATTTTTAATGAAGGGGCAGGCTTTTATGCGATTTGCAAGCTGTGATTGGATTCAGGCTTGTGTTCGTGGAAAGAAGAGGTTGGGTGCAGAGGTGGATATTTCATGCCCTTTGCCCAATAAAAGAATTTTGTGCAGGTCTCTGGTTTTCCACATGTGCAGAGTGCCATCGACTGCGCTTGTGTAATGCTTAGATCTCTGTGGCAACAAGAAGTCAACTACATCAACCTCAATAACTACATGCACTCGCTGAATGTTCAGCTGGTGTGCGACCACCATAAATGCATCCTACAGGTCTGCGCTTGATTCCCAGGGACCGTCAATGACTCCTACATCCTTAGCAGGTCTCAGATCCCTGGCACCTTCCTGGCTTCAGAGAGCCTGTAGGGTTGGCCCCTCAGAGACAAGAACTACCCACAGAGGACGTGGCTGATGACGCCCATGCAGCGGCCTCAGACTGCAGCAGGGTGATGGTATAACGAAACTCATGTCGTGACCCAGACTTTGGAGCAAATGATAGGCATTTTGAAAATGAGGCTCCGGTGCCTCGACAGGTAGAACGCCGCAATATGGTCCACTGAGAGTATCATGCATCATCAGGTTGCTGCACGCTACAGAACCTGGTGCTGCAACAGAGGGAGGACCTGGCTGAAGAGATGGAAGAGCTGCATGTCTCCTCCAATGAGGAGGACGTCGAAGGGGATGATGGTGATGAGATCCCCAAAGCAAGGATGCCAAAGATGAGGCCATTGCACTGGCCAGACAAGGCAGGCATGCTCGGGAGACCCTCATAGCTGCAAGATTTGCAGAGGACGAAGACAAGATGCAGTGAGGATTGTCCTGGCATCCTCACCTTGCATCTGTATGTTTGACTCCTGTGTGGCTGAGAGCACACATACCCTCAGCGCTCAGGCCTGTGTTATGGAGACATAGCAGAGGCCCCAATAGCCGCTAAACTCCACGAGGATGATGATGACATGCAGTGAAGACACTCCATAGATCTTCACATTGACCCTCTGTGAATGTCTGACTCCTGTCTGGCTGAGGACAACTCACTTGCGCTCTATGATCAGGGTCATATCATCGAGACGCAGCCATGAAACTTTAACTGCCCCTGATCCTTTGCCAGCCTTCAGCACCTGATCCCTTCAGGAGCACACTGTCACAGATGCTGAAGAGATTGGGGCCAGCCCTGCCTCAAAGGTGCTGAGAGCACACACAGAGAATGAGGGAACTCTGTGATGCCTGCCCACGACATTCTGGCAGGGATGACCAGCACCATTGAGGTGCAGGCATCAGTAATGTGTCCAGTGAGTGTGAAGCTGGACCATCACTTTGATCTGAAGGTTACACCTTGCACAGGGAAGAGGTCCTGGACTGAGACACCTGCCTTTATCTTGAACAGGAACCAAAGTTTCACACCTGAGTGACACGAACACTGCTCATCAGAACAAGGGGCCATATAGGCAAGGAGACATTCTTGGGAGTTTATTTACAATCGCGAACATTGTGTACAAGTGATTAACACCCATGCCCAGGGTGTGCAACTACATCTTCTTAACCCCACTTACTGCCCCTCTCCCATGGCTATGTTCGCAGCTGGGAGTCCCTGAAAAGGGAGCATGCAGTGTCCGCTGGCACTGTTGAGGCCTTCCGTGCTCAGTGGGCACCACAGGGACTGGGGTGCTTTATAGACCCCTTTAATCACATTTCGATTTAATGTTGGTAAGTTTCCTTTGAATTTTGTCTTTGTTTTTGCAGTTTCCCTTTAAGGGGCTGCTTTTACTTTATCCCTGATTATGCTAATTTAGTTTAATTGTTTGACTAAAAAGAGTTACATCTTCTTAACCCCAACCGTCTGCCCCTCTTCTGCAGCTACATCCGTGGCCGGGTGTCCCTGGAGAGGAAGCACGCGGTGTCCACCAGCACCATTGAGGTCTTCCATGCTCGGTGCATGGGGACTGGGGTGCTTTATAGATCCTCTTAATCATATTTTGATTTAATGTTGGTAAGTTTCCTTTAAATTTTGTCTTTTGTTTTTGCAGTTTCCCTTTAAGGGGCTGCCTTTTACTTTGTCCCTTATTTTGTTAATTGGTTTTGATTCAAAAGAACTACATCTTCTTAACCCCGGCTGTCTGCCCCTCTTCTGTGGTTACATTCGCGGCCAGGTGTCCCTGGAAAGGGAGCATGTGGTGTCTGCAGGCACCGTCGAGGCCTTCCATGCTTGTTGGGCACCGTGGGGACTGAGGTGTTTTATTGACCCTCTTAATCAAATTTTGGTTTAATGTTTGTAAGTTTCCTTTAAAATTTGTCTTTTGTTTTTGCAGTTTCCCTTTAAGGTGCTGCCTTTTAATTTGTCCCTTGATTTGTTAATATAGTTTATTTGTTTTGACTCAAAAGAGTTACATCATCTTAACCTTCCTAACCCTGCCGCTACGTCCTGTCTGTGATGACTTTGGCGAGCATCCTCTGGAGGGCCAAAGCCTGGAGGGACCCGGCCTGCTTTGGGTGTCCTGCTGTGGGCCAGCTGCACCCTCCTTGGCCTGTTGAGCTGGATCTGAGGATTTGAATCAACTAGACATTCCCGGAGTCACCTGGGTGGATGGCTCTGGGGTGTTGAGCTGCTGGTCCTCCTCTATATGGGTGCCCAATGGCCTCTGGCAGGTTCCTTGAGAAGGGGAAGCTGGAGTGAGATCAAGCTGCCCTACACCCCTCTTGCATTGAAACTGTTGGAGGCCAATGATGGCGTCAGTGATGGAGTTCAGTCGGCTCGGTAGTGCAGGACTGATATCCTGTATCAAAGTCTGCATGGAGGCCTCCATCCTACCAGTGTTAATCATCACCTCAGCCTGAAGGTGGACAGACTCCTGTATTGTGCCTTGCAATCTGAGGAGTGCAGTGGACATCCCTTCCTGATGTTCCCTAGCTTGCCTTTACAGCTTCAGCAACTGAGGTATGACTGAGTCCAGAGGCTCCTCATCTGACTTGAACTCAGCATATTTCTGGCCTACAGCAGAGCTCTGAATGCCAGAAACCTGGGAGGTCCCTGCTGTGGATCAGACAATGCAATGTGCTCAAAAGGCTACTCTAGAGCTAGGTCCCACCGAGGTGTGTGTATCTGCATTGGTGGAGGGTCTTCAATTAGGGTGTCATCAGATTCTTCTTCCAAGGTGCTTTGGGGCTTGAGTTGAGGACCTGGCTCGTGGACTTTCTCGCTGCTTCCCACATGTGTCTGTGAAAGCAAGGAGAGATAATTAGTGCATGGCAGGGGACTATGGAACAGGGAAATTCACTCACAGCATAGTTGTCTGATGGATGTTACACTGCTGGATCCTCACTTGGTTGAGCACTGTTGACCTCACCTTCAGCACTGGAATGGTACAGATCGCTGTTGGCCAGCTGGATGACTCTATTTTCAAAGTCTATGAGGACCTTGATATCGGGTATACCTCCACCAGTCTGCGACCTTTCTCTTCTGCTGGGTGCCAGCTTGTTTGCATGAATGCAGATGGAGAGAGTGTAAGCAGGATGCCTGCCAGGTCAGATGAGAAGGATGTCTGGCATGCGTGGGTGGTGAGTGGTGCCATGGATGGGATGCGGACACGATCCACAGGGCAAATGAAGGTGTGTGTGAGAGAGTGAATGGTGATGTCCCTTGAACTGGCAGTGAGTGAGATCCCTGTGGATGTGTGATGGATTTGAGTGTGTGAGTTTAGAGTCATGAGAAAAGTGACTTACCCAGGTGGAATGGAAGAGATCATTCATCTGCTTTTGGCACTGGGTGGCTGACTTCTTTTGCAGGGTGTAGGCGATAACCACCGCTGACACTGCCTCCCATGCTGGATTGGTCACCTTGCTTGCTGGTCTTTGCCCAGAGCAGGAGTAGAGGATTTAACAGCAGGCCTCCACTGCATCCAATAGGCAATCAAGGGAGGCGGTGCTAAATTTGGGGCTGCATGTTTCCTCCCTTTAACAGCCATAACTTTCCAGTAGCTTTCGATCCCTTAGAGAGTGCTATCTTTGTGCGGGGGCACCGTTTAAATATGGTGCCTGGATTACTGAAGGCCTGAGGTGATGGCAGGGTAGGCGAATCAGAGGCTGCCCACCAGCGACTTGGAGTGTTTCCCGTGAATGCATTATTAATGAGGCGGGATGCACCAGGAATGGGACAATACCGTGAAAAAATCTACCATTGCAGCTGAGGGTTAAACTACTTTTTTCACGCCCGCTACCGTACTTAGTTCAAATCTGGGGTGATTCTGCCCATTGTTTTTCTAAGTGAGTTGGCCCATTGATATTTCCATTGTTAAAGCAATATGTACTGATATATTAATTGTTCTAAGCCATTGTTGTCACTCTACTTTGAGTATTGTGTTGCACCAGCCTTTTTGCTGCTCACCCTTGAAAGTTTCTGATTTTTCAAGAATTCATAGTGTATATTCGGGATAGTTTCTTAGAACAATATGTTGTGAATCCAAACAGGGATCAGACTATTTTGGATCCGGTAATGTGTAATGAAGCAGGTTTAATAAATGATCTCAGAGTAAAGGATCCCCTAGGGTTTAGTGACCATAATATGGTAGAATTTAGTATTCAGTTTCGGAGTGAGAAACTTGGGTCGGAAACAACTGTGCTAACTTAAATAAGGGTAATTACAATGGAATGAGGGCAGAGTTGGCTGGAGTGGACTGGGAAAGGAGTTTAGCAAAAAAGACAGTTGATGAACAATGGCAGACATTTAAGAAAATAGTTCATGACTCTCAACAAAGATATATGCCAGTGAGGAAAAGGGATTCAAGGGAGGGTAACCAAGGAAGTTAAGGATAGTATCAAATTGAAAGAAAAAACATACAATGTGGCCAAGATTAATGGTATGTCAGAGGATTGGGGAAGTTTTAAAAAACAACAGATGACCAAAAATATAATAAAGAGGGAGAAAATAAACTTTGAGGATAAAATAGCAAGTAATATAAAAACAGACTGTAAGAGTTTCTTTAAATATATAAAAAGGAAGAGAGAGGCCAAAGTGAATATAGGCCCCTTGGAGAATGAAGCTGGGGAAATAATGATAGTGAACCAGGAAATGGCAGAGGAGTTGAATAAATGCTTTGCTTCAGTCTTCACAGTAGGAGATACTAATATCATTCCAAAAATACTAAATAATCAAGGGAAAAAGCGGGGGAGGAAATAAATACAATGACTATTACTAGAGAAAAAGTACTTGTGAAACTAATGCGGCTAAAGGCCAATAAGCCCCCAGACCTGATGGGTTGCATCCTACGCTTTTAAAGGAAGTAGTTACAGAGGTAGTGGATGCACTGGTAGTAATCTTCCAAGAATCCTTAGATTCTGTAAAAGTCCCAGAGGATTGGAGAACAGCCAATGTAACATTCTTATTCAAAAAGGGAGGGAGAGAAAAAAACAAGTAACTATAGAAATAGAAACAATAGAAATAGGTAAATTTAAAAAATAATAATAATAGAAATAGATAATCCTATTTCTATTATTATTATTTTTAAAATTTATTTCCATTCATCGTTTTATCCCCACCTTTTAGCCTATTTTGATCTTTTCTCCCACACCATCCCCTTCCCCCACCCCACCCCCACTAGGACCATCTGTCACTTGCTCATTTTGCTTTCTACTCTTAATGTTACCATTAGCACCTCCTTTAGCCAGTATCACCACCATCGACACCCCTTCGCCCTTTTGTTTAAGACATCTTTCGCACTCTCTCCTTTGCCTCCACCTATCACTGGCCTTCTATTCAGCTTCCCCTGTCCCACCCCCTTTAAACAGTATATATTTCACCACATTTTTACTTCTCTTTAGTTCTGAAGAAGAGTCATACAGACTCGAAATATTAACTCTGTCTTTCTCTCCACAGATGCTGTCAGACCTGCTGAGTTTTTCCAGCAATTTTTGTTTTTGTTTCAGAATTTCAGCATCCGCAGTATTTTGTTTTTACCTTCATTTTGTCCATGTTTAACATCACTCCACGATCGTTGCATCTATTTAGAAAAGTTTCCAGGTACTTGTCCGGGACTCGAATTGCTACTTCAAGCTCCAAAACCAATCGTTACAAAATCTCTGCAATGAACTTTATCATTTGAAGCCCTTCCACCAGGTCATGGACCTTGCCTAGACTTCTGGCACTGAGCTGATCGCAAATGGCACATGCTTTCCGCTTTGTCATCCAAAAGGTGTGTGGAATGTGATTAGGTATGATTGTTCATCGAGATTCATGTGCCAAACCTATTGTGGACAGCAAGCATTAGTGCCACGTAGACATGTAACTACGTTTTCAATAGTGGGCAAAGGATAAGCTCTCACTTGATAACATTTAGTCTTTGGGAACTAAGCAGATGCATAATTTGATGATCTTCTTAGGTACAACCACCCTCATCAAACTGATACATGCGATTGGCGTTGTTACAGAAGCGATAACGGCCTGTCTGACTAGGCCATATAAGTTTTCCTTCACCATATCCATTAAAGCTATTGATATCCAATGTGGGACATGGTGAACCAAATCTACTGTCTTGGTGAGCCTGATTTGGTATTATACTTCAACTTCTCCTATCCCATCACTGAATACTCGAGGATTTTTCAGTATTAAACATTTCTTGGTAAGTTTTTTTCCCTCATATATACTGTCACTCCAGGAGAAGGTATTCTATTAATTTCATCATTATCTGTATATTTCATGATGTTTGTGTCCAGGCAGGCCTTTCTAGCTAACTGGGCCTTGTAGTCATGCAAACAATGAGCTTACAATCCAATTTACACATAAAGTCACCATATTGGACCAACCTTCATACACGTTCTACAATGGGGAGAATTAAACCGCTATAAGCAGCAATTTTGATTTAAGTGGTTCAATCTTCGCTCACTTAAAACCTTTTGTTGCTTTTTGGTATAGGTGGAGCAGAATCATGCCACACTGTACAGCCATGTCCAATTGAAATCTTAGATATTTGCCTGACTCCAGCTAAGTCTACCACACTGTGAGTCATCCAAATCCGTAGCACTGACTTCATTGATGACAAAGGCTTTTTTTGTACTTGGTTAGTCATCTAGGGATGTAGGAACATAGGATGTTGGAGCAGGAGTAGACCATTCAGCCATTTGATCCTGCCTAGCCATTCAATAACATCATGACTGATCTGGTTGTGGTCTCAACTCCAATTTCATGTCTTGACTCCCTTGTCAATCAAAAATTTAACTCAGTCTTAAATAAATTCAATGACCCAGCCTTCACAACTTTCTGGAGAAAAGAATTCCACAGACTAACGACCCTCTGAAAGAAAAAAATCTCATCATCTCCATCTTATTCTTAAACTCTGTCCCCAAGTTCTAGTCTTCCCTCACGAGAGGAAAAATCCTCCTGGTATTCACCCTATCAAGTCTCCTCAAGGTCTTGTATGTTTCAGTAAGATCACCTTTTTATTCTTCTAAACTTCAAAGAGTAAAGGCCCAACCTGTTCAAACTCTCTTCATAAAATGAGCTCTTCATCCCAGGAATCAGTTGATTGAACCTTCTCTGAACTGCTTCTAATGCAATTACATCTGTTTGAAATAAGGAGATCAAAATGGTATACAGTATTCTAGTTCTGGTCTCACCAAGGCCCTGTACAGCTGCAATAAAACTTCCCTACTTTTATATTCCATTCTCTTTGCAATAAATGCCAACATTCCATATGCCTTCCTAATCGCTTGCTGTACCTGCATACTAGCTTTTTGTGATTCATGTACCAGGACACCTAGATCCCTCTGTATCAGAGTTCTGCAATCTCTCTCCATTTAAATAATATACTGTTTTCCTATACTTCCTGCCAAAGTGGATGAGTTCACATTTTCCCACATTATACTCCATCTTTCAAATTTTTGCCCACTTGCTTAACCTATCTATATCCCCTTGCAGACTCTCTACCTCCTTTTTGCAAATTACTTTCCTACCTATCTTTGTGTCATCAACAAATATAGCAGCCATACATTTCGCTCCTTCAGCCAAGTCATTGATGTAGATTGTAAGTAGTTGAGGCTAGCACTGATCCCTGTGGCACTCCAAGCTATTGCTTGCTAACCCAGATATGACTTATTTACCCCATCTCTTTGCTTTCTATTAGCTAACCAATCCTCTATCCATGTTAATATGTTACCCCTTACACCATGAACTCTTACCTAGAGAGAGTGCAGAGGAGATTTACCAGGATGTTGCCTGGGCTGGAGAGTTTTAGTTATGAGGAGAGATTGCATAGACTGGGGTTATTTCCCCTGGAACAGAGGAGATTGAGGGGGGACATGATTGAGGTGTATACAATTATGAGGGGCATAGATAGGGTAGACAGGAAGGAACTTTTCCCCCTGGTGGAGGGATCAATAACCAGGGGGCATAGATTTAAAGTATGGGGTAGGAGGCTTAGAGGGGATGTGAGGAAGATGTTTTTCACCCAGAGAGTGGTGGGAATCTGGAACTCGCTGCCTGAAAGGGTGGTAGAGGCAGAAACCCTCATAACATTTAAGAAGTATTTGGATCTGCACTTGCGATGCCATGGCATACAAGGCTATGGGCCTAGTGCTGGAAAATGGGATTAGAATAGTTAAGTACTTGTTTGACTGGCGCAGACTCGATGGGCTGAAGGGCCCTTTTCTGTGCTGTAGACCTCTACGACTATGACCTTGTACAGTAATCTTTGATATGGCACCTTACCAAATGCCTTTTGAAAATCCAAGTATACCACACCTACATGTTCCCTTTATCCACATTGCTTGTTACTTCCTCAAAGAATGCTAGTAAATTAGTCAAACATCATTTCCTTTTCACAAGATTTTCTCAGTGCCCCGCTTAACCTCCTTAATAATAGATTTTGGCATTTGCCCAGTGACAGATGTTAGGCTAACTAGCCTGTGGTTTCCTACTTTTTGTCTCTCTCCTTTCTTGAATAGAGGAATTACATTTGTTTTCTGATCTGAAGGGGCTTTTCCAGAATCTAGGGAATTGCGGAAAATTACAACTGGTGCATCTATTATCTCAGCAGCCACTTCTTTTAAAATCCTGGGATGCTGGCCATTTCGGGGGCATATTTGGTTGTGCCTGAATTGGGATCATATCAAAAATCCAAGCAAGCTCTAACTTGTCTTCAGCTGATGCTAAGAGTCATTGGCATACCAGCATTGATGCTGATGGTAATTTTGTTGGTGATAGTGACCATTAGAAGAAGCTGAAGGAGGAATGTACTTTTTTCAAAAAAGTACAATACTGAGGATGCTGAAAATCTGAAACAAAAGTTGAAAATGCAGGAGACTAGCAGCAGTTGCATAGAGAACACTGTTGGCGTTTCAGGTAAGAGAACAGTTCTAAAGCTCCCCATACATTGACTCACATGCATTCTTTTGATAGATGTTGCCTGGCCTGCTGAGTGTCTCCAATGATTTTTGTTCTTCTTAAAAAATAAGCTACTAAGTTGTACTGGGACAGTGTCCGCCAGGAGAGTCCTGCAAAGGGAAGCGAGGACAGGGCAAAGGGAAGTGCAGAGCAATCCAATCAGAAAGTAGGTACTGTAGGTGCGAATGGCATCATTGATAAACAGTTTAGCTCGGGTGAGGACTCTCCCAGCCCCAGGTCTGCCACTGTAATCGTCTATAAGGATCTTTTTAACAGAGCAGTGTTTGCACATAGGGAAAAATCGATGCGAACAAAATTGCGTTCAATTGATAATGAATCATTTTCAACATTTTCCTTTTAAATAAACCTTCCACAAAGTAGAGAAAGTAACATTGTAATGATTTTAAAAAAAACATCCAAGTATGTATCTATGTGCAAGAATAACATCGATAACCAGAGTACAAGGACAGAGTGTAGCTGTGTATTGGTATGCATATAGAAGCTGTATACCATCACTTCGCCCTTTGTCCCTGCGACGCCTCTGACCGCGCGCATCACCTGCGCGAGGCGCGTGCTCGAGAGCTGCTGGTGATTGGCTGAGCCCTGGTTCCCGGGCTGCGCCGCGCGCCACTTTTTTTCTTTGCGTGTGCGTGCTGAGCGAGGAGGAGCTGGATCAATGCAACAACAGAGCATCCTTCCAGCTGGCAGACTGAACTGCAGCTTACACATACAACGAGCAGTGTGTGACTTACAGGGTGGTATTATTTAACAAGGGAAAGAATACTTACTGGTTTCAAATTCTGTGGTTGGAGTTTTCACGGTTGCTGCCTGTATTCTTGCTATGTGAATGTCAGCGAAATCTTGAATGAACGCCTGACATTAGAGACTCCGCTTGACGCAGTCAATGTTCTTCCATGTGCTAGTGTTTTCTTCATAATACGATACACGCCCAAGGCTTTTTTTCAGTTTAGTCAAGAGATGTTTGTTTTCGAGGCTGACGGCTTCTATGATTAACGAAAGAGAAATTAGAAGAGGAAGAATGAAAATGCTCCGCTTTCGCAGTTCAAGTATCAAGTCCCTAAGCCAAGAGATCAAATGTACAATCAGGCTGCTGGATGACACTGAACTACCTTGTATTATCCAGGTACAGTAATGGGGTTGATGGGTTTAACATTTAAAAACCCTGCCACAAATAAACTACTTGAAAGATTCTTTTGTGATTGGAGAGGTTTTCCATTTGAAGCATGGGTATATTTGTTTATTTGATTGTAAGCTCTACAAAGCCTCTTGTTCATTTTCTCATGATATTTTTTCTAAAATATATAGGCAGTAAATTGAAAATACACGATAAGCACTCATTAATTACCATATTATTGAAATAGCTTGAAGACTCGAATACTTTCCCCACCCTCACGTATTGTACTACAGAGTGACAATGGTAAAATTATTACCACAATGATGTTGCCATCGAAATGACACTGATTAATTTTTGCTATTGATAATCAATTAGTATGTTATATGATCGGGGTACATTTACCGATACCAGCTTTCGCTCCGTCTGAAAATGAGTATATTTTTTAAAAATGGAGAAAGTAATATTTATTTATGTGTGTTGTATGAGCACACACGTGGTTGTTTTTAGCAGGTTTACTGTGAAGATCCAATTTAAATAATTTAGTATATTTTAAACCTCTCGATTTCTGGATGTTGGTTACAATGATTGTGTGTGGAGGGTTTGTTTTATCTTTGCCTTTTGTGCTTTATTTGCAACACATGAATTTTCTTACAGCGACCTCTGATACATGTGATGACTTTAAGATAAATGCATTTTTAGTATTGGTCAGTCACACTAATAAAGAGAATGTTTTCATTTAAGCGTCAAACCACATTAAATACACAGGAAAACATTTCAGAAGTTTCATGTTTATTTCAATTTCATTACATCTTTTAAAACAAACATTCACATATTTATAATTATTTTTCCATTTGTGTTACCATTGTATTTTGGCAACGTTGATTATATTACTAATATTCCATTTTGTAGAAAATTAGCATAACTGATATAGTTCTACAGGCTTTGATTGGGTATGCATTTTAAACCCATGCTTACTAACAGAAATTACATGGAACTTCATGTTCATTTATTTGAAATAATACACTTACCAACCGACTTGAGTAGATTAAATTAGGAATAATTGATTTATCAAACACTTTATATCCTTGTCATTGAAAATTAATATAACTCAATCAACATTCTAAGGTGTTTTCTTTAACATGGCTTTTCTTTGGTGATACATAGTCATCATTGTAGTTACCTTTGTACATTCTACAGTTGGTCTCCCAAAGGTGGTCTGGAGCTGGGTTAATCATTGTATTCTGATGCATAAGTGTCAGCATATTCCTTTTCATAATCTCATTCAAATAAGAAATCTATTATCTCAGCTGGCTTTTAGTGTCTGAATATGACTGGGAAGCATTTTCTAATCTTCATACAGATCCAAGGCAAATACACTTTTTGTTAATCCACATTAATGCTACTTGACTGAAGGAAATACTTATGAAAGATCTGAAATGATCATTTAAAAAAAAAATTTTATGCACTCTTACCCAACTGCATTTCTTTGTAATGACAGTGGATGAAGAGTGTTGGAATTTGCATAAATGTAGTTGTCCCTTTCAATTCATTCTTAGGCTGTGGGAATTGCTGGCAAGGCTGGCATTTATTGCTAACACCTGATTGCTCTGAGAAGGTAGTGGGGTTTTTTCCTGAACCACATCAGAGTGTTTTTATTCTTTGTAATAGTTTGATACAATGGATTGGCTTGCCAGGCCACTTTAGTGAGCAACTAAGGGTCAGCCACATTGGTGTAGAACTTGTGTCACATGTAGACCAGGCTGAGCAAGGATTGCAAGTTTCCTTCCCTAAAGGGCATTAGTGAACCGGTTGGGTATTTAATGTTTGACAGCTTCATGGTCACTTTTACTGATGCCAGATTTTTATTTACCTAATTTTTAAAAGAGTATTCAAATTCTCAACTGCCATGGTGGGACTTGAACTCATACCCTCTGGATTATTAGTCCAAGCCTTCGAATACCAGTTCTGTAGCATTACTGTCTTATTTTGACTCTCTGAGAAACTTCAGAAATGCCTTCATGGTCCTAGGTTTAATATCCTAACTTTTGACATTCTAACTTAACTGTTATTTCTGTAACATATAGAGCAGGTACAATTCAATTATATATAGATAACAGATGCCTGGAGTGATTACAAAATTGTAATATAACCCAAACATTCAGATTATGTCATAAATAGTTGCTTGCTGGCTAATGTACCACATATGCTTATATCCCATACCATAAAGAATCATAAACCATACAGACTAAGAAGGTCCTAAGTTCCTACACTACTAATACTAATTTATCTAATCTCAATCAGGAGGATCTGCAGGCCCTACAACTGGTTTCCATTTTTATCAACTAAAGAGAGGGGCAAAAAGCAGATATGTCCTCATCACTTCAGTGACTATAATGGAGATTGCATGCATGGTCATCAGCTGAAGGCTGGGTCAGGATCGACTGTGATGTCCCGTGGTCAAACAGCATGTTTATACAGGGAGTAATGATAAATGGTTGTTTTCAGATTGGAGGAAGGTTTGTAGTGGAGTTCCCCTGGGGTCAGTGTTGGGACCCTTTCTCTTCCTGCTATATATTAATGACCTAGACTGTGGTGTTCAGGGCATGATTTCAAAATTTGCAGATGATACAAAGATTGGTAACATTGTCAACTGTGATGAGGATAGCCCTGAACTTCAAAAGGACATAGATAGCTGGAAAACGGGTTTACAATAGATAGGTGCTCAATGGCTGGCATGGACACGATGGGCTGAAGGGCCTGTTTCTGTGCTACATAACTCTATGTATGTTATGACTCTATGTTGGTAGGTTGGGCAGACAAGTGGCAGATGGGGTTCAATGTAGAGAAGTGTGAAATGATTCATTTTAGCAGGAAAAATTTGGAGAGTCAGTATGAAATAAAGGGCAAAATTTTAAAAGAGGTGCAGGGACCTCAGTGTATATGTATATAAGTCATTGAAGATGGCAGGGCATATTGAGTTAGCAGTTAATAAAGCATAGAGTATCTTAGGCTTCATTAACAGGAGCATTGAGTACAAAAGTAAGGAGGTCATGTTGAATTTGTTTAACACACTAGTTGGCTTCATCTGGAGCATTGCGTCCAATTCTGGGCACCATACATGAGGAAGGATGTGAAGGCATTGGAGGGAGTACAGAGGAGATTCACAAGAATGGGATAAAGAACTGTATTTATGAGGATAGATGGAGAGGTTGGGAAAGTTTTCCTTGGAGGAAAGAAGGCTGAGTGGAGACTTGATAGAGGTATTCAAGATCCTGAGGGGGTATACAGGGTAAATAGTGAGAAACTGTTCCCATTCAAGAGGGCATCAAGAACTAGATGGCACAGATTCAAAATAATTGCCAAAAGGAGTAATAGTGATGTGAAGAAAAATGTTTTCACCCAGAGGGTGGTTGGAGTCTGGAACAAACTTCCTGAGAAGGTGGTGGAGGCAGGTTCGATTGAAGTATTCAAAAGGAAATTGTATTGCTATCTGAAAAGAAAGAATGTGCAAGGTTATGGGGATAAGGCAGGGGAGTGGGACATGGTAGAGTGCTCTTTCAGAGAGCCAGTGCAGACTCGATGGGCTGAATGACCTCCTTCTGCACTGTAAAGATTCAGAGATTCTGTGATTCTTTGTAACCTTACACATTGAAAACACCCTCTTGAGTAAGCTGCTAGAGGATGTTGGCACTCCAGAGCAGTACCACCTTCAGGACAGGAGGTATACATGAGTCAACACTGGCAAAAGAGAGAGGGGGAAACTTAAGAGAAAATTTTATGAGGGAGAAGGTAGTGTGGATCGGGGGAAGGCAGGGGTCTGTACTTGTACTTGTGATCAGAGGTAATGTAAGCTGCAATATATACAGAAAGTATTTCTTCAACAGTTCATTATCACTTAAGAAGTGTAAAATATTTAAATCAGAACACCCAACCACCTTTCAGGGATCTTAGATAACTTAGCATACACTAGAGTAGGAACTTAGGATCTTCTTGGCCTGTATGTTTTAGGAATTTTTATAATATGTATGTTTGGGATCAAAGCAGGTGGGGTGCATTACGCATTGAGCAATTGATAATTATATTGTAATCAGAATGCTTGGATTATATTACAGTTTTGAGGGAGATAGGTGCAATGTTAATTGAGGAACAAAAATTAAAAGACAGGAAGTTGAATAATATAAAGTTAAAAGGAGTAGTATACTTATATCTAAATATAAATTTGTGTAAAACCCAATCGTGCTTTCAAAGGATGGATCCTGATTTTGCTGTCAAAGTAACGGTGAGGTTAATTGGTGTGTAAATGGTACAACTTCAAGCGAGGGGCAAATGTGCAGTTAAATGCCAATACCCAAAAGTTGCTGTACGCATTGCATCTGACTGCTGTTAGCTTCACAGAAGCATAATTTTACTATCTACCTCATCATTGAAATGCATTGAATGGCATGAAATTGCTGTAGTTATGTAGTAGATACATACTGAACTTCCACAGAAATTTGAATCTTGTCATTACAGGTGTAGGTACACTTTTAATGATGTGACAGCAGTTAACTACTTTTAATTAAACTCTCTGGTACTGAAAATTAACTATTAAAAGTGTTTATAGTACAGAACTTGAGTATTGCTGAGAAAAGAGACATGTCAGAGCTTTTCATCTTGCATTCATCAGGACACTTGGCAAGAATACCAATAAAGGGGAAAAGACAATTTATACTATGAGAGAAGAGAGTGCTGATTGATTGACAAGTGGACTCTGATTGGTAGAGGCGTTGCCATGGAGAATGCACCTGATTGGTCAAGCATTGCCTTGAGGAATGAGTCAGTGAATGGCTGTCACTTATTTTGTTTAGCTGAAACAGGTGCAATGTATGTCATATGTACATGTAATGGGCTCCATCCTGTGCTCAAATTCACCTGTAAAATGGAGCAGTCAAATGAACTCCCCTTCCTTGATGTACTAGTTGAGAAATCTGTCAGGGGGTTCTCTACCATGGTCTACCGCAAGCCCACCTTCACTGGTCAATATACGCATTGGGATTCTTATAGCTCCACACGCTATAAGATTGGTCTTATCTGCAATCTTGTAAATAGGACCTGAGCCATTTGCTCACCTTGCAAGCTTGATGCTGAAATAGGGCACATCAAAGGCATCCTGTGGGATAATAAGTGACAGTCTGATCAGATCATTTTGATCTGTATATCATGCAAACTCATGAATGGGCCTAAGACCGCCACTTTTGGCCCTGAAAAGTGCCCGATCTACCACCGATTACCATGGAAGGGCAAGGTATCTCAAAAATTTGAGCAACAGGTGAAGCAAGCTGTTTCACGCATCTACTATGCAGTGGCAATGTGAGTGGTACTAACAGGATGCTGCCGTCAAGCCAAAAAGGCATTCTGCCTATTACATAAATGAGTAATGTGGTATATGAATTTCAGTGTCAGTGTGATGCTAGGTATGTAGGCTGTATGTCCTAAAGACCAGCAGATCGTATCAAACAGCATGTCCCAACCGCTGTTCGTAACAAGCAAGGTACAGGCCGTACCCAACCAGCCCGTGCACGGGTGTCCAACATCAGATGTGATTCTGCAATTAGACAACATTTGCCTAAATAATCCTCAGTGTGCTAAGAATTTCACTGACAACGAATTTAAGATTGTCAGCCGGGCTCGCAGTGTGGCACAGCTGCGTGTACTGGTAGCTACATATGTTAATACACAGGACTCTGTTCTTTGCAGACAGAAATAACATGTACACACATTACGCCTGTTTCAGCTTAACAAAATAAGTGACAGCCATTCGCTGACTCATTCTTCAGGGTAATGCCTTGACCATTCAGGATCAGGCTACCTGTTTTAAATTTCAAACAATGCTTGGCAGTTAACTGTTAGTCATCATCACTGGTACATTCTCCAAGGCAACTCCTCTACCAATCAAAGCCCATTTACCAACCAGTCAGCACTGTCTTTTCATACAGTATAAATTGTTATTTTCCCCTTTATTGGTATTCTTGTGAAGTGTCCTGATAAATGCAAGACAAAAAGCTTTGACATGTCTTTTTCAGCAATATTAAAAGCGTGAAGTTTCATTCCTTCAGGTATTAATTGTTGTTGGAGATTTTACAAAATTACAATGGAAAAACCCTTTATTTTTTTCTCTCTTAATCCAATCTCTCTTCCCCTCTCTTTATTTATCTCTCTGTACCATATTTAACAATGTGAACTGACCCTCTCTAATTTACACTTCTTTCTCTGTAGTTCCTATGCATATTTCACAATTCTTCAATCTGATTTGTTAAGAAGATATATAGTTGTTTGCCCTCTTCACTCAAGTCTCAGATAACTGGCATCCTTCGCTGTACTGCTATCAGCTTGCACTTTCAGCAACTTGCTGAAGCACAAGGCAAGTCTGGCTAACAGCAGATGCCAATAGATGCTTTGCTGCAAAATTTGGATTCTTTTTGGGTTGTGGATGATGCAAGCAAGGCTACATTTATATTCTACCCTATTTTCCTAAGAATATGATGATGCATCATCTTTTTCAACTGTTGTAGTTCTTGTGGTGATGGTACTCTCACAATGGTGTTCTATCTGTATCCTTTTACCCTTTGTATGTGTGTTAGGGGTGTATAGGATGTTTTAAATGTTGAATTCCTTCTTGCTCGTCATGTTTGACATCGACAGACACAAGATAATGTCTTCCATATTCTAATAGTTCATGATTTTAGTTATATAAGCCTATATTTATGACTCCTTGCTGAATTATTACTATTGGTCAGTTAATTATTTTCATTATTTATCTCCTCAAGTCTTTTCATAACCTTGAACGTCAGTTTATTCCCCTTTAATCTTCTATGCTCCAAGGAACAAAGCCCAAGATATTCAAATTTCCCTTTATCTGGATATCATTTTAGTAATTTATACTTTATCCATTCTATGAACTTGAGCAGCTAAAAACTGGGCATCTATGAGGTGCCGTGGGCCATCAGCTGCAGTGGAATGTTTTCCATCACAATCTGTAAACTCATGGGCCTGTACACCCCTCACTCCATCATTGCCATCTAGCCAGGAGACTAACCCAGATTCAATGAGGAGTGAATGAGAGTTTGCTATGAGCAGCACCAGGCATACTTAAACATGAGGTGCCAACCTGGTGATGCTACATGCATACTAAACAAAAGAACCAAAATGCTATAGATAGAGGTAAGCGATCCCACATGAACAGATTAGATCAAAGCTGTGCAGTCCTAACACATCCTGTTGTGAATGATAGTGGACAGTTAAACAACTAAGGGTTGAGGAACACCCCCACCCTCAATGATACTGGAGCCCAGCATGGCAATGCAAAGGACAAAGTTGAAGAGTTTACAACCATTTTCAGCCAGAAGTGCTGAGTGGATGATCTGTCTTGGTCTCCTCCTGAGGGCCCCACTATCATAAATGCTAATCTTCAGCCAATTCACTTCACTCCACGTGATATTAAGAAATGGCTGAAGACACTGGATACAACAAAGGCTACGGGCCCTGACAACATCCCAGCTGCTCCACTGAAGATTTGTGCTAGAAAAGTAGCTGCACTTCTAGCCAAGCTGTTCCAGTACAGCTATAACACTGGCATCTGCCCAACAATGTGGAAAATTGCCCAGGTATATCTTGCCACAAAAAGCAGGCCAAATCAATTTGGCCTATTATCGCCCCATTAGTCTACTCTCAATCATCAGCCAAATGATGGAAGATGTTGTTGATAGTGCTGTCCAATGGTACTTACTCACCAATAACCTGTTCAGCAATGCTTAGTTTGGGTTCTGAAAAGCCAACTCAGTTCCAGACGTCATTGCAGCCTTGGTCCAGACATGGACAAAAGAGCTGAATTCCAGAGATGAGAGTGGCTGCTCTTGACATCAAGGCAACATTTGACCAAGTATGGCATCAAGGAACCCTAGAAATATTGAAGTCAATAGGAATCAAGGGAAAACTTTCCTGGCTCGAGTCAAGCATAGCACAAGGAAAATGGTTGTGGTTGTGGGAGGCCAATCATCTCAAACCTAGGACATCGCTGCAGGAGTTCCACAGGGCAACATACTAGCCCAAACCATCTTCAGAAGCTTTATATTTGACCATACCTCTGTCCTTATGTGAAAAATGGTGCTGTGCTGATGATTGCACAGTGTTCAATTTCATTCGCAATTCCTCAGCAAATGAAGCAGTCCATGCCCGGATGCAGCAAGACCTGGACAACATTCAGCTTGGTAAGTGGCAAGTAGCATTTGCACCATATGAGCTCCAGACAATGACCATCTCTAACAATAAAGAGTTTAACCTTCTCCCCTTGACACTCAATGGCTTAACCATTACTGACACACCCACCATCAATACTATGAGGTCACCATTTACCAGAAACTTAACTGGACCAGCTACTTCAATACTGTGGTTAGGTTAGCAGGTCAGAGATTGGGAATTCTGTGGTGAGTAACTTGCCTCCTCACCCTTCAAAGCCTCACCATGATCTACAAGGCACAAGTCAGGAATATGAGGGTATAATCCTTACTTGTTTTAATGAATGTCACCCAAGATGCTCAACACCATTCAGGACAAAGCAGTCTGCTTGAATGGTACTCCATACACCCCCTTAGCCATTCACTTCCTTCACCACCATAGCAGTAGTGTATACTATCAAGAAGGTGTGCTGCCTAAGTTTGCCAGATCTTTGATAGCACTCTCTTCACACTTGATCTCTGCCACCTAGAACCACAAAGGCAGCAGGCGCTTGGGAACACCATCATCTGTAAGCTTCTCTTCAAATCACATACCATCCTGATTTGGAACTATATTGCTGTTCCAGCACTGTCGCTGGGTCAAAATCCTGGAACTCCCCCCTCTCTAACAGCACTGTAGGTGTACCTAAACCAAATAGACTGCAGTGGTTCAAGATGGCGGCTCACCACCACCTTCTCAAGGGAAACTAGAGATGGGCAACAAATGCTGGCCTTACCAGTGAGATTCACAACTGAAGGACATTTAAAAAAAAATAAAATAATGGATTCCAGCATTTTCCAAACAACTGATGGCAGGAACTGGCCTGTAGTCCCTTGTTTTCTCTTTTCCCGCTTCTTAAATAAAGATCCCAAAAAAGGAGCCAGCAGTTGTTTTTCTACAGGAATTTTCATGTAGCCATGATCTTGCAGTCCAGGGGACAGGGAAAGGATCAAGCACCATGTTCAGTGTACTTCCTATGCCTGCATTTCTTGATGCACCATCCTTCCACACTCTTTACCAAAAATGGTGCGCTACTGCAGGCTATTCGCCCTGACCCCACAGATTTCAGTGGGATCAGTAACAGATCTATGGCAAGAGTGATCTTTCCGTAAATACTGGAATTGTGCCCCCAGAGGTTTTTCAATAACACTCTATTTTCTTTGTTCTTTGACTCAACCAGACTTTTGCGCATTTATTTTTCTAAACTTCCAATCTTCCTCGAAAGTTACCCCACCCCAGACCTTAACTCACCTCTATTTCTAATTTATCTCCTCACTCCTCTCATGCCCTCTCCGAGCTTAATCTTTTCTACCAGACCCATTGTCTACTCCCTTGACTTGTTCGGAAGAGAGCAGGGACAGCAGGGAAAATAAGCAGACTGACCACGGCATCATGGTGCAGGGAGCCATTCAAGTGGGGGGAGTGAAAAGGGATGTAGTTATAATTAGGGGACTGAGTAGTTATGGGGATAGATACTGTTCTCTGCTGTGTGAATTTTGAAGGCTGTGTTGCCTGCTCGGTGTCAAGGTGAAGGGCATCTCCTCAGAGCTGGAGAGAAACTTGGAGTAGGGGGAAGGATCCAGTTATTGTGGTCCACATAGTTACCAATGACATTGTTAGGACTAAGAAAGAGGTTCTGTAGTGGCAGTATGAGCACCTAGGGACTAAATTAAAAAACAGAGCCACGAAGGTAATTCAGTTCAATAAAATTTGAATTGAATTGAATTGTCCATTCAAAAATTGATTGTGGGTACACTGCTTGTTCATTATAAACCACACACAAGTGAATAATTAACAATGAAAAGGAAAAACTACGGGTGGGATTTTCCAGTGCCGCAGGACCGGAAATTCCCACCCTAAGTCAACGGATCTTTTGCTGATCCATCAAATTTTCCATACTGCTTGCAACGATTCCCGTGGTGAGCGGGGCCGGAAAATGCCACCCGACATCACAAACAATGAGCAATGTAAAATCCCATGATGCCACGGTGCAGTGCCATCTTAACTCTAAGTACATAGACAACACACAGACAAATTCCTCTTCTTTGCAAGAGAGCTGGGAGAGTGAGATTGAAAGGCGTAAGCTTTCCAGGGATACTGTACTGGAGATGTGAGGAGCAATGGATGCACACAGTTGTTCAGTACCTGCTAACGTAGCAGCTAAGGCACCATGTACTCGAGTTTACTCCTTCCTTTCGTAATTTTCATCTTGTTCAGTGGACTTGCCTTTTCTACCACAGGAGAGGATACAGGTGAGCTATCACTCATGCTGACATGGAAGGAATGATGAAAAAGGCTTCTCCAGTTGACACTGTCCCATCTGCCCCAGAGTTGGACGTCACTGGTGTTGTGCGAGGCTGAACCCAGGGACTCTGATGATAGGGACTGCTGGACCTTGGAGGAGCAGTTATGTGATGTGCCCCAGCTTTTCCTGTCCTGCTGGTGTCCCTCAAGGTGATTGCAGGAGGAGGAGGAGGAGGAGGTTCCATCATCCTTCCAGGTGGTGGGTTAATCAGGCAGAAATATGGAGGACTGGACATGGTCCAGACCCTGGCCCTTTTCAGTGGCTTCCACTGTGGCTCCATGACTCTGCACCACCAGAGGGCCAGCACCAATGGAGCGCTGCACCGCTGGAGGACCAGCACTGAGGGAATGGTGTAACAGCAGAATGAAATGCAGCTCTCTTCATCCTATTCAGTCTGTATCTTTCATTTTCTGGTACAGTATGAGTGTTTGGTCACTTTTTGAGCCTGTCAGAGGAACTGTAATTGTGCAAGGGATTTGTTCTATCAGTCTCTGGTACTGTAAGTGAGTTTGGGACTCGTTATGAATCTCTGTTGTGTCCCTCTCTTATCTTTCTCTGGATTGCTACTTGGGCCACAAGCAACTTGGCATAGGGTAAATAAGATCAGAGACTTGAATGCGTAGCTCAAAGATAGGTGTGGGAGAAATGTGTTTTGATTTGTGGGGCACTGACTCCAGCACTGGGGAAAGAGGGAGCTGTATTTTGGGAAGGCCTTCACCTGAAATGCACTGGGACCAGTGTCCTGGTGAGTTGTAAAACTAGGGCTGTAGTGAGGGCTTTAAGCTAAATAGTCGGGAGAACGGTTCACATGAGGGTAGGTTTAGAAAGATAAAGAGAAAGAAGAAACCAATAGTACAGGGGAGCGATGTAGATAATGATGACTAGAACAGGAAGGGACAGCATGTACGAATATACTGCACCAGTAAATAAGGTCAGAGTTGGGAAAAATGGTAAAAAGGCAGAATTAAAGGCTCTTTATCTGAATGTACACAGGATTTGTAACAAGATGGATGAATTGATAGCACAAATAGAAATAAATGAGTATGATTTGATAGCCATTACAGAGACATGGTTGCAAAGTGACCATGGCTGGGACCTGAATATTTAAGGGTATTTGGCATTTTGGAACAACATGAAGAAAGGAACAGGAGGTGGGGTGGCTCTGTTAATAAAGGATGAAATCAGTATAGTAGTGAGAAATGCTCTTGGCTTGGAGGATCAAAATGTAGAATCAGTTTGGGTGGAGATAAGAAATAGCAAAGGAAAGAAGTAGTTGTTGGGAGTGGTTTATAGACCCACTGACAGTAGCTGCACTACAGGACAGAGTATAAATCAAAAAATAGTGGGGCTTTTAAGAAAGGTACTGCAGTAATTGTGGGAGATTTTAATCTTCACATAGATTGAACAAATCAAATTGGCAAAAGTAGCCCAAAGGATGAGTTCATAGGTTATTCAGCACAATTTTTAGATCAATATGTTCTGGAACCAATCAGGGAACAGGCTATTTTAGACTTGGTAATGTGTAATGAGCCAGGATTAAATAACGGCCTCCTAGTAAGGGATCCTCTAGGTAAGAGTGATCATAACATGATAGAATTTTACATTCAATTTGAGAGTGAAAAATTTGAGTCTGAACTAGCGTTTAAACTTAAATAAAGGCAATTACAAGGATATGAAGACAGAGTTGGCTAAAGTGGAATGGGAAAATATGTTAAGAGGTAAGATGGCAGTAAAGCAATGACAGATATTTAAGGAGATGTTTCATAACTCTCAACAAAGATGTATTCTATTGACAAAGAAAGACTCTGAGAAGGATGCACCATTGGTGGCTCACTAAGGAAATTAAAGATGATATCAAATTGAAAGGAAAGATGGATAATGCTGCAAAGATTAGTGGTAGCCCAGCAGATTTGGAACATTTTAGAAAACCATCAAAGGGTGACTAAAAAGGGGGAGAAATTAGAGTATAGGAAAAAACTAGCAAGAAATATAAAAACAGACTACTACAAGTATATAAAAAGGAAAAGAGCAGCTCAAATAAACATTGGTCCCTTCGATGGTGAGACTGGGAAATTAATAATGGTAAACAAGGAAATGGCAGAGACTTTTAACAAATATTTTGTATTTCTCTTCACAGAAGAAAACGCAAAAAACATACAAGAATAGTGGAAAAGCAGGGGATAAAAGGGAGGGAGGAACTTAGAACAAGCACAATCACTTGAGGAAAAGTACTAAGAAAACTAATGGGATTAAAGGCTGGTAAATCCCCTGGACCCGATGGCCTGCATCCTAGGATCTTAAAGGAAATAGCTGCAGGGATAGTGTTTCATTGGCTGTAACCTTCCTAAATTTCTCTAGATACTGGAAAGGTCCGGGCAGATTGGAAAACCACAGATATAACAGCACAATTCAGGAATGGAGGTAGACAGAAAGTAGGAAACTACAGGTCAGTTAGTCTAACATCTGCCATAGGGAAAATGCTAGAATCCATTCTTAAGGGGGTAGTATCATGACATTTAGAAAATCATAATATAATCAGGCAGAGTCAATATGCTTTCATGAAAGGGAAATCAGTTTGACAAATTTATTAGAGTTCTTTGAGGCTGTAATAAGCAGGGTGAATAAAGGGAAACCAGTAGATGTAGTATATTTGGATTTCCAAAAGACATTCAATAAGGTGCCACATAAAAAGTTACTGCACAAGCTAAGAGTTCATAGTGTTGGGGGTGATATATTAGGATGTGAGGTGAGAGTGACTGCCCTTGACATCAAGGCAGCATTTGATCGACTGTGGCATCAAGGAGCCACAGCAAAACTAGAGCCAATCGGAATCAGGGGGAAAACTCTCCACTGGCTGGAGTCACACCTAGCACAAAGGAAGGTGATTGTGCTTGTTGGAGGTCATTCATCTCCGTTCCAGAACATTCAGACTTTCCTGTTTTTATTTCAGATTTCCAGCATCCACAGTATTTTGTTTTTATCACTGCAGGAGTTCCTCAGGGTAGTGTCCTAGGCCCAACCATCTCCAGCTGCTTCATCAATGACCTTCCTTCCATCATCAGGTCAGAAATGGGGATGTTCGGTGGTGATTGCACAATGTTCAGCACCATTTGTGACTCCTGATACTGAAGAAGCCCATGTCCAAATGCAGCAAGACCTGGATAATATCCAGGCTTGGGCTGACAAGTGGCAAGTAACATTCGCGCTACACAAGCGCCAGGTAATGACCATCCAATAAAAGAGAATCCAACCATCGCTCCTTGACATTCAATGGCATTACCATCACTGAATCCCCCACTATCAACACCTTGGGGGTTACCATTGACCAGAAACTGAACTGGACTAGCCATGTAAATATTGTGGCTACAGGAGCAGGTTAGAAGCTAAGAATATTGTGGTACATAACTCATCTCCTGACTCCCCAAAGCCTTTCCACCATCTACAAGGCACACGTCAGGTGTGTGATGGAATACTCTGCGCTTGCCTGGATGACTGCAGCTCCAACAAAACTCAGCACCATCCAGGTCAAAGAAACCCACTTGATTGGCATCCCATCTACTTCCTGCACCACAGACGTACAGTGACAGCAGTGTGTACCATTTACAAAATGCACTGCAGGAACTCACCAAGGTTCTTCTGATAGCATTTCCAAACCCACAACCAACACCATCTAGAAGGACAAAGGCAGCAGACACATGGGAACTCCACCACCTGGCAGTTCCCCTCCAAGCCACTCGCCATCCTGACTTGGAAACATATCGCCATTCCTTCAGTGTTGCTGGCTCAAAATCGTGGAACTCCCTCCCTAGCAGCACTGTGGGTATACCTGCACCACATGGACTGCAGCAGTTCAAGAAGGTAGCTCGCCAACACCTTTTCAAGGACAATTAGGAATGGGTAATAAATGCTGGCATACCCAGTGATCCCACATCCCGTAAATGAACATTAAAAAAAAAATCAAGCGGGCTGCTTTTCCTGGAAGGTGTCAAGCTTCTTGGGTGTTAATGGAGCTGCACTCATCCAGGCAAGTGGAGAATATTCCATCACATTCCTGTCCTTTGTAGATGGTGAACAGACTTTGGGGAGTCAGGAGATGAGTTACTCACCGCAGGATTCCTAGCCTCTAGTCCCTGAGGAGTGTAACCCTTTGAGTGCCTGATGCCATTCTGAGAGTGTGAGATTGGAGTAAGCGGAAGGTTGACCCACCCTTGCAGAGTGGATGAGATCATTCATCCTCTTCTTGCACTGCAGGAAGGTAGATGCTACTCAGGCCATGGAGGAAACTCTGTCACTAGAAGGGTTCAAAATTGATAAGGAGGAAGTGTTGAATAGACTGTCGGTACTTAAAGTTGACAAGGCACCGGCACCAGATGAGATGCATCCAAGGACATTGAAGGAAGTGAGAGTAGAAATTATAGGGGCACTGGCCATAATCTTTCAGTCTTCCCTAGACTCGGGTGGTGCCAGAGGACTGGAGGACTGTAAACATTATGCCCAAAAAGGGCTGTAAGGATAAGCCCAGCAATTACAGACCCATCAGTTTAACTTCGATGGTGGGCAAGATTCTAGAAACAATTATTCAGGATAGAATTAGTAGTCACATGGAAAAATATATGTTGTTAAGGACGAGCTAGCATGAATTTCTAAAGAGGAAATCATGGTTAACTAACTTGCTGGAGTTTTTTGAAGAGGTAACAGGAAATGTTGATGAGGGTAATGCTGTTGATGTGGTGTATATGGACTTTCAAAAGACAATTGATACAGTGCTACACAAAAGACTTGTGAGAAAAGTTATTACACAGGGAATAAAAGGGACAGTAGCAAAGTGCATACAAAATTGGCTGAAAAATAGGAAGCAGAGTGTAATGGTCAATGGATATTTTTTAGGCTGGAGGAAGGTTTGTAGTGGAGTTCCCCAGGGGTCGGTATTGGGACCCTTGCGTTTCCTGATATATATTAATGATCTAGATCTTGGTGTGCAGGGGATAATTTCAAAGTTTCTGGATGATATGAAGCTTGGGAGTGTTGTGAACTGTGAGGAGGATGGTGTGGAACTTCAGAAGGAAATAGACAAGCTGATGGAGTGGGCAGATAGTAGCAGATGTGGAGAAGTGTGAGGTGATGCACTTTAGTAGGAAGGACATGGACAAAATAAAATAAGGGGTGAAATTTTGAAGGGGGTGCAGGAGCAGAAAAACCTGGGTGTATATATGCATAGATCATTGAAGGTGGCAGGGCAGGTGGAGAAAGCAGTTAATAAAGCATATAGCACCCTGGACTTTATTAATAGGGGCATAGAGTGCAAGAGCAGGAAGGTTATGCTGATTTTATATAAGACACTCGTTAGACCTCAGCTGGAGCATTGTGTACAGTTCTGGGCACCACATTATAGGAAGGATGTGAACACATTGGAGAGAGTGCAGAAGAGGTTTACAAGAATCATCCCAGGGAAGAGAAACTTCAGCTATGAGAATAGATTGGAGAGGTTGGAACCATTCTCCTTGGAGAGAAGGCTAAGAGGAGATTTGATAGAGATGTTCAAAATCATGAGGTGGCTGGACAGAGTAGATAGGGAGAAGTTGTTCCCGCTCTTAAACGGATCAAGAACAAGAGGGCACAGATTTAAAGTGATTTGCAAAAGAAGCAAATGTGATGTGAGAAAACTTTTTAACACAATGAGTGGCTTGGGTCTGGAATGCACTGCATGGAAGTATGATGGAGGCAGGTTCAATTGAAGCATTCAAGAGGGCATTGGATGATTGTTTCTATTCAAATAATTTCCAGCGGTACCAGGAAAAGGCAGGGCAGTGGCACTAGGTTATAATGCTCATTTGGAGAGCTGGTGCAGACATGATGGGCTGAATGTCCTCCTCCTGTGCCATTAAAATTCTGTGAGTCCGTGCAGGGCATTTTGCAGGCGAGTGCCCAATGTGCAGATCTCCTCTGCGAGCGCCTCCTGTGCTGTCGAGGTGAGGTTGGTGTGCCTCCTGGAACCATCCCTTGGGGAAAAGGACATCCTGGTGTTGGTGGACACCTCGGATTAGAGCCTCAAGGAGTCATGGCTGAACCTTGGGGCTATAGTCTTCTTTTTCCTGAAGGCCATCTCAGGGTCACTCGAGAACACGGTTGGGCTGGAAAGAGTGAATGTGTGTGTTTGAGTGGCGTTTAAATATGGTGCCAGGACCTTCGACCCCATAAGGTGACGGCAGGGCGGACGAATCTGTGCCTGTCCATCGTGTGATTCGGAGAGTTGTTTGTTAAATCATGTTACATTAATAAGCTTCCAAGCATAAAATCGGGCATGATAATCCGCCCCGCCTGCCAGCGGGAAATACGCTGCTTATCCTACCGGCACCACACTTAGGCTGGGATTTTCTGTGCCCGCCAGTGTCGGGCGTGTTCGGTGGCATGAGCAGACAATATGGCGAGATCGGTTTCACGACAGCATGAAGCCAGTTTGCGATTGTCCACTCAGCCTGCCTACGGCCAGTTGTGTTTCCTGCTATCGGACGTCGAGAACCTCATTGTAATACATCAGCATATTATTATAAGCCCAGCCCGCCGGACTTATCTCCACCCACCCTGCTGGATCGTCCACTCACGCTGATGTGTTTCACATCACATAAGCGACGTGCACCTGGCGAGCTGCATTTCGCTCGGGACTTCAAGGTTTGTTTGCCTACTTTGCTTTGGTCAGCACTCACAGTCATCAGCGCCAGGCTTCACAGATAGCACCACATCACTTTTAGGGGGGCTCATGGGTAGGTCTCTACCTACCAGACCAGTCATATGTGGGTGGCTTTTCAATGGTTGCAGGGCATGGCCTTGCTTGGGGAAGGGGGAGAAGTTTCCTCAGGCAAGGGAAGAGGCTGCAGGATGAGAGCTGTAATGGGGGAGGGTATCCCAGGGTGTGTGTGGGGCACATGTTGATCTGTGCAAGTGGCTACAAGATGGTGAGGGCTGAGGAGGCAGTCTCCAGAGAAGATGAGGCATGATGGACGTGTGAGGGTGTGTGAGAATGGGTGGCAATGTCCCTTGAGCTGGCAGTGAGTGAGATGCCAGAGGATGTGTGATGGGCTTGAGCATGTGAGTTTAGAGTGATGAAATGTTTGCCATACCCTGGCTGCACAGATGAGATCATTCATCCTCTATTTGCATTGGATGGCCAACTCTTCTATGCAGCGTTGGCACTGACCACCGCTGCCACTGCCTTCCATGCAGGATTGGTGATGCCGCTGCTCGTCCTGCGGCCAGAGCGGGGGTAGAGGACATCACGACGGGCCTCCACGGCATCCAAATGGTGTTCCAGTGATGCGTCATTAAACCTGGGGCTTGCAGTCATTTTGCCTTTCATGGACACCTTCCCCGTAGTAGTCGTGGGCTGGAAGCTGAGATGTGTGCGCGGCAGCTGGACTTTAAATATGGTGCCCGACGTGATGAAGCGGCAAGGGTGATGGCATGGCGGGAGAATGAGAGCCCGCCCGCCATGGAAACGGTGTGTTTCCTGGGAATGCATGAGAAATACGGCGGGTTTGGCACGATATGGGAGCTACCCTTAAACTCCAGAACAGAAAATTCTGCCCAATATCTCCTTATATGGCTTAGTGACATATTTTGTTTATTTACACCTGTTGAGGCACCTTGGAACATTTTATTATTAAAATATAAGTTCTTGTTTATTTATCAATGATCTCTCATTCCTTCATTGAGGCCCTGATGTTTGAACTATTGCTTTAATTGTGATATACTAGTTATTGCACAAATGATCAAACATTAACATGTTATTTTACAGAAAGTTTTCGAGCCGTAGGCTGCAACAAGAGAGTCTGCTATGTATAAGAATTCAGCTTGCTTGCTCCAATTTGAATTTGTTTAGTTTGTAAAAAACTGTTGCAAAATGTGAAACCTGCACTTGCTTCTTAAAATCACCAGCAACATTATTCCCAAAAAAAGGGTCAAAAATTGATTTTTCTTTCCTGTACTTAAAAATGGCGCAATTGATTAAAACATTTACTATAATGGCAACAAATGTATATCTCTGGAGTTTTGATTATAAGAAGCTTGTAAAAATTTCAATATCAGTTATAAATGTTAATGAGCCCATTTTGTAGGTGGCGAGGTGCTGCCTGACTCAGGCAGAAGCTTATATAACCTTGCTAATCAGGGTCCTGTATGTCCATAGGCTTATTGAGCAGAGTGCACACAAGGAAAACCTGGGCCTCTACTGCCTAGGCCTTCCTGCTTCCTCCTGTAACAGCCGTGCCCCCCCCACATTCCCCCAAACCATGCATTTACCTTACTGCCATTGGCTGCTATCTCGGCCTTGTGACTTTGAACTGCCTGACGCCAGCCAGCAATCTTTTACTGTGCGTTTCGAGATGTCAGCTAATAGGCAGAATGTAATTGATGCACGATGGTTAAAATCTATCGAGACATCCCATGGGAGATTCCTGGGCAGGAAAGCTGTTGTCACCGAATACCATCCTGCTCCCCACACCCTGGTTTCCTGCCTGGAGTTTAAACCCGATGTAAAATGTTGGCTTCCAACAGGTAATGTCAAATGTTAAAGGAGTATAGCACATTTACCACTCTATAAAGCTATGACATTTATAGATCCTGCATGAGTATGCAGATGATTAAGAACATAAGAACATAAGAAATAGCAACAGGAGTAGACTATTCGGCCCCCCGAGCCTGCTCCACCATTCAATAAGATCATAGCTGATCTCTTTGTGTTTTGATTTCCACACTCCCATCTATTACAACTCGAGTAGCTTAATATATTTGAATAATAATACGTTGGTCTTTTTTGCAGTTGAGGCAGTAAGTGTTGGCCAGCTATTTGATTGTGAGCAGTATCACGATCCATCTGGATCCTGCCTTTTGCTCATTTTGTCATACATATGCCTACTTACAATTGGAGCTGCTGTTTGATATTCAGGACCAAGAAACCAGGGACAATGAGGTCAAATCCTGTGCCTGTATTGTTGTCCTAGATAGCATCAGCTAATGCAGCACAGACCAAGTTTTATCCTGGTTTTCTTGGTCAATGTGATTAGCTACTCACTGTATATATTTGTTGAGTCATTGGAAAAGTGGAGCATGTACCTTTCAAGGAGAAAAGGCACAAAATGCTACAGGATCCAGATAGTATTTCCTCACCCTCTCTTTTGGCCGTGCTGGACTATGCTTCAGTTCTCAGTTGAGAGTGGGTGGGGCTAACAAGTGAGCTTCAACCACAGCAACGGTACATTTTCTCTGATTAAAGGTAGTAGCTTCTGAAAGAATGTCTATATTATATCTAATCACATTGCAATTATTCTGCAATTGTTCATTATGTTGAATGGCCTTACTATAAAACAACGATGGAAAATATATATTATAAGCCAAGAGACTGAAATAAGTAAACCAATTTCTCTGGAATGATCTGTACTGTAATATATTGAGTTGCATGACAAGAATCCCTATAAACTGAAACACACTGCAATTCCTTAACAAAGATTTCACTGATTGTTTTAAAAACTCAGTTAGGCTCAATGTTTAATTTTGTTGTTACAATGGAGTTCCTATCACTAACTGGTACTGCTTTTGGTCCTGGATTAATCATCTCAGTAGTGTCTTGAATTGGAAAATGAGCCCATCTGGAGCACATCTGAATTCAGCTCCTTTGTTGCCCTTAGCATCAATGAGGTGATTTATGTTCGGAGTGCTTCTGTTTTCAGTTGCATTTCTGAATCACAATTATACAAGAACACATTTGTTAAAATTTTATGAATACTTCAATTTAAGAAATTGTGGATGGTTTTGTACTTCCAATTATATCTTATAATCAGTGCTTGGAATTCATAGGTTGCCAAGATTTTGAAATGTTAAACTGATACAATCGGTATCTTTTCTGTCGTATTATGTCATTTAAAAGCTCCTAAGGGTTATCATTATGCAAAGGGGTTGAAATAAAAATGTTGAGGTACACATTATTCCTTCCTTTGAAACTGTTCATGTTTCTATTTAAAACATTTCATTTTACTCCATTGTGGTTTGAAGTACACTATCTACTTGTGTAAGGGTTGATCTTGTATAAAAGTCGACTCCATGACTTTTGGCCCAAAAAAAGTAATACCTTCTGCAAAAGTCGACCCTGGTTTTCAAGGATCAAACTGCATTGTGATTATTCATTACTTACCGGTAATTACTTTGGTTCATTAATTTAAAGGCATGCGCGGGAACCTCTAGGTTTCCCCTCCCCAATTCTAGTGGCAATCTCCCAGCTAATCGACAAGACTAATGTGTATCACATGATCCATCACGATGCCTTTGAGAATGAATAACAAGCACACAGCTCAATTTAAACTGGAGAAAAAAAGTACTGAAATGGGTTAATGTGCATCAGTAAAATGATCATATTACCACCCATGGAGAGATCCAACAGAACGCTTTCAGAGAAGCAAAGAAAGATGGTATTTCAGAATTCCTGGCCAGTGTCAGGTGGTGCACAAGATTCATGAAAAGGAACCATTTGGTACTTCATCAGCAATTGAAAATTTCACAGTATCTGCCACCTGAACTCGACAATAAAATCATCAAATTCCACCTTATTGTCATCAGACATTGAGAAAAGAATGTGTATCGATTGGCCTGCATTGGAAAAAAGGGTGAAACACTGATGAACTTCGATATGCCAGCAAACAAGACCGTTACCAACATTGATGAAAAAACTGTACATAAAGACACCTGGCCATGAGAAGATCCATTTCACAGTGGTTCCATCTTGTATGGCAGATAGCATAAAATTAAAGCCAAGGTGATATTCAAGCGCAAAGCTCTCCCCAAAGACATATTTCAGAAATGCGTTGTCGTCCATGTTCATGAGAAAGGCTGAATGGATAAAGGGAGTTGCAAGAAATGGATCAAAGAAGTGTGGAGTCTGAGATCAGGAGGACTACACAAAGCAAAAAGTTTGTTCATCTGGGACAGGTTTAAATCCTACCTTTCCGACGATGTAGTCTGTGAGGTGAAATCAACAAACACCCATGTGGCAGTTCTTCCCAGTGGTCCTACGAGTATTGTTCAGCTTGTGTATAAATAAACCTCTCAAGGACAGGATCTGAAAGATGTGGAACAATTGGATGTTGGAAGATGAAAAGACATTCACTAAGGGCAGAAATAAGCGAGCACCCTCACTAGGTACAATGTACCTATTGGTCATAGACGCGTGGAATGAACTTGATGCCAGTGTTGTCAAAAAAATCAGTTCTAAAGTGGGGATTATCAAATGAATTTGATGGTGCCGAAGGTGATTACTTATGGAATGATGATGCTAAAGTTACCGGCAATACCAATGATAATGATGGTGATGAAGATGAGGAAGATCCATATGATGATGATGTACAGCCAGGCTTTTGGGATGAATTGTTCTGTGATTCAAATAGTGGTCTGAGTAACTGTGAAGGATTTCAGTGTGAAGTGTTGTAGTTAATTCATTATGGTATTTATTTATATTATGTTGGATAAAATGTATATAGTTTGTGATGTTATGAATAAATAAATGTTAGAGAATTAATGTGAATCCTTTAGTGCTGTTCATTTTTACTTTATTTTATTGCGACAGTCTTTCTAGGCCAAATCAAGCGTGCATAGCAATCCCTCAAAAACATTACCCGTGTAAAAGTTGACCCCATGACTTTTGGCCTAAAAGATTGGTCTCAAAATTTGGCTTTTACATAAGTATATACAGTAGTTACTAAGTTAGCCTAAAGTTATGGAAGATGGTGTGAAGCAAGAAATCTGGGTTTTGTTAAAAAAATAATTTTTTGGACGATTTTCACCGAATATCTTAGAGGCTAAAGAGCCTCCTGAGGTGGCCAAGAAAGTGTGTTAATCTGTAATACCAGTTCAACCCATGTTTAGCACTAGATGCCATCTTGGTAAAGGAGTTGAGACCAGCATTACTAATGGTTGCCTAGAGACTCATTAAATATCTGGTTGCCACATAAAATGTTTGCCAACATTCGTTAAAAAGGCTGTACAGAATTTTGGTGCCTAGCGCTTCAACTAATGCTCTTTTTGAACAGCAATCAGCTGTTTGGGAGTAAATTCATGTTGATTTCAAGTGCATCTTAAAGGGACACTCACCATGTCATGATTATTTTGGTGCAGTGTGAAAAGGACTTCTGAAACATATCTGGAGACCTTCTGGCACATATTGTCAAGATTTCTCTAACACTCCAGCAACATTTATTCTGGGATCCCTCTGGGTACTTCATCTAAAAAGAGTAACTGCTCTGCTACTGCAACTTATTGGACAGCCTATAGAGTCATCAGGAGAAAGGGAGTGCTTGGTGTTGGGCATTTTGCTAGATATTCCCTATGGCCTGGATGAGAAGTGGGAGAAGGTCATGAAACCATGTGGAACAGCAGCAGTTGCTACAGGAGACAGGGACAGAAGGGTGAGATGGAGTACTCCTCTACTACAGGTGGAGGACATCCCTCATCCTCTGGACTTCACTTCATCAGGACCTCCAATGCCACATCTGGAAACCTATGTGCCATCTCCCTTAGTCCCTGAGCCTTCAGCGTCAGTGAAAATAGGGACTGAATTATACCGGCCATCTACGAGTGGGAAAGCAGGCAGACTGACCCATAAATTGGCACTAAATCATTGGTGGTGCGCCCGTCACCTATCCCCCTGCCCCTGCCTTCACCATGATTTTACGAGTGGCGGGGAAGGCATTGGGTGGGTCACCAGCCTGTGGCCCAATTGAGGCCCTTCAGTGGGCAATTAATGCCCAATTAAGGGCTTCATCTTGCCGTCACCTGGATTAAACCAGCGGCTGGAGAGGCCCACTCTATGCAGCCAGCCCTGCCAGGGCTGATGGTGGGTCAGGGAGGGGTACTGCCTTAACTGGCCCCCTATGACCAACGGAGGGCTCCCTCAAAGGTATAACCCTCCCAGGTCCCCCGTTCCTCATGGTCTCTCAAACCCAACCCCAATTGCCCCTCCCTGATTCCTAAACACTTACAAAGTTCCAATCCATTGCAGGTCATTGCCTGAGTGCAGTATTGGCGGTGGCCATTGCTCCTGTGGCGCTACCAGTAGTAGAGATGCTGACCGCTGGCCTCTGGCCTCTGGCCAACAGCTCCCTGAGGTGGGACATCCTATCCGTGAGAGGCAGAAATCCCACCTCCAGTCTATTAATGGCCAATTGCTAAATGACTGCGGTGTAGCCAGTGTTCCCCTCAGTGTGCTGTTCCCTGAATTTTTAGCCAGGAGCATAGGGACCAAGCGCCCCATATAATTTAACTATAGGTGTGAGGAGGCCCCATATACAGCTCTACGAAAATTGTGTCAAATCAGCCTCCAAGCAACACTTGAGCGCTAAACTACAGGCTTCTGGCTTGGCACCTCCAGGAAAGTTGAAACTATGGTAATCAGCAATCGGGACCCAAATTGTTAAATACAAACTTTCAAACAGGTGTATCTTATTAGCACTATACCCATTTAGTGCTTGTTTTCACCCTTTGGCCAAAGTAACTCCCTAAGAGTGTAGCACATTTGAACCCTAGCCTTTCAGCCCAATCCAGTCCAATTTAATGAGCATTCCTACTGCTGTGGATGTAAAGGCTCAAAAGACAATGAAGTTGTACAATGTAAATGCATGTTCTTGTGATTGTAAGTTAACTACAAAATGCACCACTTTGACAGATCTACTCTGGGAAGTCGCAGTTAAAGTTGTCCAGGCGGAAATCTGAACAGTGCAGTGGAAATGCTTTTCTAAAACTGGGAGATGAGGTTCAAGGTACTTCACCAGAGCAGACAATAATGATCTTTTATTTGTCTCAAACCTAAAATCTATATAGACTTGGAAACATTTGTATTTTTTGCATAAAATGCAAGAAAATGTTCTGACTGAACAAAGATTCATCCTTTAAAAAAACTCGAAGGTAAAAATTGTCGTTCCTGCTGTAGAGTAGTGATTTTCTTTTAGCTTGCAAATTTGGTCCTTTCTGCACACCAACCCAATTTTCTTCTTTAGTTTCCTGCTGCTTCTTACACTTCTGCTTGGCCTTTTGAATGCATTCTTGCTTAAACTTGTGTCCTGTCTTTTCTGCCTGGTATCTGCGATGTGTTTCATTCATGTTATTTTCCACAATTTTGTCCTGTTGTTGCACAGCAAGTCAGGATTGGTCTGTTGACATTTTCATCACATGAAGGGGCAATTGTTGAATGGTGTGAAAACACAGGCCTATTTGTACATTTGTTGCCAGTTCTTCACAACTTCACTTATTCTGGGCATTGAAACTTAAATGCATGCTACAATTCTTCAAAAAGTTCAGCTGGGACACTTGCAGAGAGTTGCAGACATTCTTGTTTTCAAACCTTTCCATAGTCCCGCCCCTCCCTGTCCACCTCTACAACTCTCAGAGATTTCTGTGCTTCTCCAGTGCTTGTCTCTTGTGCATTCCTTATTTTAATTGCTCCACCATTGGCAGCCATGCCTTCAGCTGCCTAAATCCTAAACTCTGGAATTCCCTTCCTAAACTGTGCACCTCCCTACCTTTCTCCACCTTTAGATGCTCTTAAAACCTACCTCTTGGACCAAGCTTTTGATCACCAATGCTAATATCTCCTTATGTGGCTTGGTGCTAAAGATCATTTGATAAAGCTCATGTGAAGTGGCTTGGGATGTTTTACTATGTTAAAAGCATGATATAAATGCAAGTTGTTGATGGTGAGACTTTATGGGCTGAATTTTTTGCTTTGGGTAGGAAACAGAAGTTGGACTGTTCCTGAGTCCTGAACCCACCTGTTGAGATTTTGATCAGGGCACGCCCTTAACTGGCAAAGAGACTATTTCCCTGTTCAATTAAGGGCAGTAGGAGGGCTCTCAAAGCTGGTGGGTGTGTGTACTATCACCTCTTTAATATCTATGTGGAAGCCATGGGCAAAGAAGCACTAGATGAAATACAGAAAGTTGTCAAAGTAGGAAGTCAATTGGTGAAGTTCGTGAGATTTGCAGACGACCAGCCTTAAAGAAGATCTACAAACACTAATGGGTACAACAAATGTAATGGTGAAAGATATGAAAGCTATGAAAATTGGAATGAATAATAGTGGGAATGCAGAGGTCAAGATAATTCATGAACAGTTGGAAAAGGTATCACAATTTAAGAATTTGGGAAGTATCTTGTCAGAAGATGGATCCTGCCATAAAGAAATTAGACCTAGAATAGCAATGACAAAGAATACATTCCCCAAACACAAAGAAATTGCCCAGCATAGGGAATGAGTAGAGATCGTAAGGAAAGAATTATTAAGACTGACTTAGGGTGTCTTGGGTATGGGGCTGAAATGTGGACCTTGAGAAAAGAAGAACCCCAAATCTGGAAAGTTATGAAATGTGGTTCTGGAGAAGGATGGAGCGGTCATTTAGTCTGTTTGGAGAAATGAAGAAGTTCTTGGGATGCTGGGGGAGGAAAGATAGTTAGTGACTACCTTTAAGAGAAGGCATCAAGGTTGGATTGGCCATATTCTAAAGCATGGGGACTTGCTGAAAGAAGTGAGTGAAGAAAGATTAGAGGAATGTAGACCAAGAAAGAGAAAGGGAATGATGATGTGAGACAACTTGAAATTGAAAACAGGAGGCTCCTACGAGCAATTCAGAAAGAAAGCTTAAGATTGCAACGTGTCTTTGGAGGGATGCAGAGCCTTGGGCCTGAATCTTGTCAGCAGTGGCAATGGGTGAGTGGATTGCTACTGGGCTCGAAGATTTCCCTGACTCAATGCTGCTGTGCATTTTTTCTGGATCTTCCAATTCCAGCTGTTAAAATAATACGCAGTGCAGCATCCCTTAGAACTCTGTCAGATCATAGCAGAATCAGGGGAAGATAAGGACACACATCCTTTTTACAGCACTAGCTGCCACATGGTATGTTTAAAGGTCCAGTCTTTGAATGTGGGTGGCTGGCTGAGTGGATGAATAGGTTGAATGAGTGAATAGATCGGTGAATAGGGTGCATAGGTAGATGAGGTGGGTGGGTCGGTGAGGAGGTAGGTGGGAAACTGAGTAGGGTGGGTAGGTGGGTGAGTGGTAGATGGGTGACTGGATGGGTGAGGAGGTAGATGGGTGAGTGGTAGTCGATCGGGTTAGTGGGATAGTCGGTGGTTGGGGGGGTTAGTGGGGGTGGTCTTGGGGAGTAGTTGGATGGTCAGGGGGTGGTTGGGGGCAGTCGGGTAGTTAGGGGGGGTAGTTGGGCTGGGTCGTAGTTGGCTGGTTGGGGGCTCACCGGGTCAGGTTGGGGGCTGATCAAAGGGGCTAGTTTAATTGGGCTGGGGTTAGTCAGGTCAGGTCGGGGGTTAGGCGGGTCGGGGTTGGGTTAGGTTGGAGACATTTGTGAAAGGTCCCGGGAAGCAGGGAAATTGCTCGTCGGAAGCTTAAATTTCCCGGACAATTCCCACTTAGTTCCTCATGTCAGGTTTTCCACAGGATCCCAACGTGCACCTTCAGTCGTATCTTGAGTTACAATGATCTGGAGCTCAGAAGGTTTGGCTCTGAAAGTGCAGTTACATTTATTTAAATGGCTAGAGATCCAAAAATCACAAGAGCTTTTGTCCAATTTTGAAATATTCGCCATTAGTTCCCAGCTGTGTTGCAGTGGTGATGCATGAATATTGTGAACCTAATAATTCAAAAGAACTCTCAAAATTACAGCTTTCACAGAGCCATAACTAACCTTTTGAAAAGAGCGATTAATGGTACTGATTGAAGGTTAGGTGGTAATTTCCTCAGAGCTGCCCTCATGTCAGTAGAGCGGGAATGGCTGTTAGAAAATTCCTGGCCTATGTTTCAATGTGATTTTGAAGTAATCACACACCTTGAGTTTCAGTTTGCCTGATGTACAATGTAAGTAGATCACCACCACTCCAAGTAATTGATAGAGTGCTACAGCTCACAGACCTTGCTTCATTGTTTAAAACAACAATACAACAACACAACACTGTTCACCATTCATTATAGGACATCAGTTTTATTAACTGGACTTAGAATAAATTACCACAAATATCAAGACTAACTATTATCAAAAGAGGAAGATGGGATGAGAACTAAGGAAAACACAGAACTGCAGCTCTGTGTCAATCGCTTGTAATTACAGTGTAACCTGACTAAGGTAATGAACAGCTGCAGCCAAGGTGACTCTGAATTATTCAAGTCAATGGTTAAAGCTGTTGAGGGATCTAACTAAAATAATTTGGGAAATGAAAGTGAGGAGAAAGATCAAAGAAAAGGAGAAGAAATAAAAGAAAGATCAGAAAGAAATAGCTCATTCCTCACTCTCTGCTGTGCCAAGCCATCAGTTGGAAGGTTATCTTTGTAGATAAAAACATGCCAGGCAGAGGTTAGCAATTAACACGATTTCAAAAAAGCCTTAATGTTTGATTGACATCTAGGAATATTGTCATTGTTTCAGTTGAGAGGTCTGGTGACTGAATGCTGTCTGATGCCATATGGGTCCTGTTCTTTGTTTTATCTGAAATGTGTCTTTGCAAGGATGTAGAGCCCTAATTTAAAACGCAGTAAGATTTCTTTAAACACATAGGAAGGGCCAAAAATCACTGGACCTTTTATCCAATTTTGAAGTGATCACTATTTTTTCCCAGCTCATTATTTCCTCAGAGCTGCTGTCATGTCAGTGCAGCAGGAGTGACTGTTAAAAATTCCTGGCCCATGCTTCTGAGAAATTCACATGCCTTGAGTTCTGAAGAAGAACCATGTTGGACTCAGAATGCTAACTATGTTTCTCTCTCTACAGATGCTGCCCACCTGCTGAGTTTTTCCAGCATTTTCTGTGTTTATTTCAGATTTCAAGCATCCTCAGTATTTTGCTTTTACCTTATGTTTTGGTTTGCCTCCTATGCAACGTATACTTTTTCCTGTTGGGAGAATATCTAGCTTATCAGAAAACTTGGATTTAGGGTGGCAACAGCTAAGTATTGGGATTTCATGAATGTTGAAAGGAGTATATTTGGAATTAGACCAGCTATAACCATGCAGCCTATCTGTATCATATGCTGGTAAGGTTTTCACTGTTAGAATAACCCTATTCATTAGGTCAGTGGCTTACAGAGTTATCTGAAGCTAATTGGGAAGTATCCCAGCTCCCAGTGACAGTGGTAGGTCCCTAGGTTCCAGTAGTGAGCCAGGTTAACTGGTCAACCATCAACACTGCTCTGTGGAGTATGGTGGACTAGTCTCCCTCAGATATCGAATTATCAAATCTGCTACAGCTATGTTTACATTGCTGTTAGGTGTAAGGAAATTCAATTATTTTGGACAAAATCTCAAATTCCAAATAAAGCATTGACGTTCTAAAGTCAATTGATTGCTTAAAATAAGCACTATCTATATAGTTAGGGGATTTAGTTTGCAACTAATTTTTATTGGAGCCCAGTCGCTTTGGTCTGGGGTTTATAGGGTCAAATTGCTGAATTTCATGGGATCGCATTCCCATCCCCATTGCAAAAGTGGGTTGCCAGCTGAGTGAATCAAAAAATGCCCGCCCAACAGCGGCAATGGACTTCCAGCAGGCTAAACGAGCAGAGAGTGGGACTTCTGCCCCTCAGTGGGAGGAAGCCTCACCCTTGAGAGCTGCTGGCCAACCTGAACTGAGCAGTGGGCTTGAATAATGAGCACTCTTGGGATTGCAAGTAGCCTCTGGGATGAGGGCAGCCATGGTGTCCAGATCCAGGTAAGTCTAGAGTTTTGGATGGGGAAGGATTGGGGAGCCCAGGGAGGTGGGTGAGTGGGGTGGAGGGGGTGGATTTTGGAGGCCAGATGAGGATGAATAAAGTGGGGGGGGGCACATCTTGGCAGGTGCCCCTCTTGCTCACAGGGCAATCCCGGAATCATGTGCCCCCCTCTTCCTTCCCGCCTTTTCCATAAAGTTGTTTTAAAAATGACCTTCTCACCCATGCCAACCATATTGTGGTGTGGATAGCGTAATATTCAGGTGAATTGGCTTGTTAACAAGCTCAATTGCCTGTTAATTATTTTTTCAAAATGGTGGTGGGCTGCCGATTTCAGCACCTGCTGCCTACTGTTTTATGGGGACGAGTTGGGCAGGAAAGCTGTAGGGAGGGGCCTGAGAGTCCTTTCGGAGTTTTACTTAGCTTTGGAGCCATACTCTGAACGTAACAAAAATGAGTGACTTTGACAAGTAATGTGTTAAAAAAACAATTCTATTGAATATTGAGTAACATTATTGATAATAATAAATGACAGTTATAGTTAATATATTAATATGTATATAAAAAATAAATAAATAAAAAGAAAGATAACTTTATTGAAAGGCAAAAGTCCTTTATATATATGAGAAGAAAAGAAGAAAGACAGATTTTCTAAAGCACAAAGAATAACCCCAATTTAGTTTGTTCCATGACAGCTCTCCAAAATGGATAACCGCAACTTAGTCTGTTCCCCAACAGCACCCTAAATTGGTACATACATTACCATCTCCTTGGTACATACATTACCAAGTCGCTGAGTCACTCCATTCCAGGCCTTTCCTCCCGTCTTCAGTGGTGACTATTCCACTATTGCTGCAGCAGTGAGTCCTCAAAGCAGCGTCCCTTTAAACCAAATTTCTGGCTCCATTCCAGCCTTCCGAGGCCTGGTACAGTCCTTTCCCAAAACAAGTCTCACTTCTTATCAATTCTTCTCACAGGCACTGCAAGGCCATGCAGACTTCACAATATCCAAGTTGTTTACTCATCTTTTGATGGTGTCTTCCCACCTGTCATCCTTCAAGTGTTATGTCCATCAATCAAACTTCACCTTCTGATGACCTATGTTAGGTGACCACCATAAGGTTACTCATTGCCCTGATATGTAATCCAAGGGTCACTGAATTCAGTAAGAAAAAGGACTTCTGATAAACAAAGACAATTTATTTTAGTATTCTAGCTCAAAAAATGGAAAATAAAGATATAGGGCAGAATTGTCCCAGATTTACACTAGCTGGCCGCAATAGTGGCTTTTCACGCCGCATCGTCCGATACCCGTCGCGTTAATTATGTATTCCCGGGAAACATGCCATTTCGGTGGTGGTGGGCTCTTATTCGCCTGCCACGCTATCACCTCGCTGCTTCATCATGCTGGGTACTATATTTAAAGTCGGGCCGTGCGCACACATCTCAGTGCTTCCAGCCCACACCTGCTCCACGGAAGACAGGATGGCCCCGAAAGGCAAGAAGACTGCAGCCCCCAGTAGTGACGCATCCCTCGAGCACTTTTTGGACACCGTGGAGGCCCGCTGTGAGGTCCTCTACTCCCACTCTGGCTGCAGGAGGGGCAGAGGCATCACCAATCCAGCTTGGGAGGCAGTGGCAGCGGTGGTCAGCGCCAATGCCCTGCGAAAAAGGACAGTCATCCAGTTTCGGCAAAGTATCTCACCCATCTCATCATTCTCCACTGACACACTCACAAACCCATCACACATTCACAGGGAGCTCACACCTCAAGGGACAACATCACAGTCTCACAGACAACACCACCCTCATCTCCATCAGGCTCATATCCTCTTGAGCTTGTGCCCTCATCCCATCCATGGCTCCGCTCACCAAACAAACATTTCATGCAGCGCCACGTGTCCTGCTCACACTCTCTCCATCTGTTTCATGCTGGAGAAACCTGCTCACATCAGCAGGGAGAGGCCCAGACCAGGGGTGGAGTGACCCATGTTAAGACCCTCAATCGCTTTGAGCTCATCGTGCTGACTGGTGAGGACATGGACCCTGCCTGCGATAACAGTGAGGTAGGTGGTGAACATCCACGTGAGGATCCTGTACCACATCATCCCTCTCTCAATGCAACTGTGAGTGCTCTCTCTCCTGCTTTTGACTCTGCTGCAATGCACTAATTATCTCTAATTTGGTTCACAGGGAGCTCTGCCAAGCAACCGACGCCCTCAGCCAACCAGTCACTCAGCTCCATCCACATCCTCACTCCAGCGAAGAGGACACCTCCACCATTGAGGAACTGGAAATAAGCAGCCTGTAAGACCTGTCACAGTGCTTATCCACACCCTCCACCAGCCCAGAGACATGCACCTCGGTGGGACCTAGATCTAGAGCAGGCTTGGGTTCACAATCTGGTGGTCACCGCACGGACACATGTCCATGGCAGCAGGAGGTAGGTTTGTGCGAGCTCCCTGGCACTCGGAGGATTGCTGTGTATCAGGCACCTGTGAGGTCTGAGTCAGATGACAAGCCTCTAGATTTGGCCTTCTTACTCATTCTGGAGAGGCAGCAGAAGGCGTGGGAACATCACGCAGAGCAGAGTGGCATGCGAGTCAGAGGAGTGTATCCGTCTGCTCCCTGATGAAGTGGTGCCCACATGTGTGTGTATGGAGGTCTCAATGATGAGGATGGTGGATGCCATGGAGACCCTGGTCCAGCAGAACGCGGAGATGTGTACAGACCTTCATTCCATCACTGGAGCCATGGGTAAGTTCTTGCAGTGGCAACACGAAAGGGAAACGGGGCACCTCAATGTCCCTCCAGGTGCTCTGTCCCCTCCAGGAGTCAGGCCGGGGCCCCTGGGCACCCGAAGGGAGGAGGAGCGGCAGCTGGACACCCCTGGGTCATCCACCCAGGAATCTCAGAGTCTGTCTTCTACCTCCAAGTCCCTTTGCCTGTGACCCCCTCAACCTCGTCCTCTGTCAATGCAGAGGGAGCAACTGGCCAACGAGTGATTTTGGAGGGAGAAAAGTGTGAATGGCAGGGCCTTTCAGAGCCTCGTGCAAGCACCCTCCCACGCACGCAGATCCTTCAGGTATCACACTCACCTAAGCATTTTCAATGCTGCTTGCTGGGGTTCGCTTTCAGTTGTCCATCTGAGCTGATCTGCATCTCCGCCCACCCAATGGTCACACTCCCATGCAGCACCTGATCTCGCCCACCACGACTCTCGTTTCACTTTCGATTTGGACAACAATGGTGCTAATTCAGTTTTACTTTCACTCCCCCGTCCTTTACCCTCCCCCAGTCACCCATTTCCTTTTCCTCCATCACAGTTGACCTCCATGGCATGACCCACCAGCCACAATGCTTTTCATTTGGGGATGTCCTGGTGAACTGGCCTCCCTCACCCCCTCCACACTCCTTTCTCCCCCTAGACTCCTTCCCCTCTCCACACTCCTTCCCCCATCTGAACCCCTTATACCTTCCACTCCCCTTATACCTACCTCCCCAGTTGCCATCTTCTTTTCCATAACCCCCTCCTCCCCCATACTCCCTCCCAACCTCGCCCCCCTGACACCATTCCCCGTCTCCCAACCTCACCCCCGCAACACCTTCATTCCCCTCCTCCCAATCTTATTCTCCTCCTCCCAATCTTCATTCCCCCCTGTCCCAACCTCACCCCCCCCCCCGACACTTTTTCCTCTTGCAGTCGATCCTAGACCTCCTTCTCCCACCCTGTTGACCATCATCTGTTGTGAGCAGCAATGGTGACATTCCAACTTCCGTGAGCTGCTTCAGTGCAGAGACATGTCCATGAGAATCCGCCCAGCATTCATGGACGTTCCTCCAGGAACCCATTGCTGTCGGGCTGCAGCATCTTCTGCTCCTTGGATGTCCGCGATGTGAGCAAGGCTATGGTGGTAAGTCCAGGATTCTGCATGTCACAGTTGTCATGACGTGTTCTGCACCAGTATATTTTCCAGCCGTTGTGGGTGGACGATTCAGCAGGGGGGGGCGGGGGAGGGGGGAGTGGATGAGTCCGACAGGCTGGCCTTATAATGATATGCCGATGTATTACATTGAGGTTCCCGACATCCGATGGCGGGGCACACAGCCCACCATCGACCGGCTGAGCGGACGATTGCAAACTGGTTTCATGACGTCATGAAACCGATTTTTATCCTTCTCGCCATATTGTCCGCTCACACCACCAAACACGCCCGACGCCAGTGGGCACAGACGATTCCATCCATAGTCTGAATACCAGCTGTGCATGGCCAGTATGGAAAAAAAGGCACTTGAAAACAGATCACTACTGATTATTAGTGATTTATTAATTAAGCACAATCAATGTCTACCAAGTAAGATTTCATACAAAATAACTTTAAATATTCACTATAGGCTTAAAATCAAGAGTAAAACAGAAATAAAATGCAAAAATACAAAATTGCAAAAATTAGTGGCTGCTGGCCTATTTCAAGTGCCCACCCAGCGAAAACACGCCCGATGGGTGTCCATAAAATCTAGTCCATAATTTTACTTAGAATGCTTTTTGCATGCCAGGATCATGTGCTTGTCACTGTCGCTAGGGAAGGGTCAATTGTAATGTGTTTGTTTGCTGGATCTTAGCCATAGCTATTTCCCAAATAGCTGAACTTGGCAAGCTTAGAATTCAAAAATAAAATCAGAAAATGCTGGAAATACTCAGCAGGTGGAGAGAGAAACGAGGCCAAAGTCTTTGGGTTGGCGTGTGGGGGCGGGCCCCGCTCATCGGCATGTAAAATGACAGGTGGTGACGTCGGGCATGCATCCTGACGTCACCATGTGTCATTCTGATCTTCAGTTCGGCAGGCGTGCACCAGAGTCAGCTGCGTGCCCGCTGAACTGTCAAAGTCCTATTAAGACCATTTAAAAACTAATTAAAATAATTAACGGAGCTGCCCATCCAACCTTAAGGCTGGCGGGCAGGCAAAGAGCCCAGGCGGCCTTCGCATTTATCATGAAACCCCATCCATGGGCTTCATGAAGGATTTATAAATCAAATAAATTTTTTAATAAAAATTCATTGACATGTTCCAGCTCATGTGACACTGTCACGTGAGGGGACATGTCTGAAGTTTTTTTTTCTCTTTATTAAAATTTTTCAAAATGTAATTAAACTCCCTGAGACATGGAGCTGCCTCAGGAAGATTTCTGCGGGCGGCGATCGGCTGCGCGCCCACCTGTGCCCATTCCCGCTCCCGCTCAGTCCCCCCGATGGGGAGAAAATTCTCCCCAGAGTTAATGTTTTAGATCACGGACATTTTGTCAGAACGTTTGTATTTTGTCGAAACGTCATTAACATGAAACATTATCTCTGTTTCTGTCTCCACAGGTAGTGCCAGACTTGAGTATTTCCAGCATTTTCTGTTTTTATTTCAGATTTCCAGGAACTGCAGTATGCAGTATTTTGTCTTAGAATTCAATACCTTTACCTACTGGAAACTCCATTTGAGTTGCATGAGAAAATGATAGGCAATGGACAAATTTCCAGTATACAAACAAGTCTATTATCAGTGGCTTCTACTGTTTTTGATAGTTTCATGAAAATTTGATACTCTAAATTACTTTTAGAAACTGAAGTATGTAACTTCCTCCTCATTAATGCGGAATGTTTAGATTATTCTATCACTTTAGGGAAAACATCCTAGAGCTGCTATTGTGTGCTCCTTAGCAGCTAGCTGAGGGTGCGCTTGGTGGGAAAATGGATTGAAGTGACTCATTTTATTTATTTTTTAATTTATTCATTCATGGGATATGGGTGTTGCTGGCTTGGCCAGCATTTATTGCCCATCCCTAATTGCCCTTGAGAAGTTGGTGGTGAGCTACTTTCTTGAACCACTGCTGTCCATGTGGTGGTACACCCACAGTACTGTTAGGAAGGGAGTCCCAGGATTTTGACCCAGTGACAGTAGAGGAATGGTGATATAGTTCCAAATCAGGTTGGATGACAACTTGCAGGTGGTAGTGTCCCCATGCATCTGCTGCCCTTGCCGTTCTAGGTGGTAGAGGTCGTGGGTTTGGAAGGTGCTGTCGAAGGAGCCTTGGTAAGTTGCTGTGGTGCATCTTGTCAATGGTACACACTGCTGCCACTGTGCATCAGTGGTGGAGGGAGTGTATGTTTACGGTGGTGGATTGGGTGCCAATCAAACAGGCTGCTTTGTCCTGGATGGTGTGAAGCTTCTTGAGAGTTGTTGGAGCTGCACTCATCCAGGCAAATGGAGAGTTTTACATCACACCCCTGACTTGTGCCTTGTAGATGGTGAACAGACTTTGGGGAGTCAGGAGGTGAGTTACCTGCCACAATATTCCTAGCCTCTGACCTGTTCTTGTAGCCACAGTATTTATATGACTGATTCAATCCAGTTTCTGGTCAATGGTAACCCCAATCATGTTAATAGTTGGAGATTCAGTGATGATAATGTCATTGAATATCAAGGGGTGATAGTTAGATTCTCTTTTGTTGGAGATGGTAATTGTCTGGCACTTGTGTGGCACAAATGTTACTTGCCACTTATCAGCCCAAGTCTGAATGTTGCCCAGGTCTTATGCATATGGACATTGACTGCTTCAGTTTCTGAGGAGTCGTGAATCACAGAATCATAGAATTGGTACAGTGCAGAGGAGGCCTTTTGGCCCATCATGTCTACACCAGCTCTCTAAATAAGTAATTCTTCTAGTTGCATTCTCCTGCCTCCTCCCCATACCCCTGCACATTTTTCCTTTTCAGATCTTCTTATCGTGTCCATGGACAGTCTATACATGGCCCAGCCAGAACTGGACACATTTTTGCACCTTGTTGTTGAATTCGGCAAGATCTGCAACAATGCAGGGTTCCTCTAGCGATAGACATTGCAGGAGATGTTGCATAGTCTGTGGCTCAGTTCCACATTCACAAGTTGTCGGGCAGGTTGTATATCCCCATTTGCTTAGTGACACCTTTGAACGATCTACACCAGTCCTAAGTCTGTTAAGGCACTTCCAGGTTACCCAGTTGCAATTAGCTCCTGGGTTATCTTTTCAGATAACAGTCTAATTCCCCTTTGAATGCTTCAATTGAACCCACCTCCAACATACTCTCAGACAGAAGCATTCCAGACCCTAACCATTTGCTGTGTGAAAAAGTTTTTCCTCATACCGATACTTGAATAATGCTGAACATTGTGCAATCATCATCAAACATCCCACTTCTGGCCTTATTATGGAGGGAAGATCATTGATGATGCAGCTGAAGATGGTTGGGCCAAGGACACTGCCCTGAGGAACTCCTGCAGTGATGTCCTGGAACTGAGATGTTTGACCTCCAACAACCACAACCATCTTCCATCATTCTTTTGCAGGTGGTGATATGGCCCTTGGATCACAACAATGTAGTATTAGAGGGTTTATATGCTTTGAGTAATTTTATTTTCAGATTTTATTTGAGGTGTTTGTACAGTAATTTTCCAGCATTGTTTAATCTAAGAGACCTGAACATAAATCATGCCCAGACTATTGGATGAAAATTTGCTGTTTCCTTGCTGTAAAGGGCCACATAAAAATAATTTTGGGTGCTGCAATGCAATTCTTAATGGGAATAAGACTATGGCAACAAACAATTCGGAACGGTTACATTGTCACCACAAATACAGTGCATATATATGCACTTAAGTGGACCAAATCAAACCCTAAGTACAGCAAAGATTGCAGACCAACAGCTAGTTGGTGTTAGTCACTTTATGGAAGAAAACATTCTGGTGTTGCGACAGAAGATGAAGATTGCTAAGAGACTACCGAAAGACTTTGGTGCCAAAATTACCAGTTTCCAGAGATTTGTCATCAGACAATAGCAAAACACGAGTATGCAGTAAGTCATATTGGCAACATGGATGAAATACCCATGAACTTTGATTTCCCCAGCAACCAAACTGTGGAGTGGAAGGGTTTGAAAGCAATTCTAGTGAAAACTTCCATAAAGTGACTAACACCAACAAGCTATTGGTCTGAAATCTTTGCTGGACTCGGGGTTTGATTTGGCCCACTTGAGTGAATATACATGCATTGCATTTCTGGTGATGGTGTAACCATGAAAAGACAAGTTGCGCGGTGGTCTGAGCCTGCATGGCCGAAGGAACAAAATTTAAGCCTATGGTAATTTTCAAACTTAAAACCATGCTGAACATCAGGCTCCCTGCAGGAGTTTTTGTGCATGCCCATGACAACGGTTGGATGGATGAGGATGGAGTGAAGTTATGGATTGGCAATGTGTGGAATAAACGTCCCAGTACCCTAAGCAAAGAATGCAGCATGTTAGTGTGGGACATGTTCAGAACCATTATGACCAATGAGATCAAGAGGTGCCTGCAAAGAAATAACAGCCACAATGCAGTTATACCAAGGGGTCTATAGTCTGTAGCTCAACCTTTGGATGTGTGCTTCAGCAAGCTACTCAAGGATCATGTTCATACTGAAAGGAATAGATGGATGGCTGATGGAGAAGAAACCTGCACTAAGAGTACAGGTATGCATGCTACCCATTTGATGTTTTGTGTGGTTTTATAATCAAACTGTGGGATGCTATTATTGTACCAAGTGCCATCAGATCATTCAAAAAATGCAGAATATCCAATTCAATGGATGGAGAGGAAGATGATTTGTTGTGGAGGAATGGTTCTGAAAGTGAAAGTTCCGCATCTGATCCAGAGTAGGATCTTTACGATGATACCATAGCCAAATTGACTCAGAATGAATTTGATGAACTCTTTGCGTCGAATGCCAAAGACAATGAATTTGATGGTTTTAAAACACTTTGATTGTGGTTAGAGGTATCTTTGTACAACTAATTCATTCAATAAACAGTGCCACATAAATTTAATGAATTACTGGCGTTGTTTATGCTTTTTTTCACTTTTCAAAATTTGAAACCCACACTGGTGTTTTGCATTTTATACTTGATGTATAAGTCAATCCCTGTTTTTGGAAGGACTTTTGGAGGCTGTTAGGAAATCCGTTGATCTGTGGGGGTCTCGTTGGAGATTGTAACATTTAAGGTACAGCATGTTCTAATGCTGTTACAGTGGCTCCTGCCTAGTAAAAAGGATGGGACCACCTGTGAGTGTGTTGATAGGTTCCCCAGATCAGTTCAAGGGCCAGTGAAGAGCAGTTCAACTGTTAGACAATTTTAGTTAGTCAGGGTCAGAAGCAGGCAGGAGAGGTGCTGTGGTGAGCAGCCTTTAGGCAGTCAGCTTCGGGGGAGCCAGCCAAGAAGTGTCACAGACAAGACAGGGACACAGGCACTGGTTCCAGTTAAGTTAAATTAAATAAAGAGCTGCAGTTAACAGACTATCTCCATACTGTGGACCGTTGGGATAAAGGAAGATACCCCTTTAGGAGGGGCAATGACCTTTGGAGAGAATTCCAAGACAGGATCTTCAAAGGTGGAGATTGGAAACCTTCGTGAGAAAGACAAAGTTTCAGTGAGATTGGTTGGGTTCAATGAGATTGGGTAGGTTCTTGAGAAATAAAGGACTCTGCCTTGGTTGCATCTGTCATTTACCCTGTAGTGTGGTGTGTCTGACTACAGTTTGTTAATTCATTTGTGCCTCATGTTAATTCTGAATGTTAGAGTAAATATTGTAAATGATTTTACTTTTCTAATTTAGTATAGTAAAGTTTATTGTGTTTGTTCAAATCCCATGGAATCATGTGGCTTTATTCCAAAAGCACGGGCAGAATTTTTAGCTTGGCGGGTGGGTGCACGCCTGACCTAATCCGGTATGAAATCGTGTGAGATGACTTCAGGCGAGTGTCCTGATGTCATCCTGTGCTCGTGTGATATTTCGGTCGGCGGGTGCACGCAAAAGTTGGAAGCCCGCTCGTTGGCAGTTAACTGGCCAATTAAAGTCAATAATGGCGCAATTGTCTTTAATTTTACCTTGCCATTCCAACCTTACGGTTGGCGGATGAGCGAATTGGCCAGATGGACTTTGCATTTTTCATGAAACTTCATCCAAGGGCGGAATGAGGTTTCCATTATTAAATGAAAGAAAAATAAAAATCTATGGACAGCATTTGTATCGTGTATATGTCAGGTGACTAATTGTGATGCTTGGACATTTTTTTCCTGATTTTAAAAGTTTCATTTAATGCTTTTCAGGAGTTCAGCTCCCTGAGGCAGCTCTCTGCCTTCAGTGAGCTTTCTGTAAGTGCCCGCCCTCATCCTGCTCCCACCCCAGCAGTGCTGGGCTTCTCAGTGCCTGTTTCATGCTGGCTGCCCGTTAACTGGCCAGCCGGCGTGAAATCACGGCCGGGGGCCGATTGCGGTCGGCGGTCCGTTTCCCCGGCCGATCCTGGACTCGCCGTTCACACCTGTTCCCGCCGCCGCTGGCCTCACAGCGGGTTGGAGAGCCCTCCTATTTGGGCTGCATGCCCTCACCAACACCCTGTCCGCCTCCCCCACCCCCAGCCCAACGCCTTCAGACCTCACTGACCTGGTTGTGAGGGCGTATGCCCACCTCCAACAGGTGCAGTCCCAGCAGTGATCATCGTGTCCAGTGGCGCTGCTATCCATCCTGCGACTGTCCTGGTGGCCGTCAAGATGCTGCTCCAGAACCCCTGCCACAACCACTAAATTCCAGCCATGGCATCATATTATGGTCACCCACACTGTGCACTCCCAATGTTGGCTGGAAATTCTGAAAGGCAGAGAAGTGGGAACTCCTATAACTAGGTTTTTCCCTTATTCCAACCAGGGAGAGATGGTGGCATAGTGATAGAGTCACTGGACTAGTAATCTAGAGGCCCTGGCTAATTCTCCGGGGACTTGGGTTCAAATCCAACTGGTGGAATTTAAATTCAATTAATAAAAATCTGGAATTAAAAGCTAGTTTAATGGTGACAATTAAAAATCCATCTGGTTTGTTCATGTCCTTACCTGGTCTGGCCTACTTGTGACTTCAGACCCACAGCAATGTAGTTGACTCTTAACTGCCCTCTGGAATGGTCTAGCAAGGTGCTTAGTTTGCAGGAAATTAGGTATGGGCAACAAATTGCAATAGAGAAGATTTTGGTGTTTTAGGAAATTTAAATAATTGTTGGTTAGTTGTAAAATGAAATTAATACATTTAATTACATTCATACATTTTATTCAGTTAAACACGTAGCTTAGAAAATATGAAGTTATCACACAGGCCACGTCAAGTGCAAAGATTTACAGGTTTTTAAATCCTGTGAGAATTTGAAGTTTTATTCTGCAAAATTGTGAAAACAGCTTGAAGATACAGCAAGAAACAAAATCCAGAGTGCCTTTACGTAACCGCATTGTGCACCTTAGCAGTTGCTTGCAAAATCTGGTAATTGCAATTAAAATATGTAAATGATCTTCTACTTTACTATTTTATGTTTTCTCTGAAATAGCCATAAAGTAATTAGATGAATACACAATGCATATTAACATAGCTTGTTAAACCCAGCGCTTAATTCTGAGATCACAACACAGAAACTGAAAGTTGCTTTCCATCTTGGCGAAATGGTAAGTATTTGTGTGCTCCATTTATCAAAATTTATCTGCCTGACTGACTAATTATTTTTTAATCAAAATTTCAGTTGTGACATTAGTGGAGGTGGCTCCAGAAGTAATGGTATTTGCATTTAATTTACACTGCAACAGTTCTGCTAATTCTGACAGCTGAGTCTGCATTGCTATTTAAAGATTAGGTGGCAAAATGTTTTGAAATGGCATAATGTATTTGCATAAACATTGCCTTCCCATCTGATATGTCAGATTTATCACTAATTCAGCAATGTATTTCATTTACAGTTAGGTATGTGCAGATTTAAACTGTACTGTATTTTTTAGGAGGTGGGGGGACATTGTTTGTTTGTTGTCACAATAACATCCAAGTTAGGCATTTAAACATAAGAAAATGTTCCAAGGTGTTTCACAAAGGATGGATGGCAAGTGTAGTTCAGTGTAGAAAAATGTAAAGTAATATATTTTGGAAAGTAAGAATAGGAAGATTAAATGTAGCATAAATCTTGAATGGAACAAACCCTGTCTGAAAGGTTTGGCATAATTTTTGCATTCAAATGCACTCAAAAATGTTCAGTGATCATTTGACATCAAATGTTATAGGGCAGCATTTCCCCCCCCTCGGGGAAGTGGGCAGATTCCCGATCGGCACCCCCAAACGGGTGTGTGCTGCCATTTTACGTGGGCAGGCCAATTAAGGCCCACCCGGCGTGACATCCGCCCAGAAGCGCTGTGCGTTCCCTGTGTGGACGGAGGGGGGGGGATTCCCTGAGCACCTCTGTGCGCTCTGTCGCGCATGCAAAGTGATGCCTCAGGGAGATTGGTTGAACTTTGAAAAATTTATTAAAGGTAAGAAAAACTTTTCCTGACATGTCCCCACATTGTCACATGAGCTGGGACATGTCCATTACTTTTATTTAAAAATTTTCCGAACATACTAAATCCCTCATGAAACCTCATCCCACCCGTGAATGAGGTTTCATGCTTTTTCGGAAGGCCGCCTGGGCTCTTCGCCTGCCCGCCAACCGTAAGGTCCATTAATCGTTTTAATTACTTTTTTAATGGCCTTAACAGGCCGTTGACAGGTTGGCGGGCGAGCGGCCTACTCGGACGCACACCCGACGTCACCCTGCGTCATTTTATGCATCGGCGAGCAAGCCCCGCCCCCGCTTGCTGACCAGAAAATGTGGCCACAGAGTCATAGGGCAGAATTTTGCCCTTGGTGGGGGTGCTCAGCGGGGGCGGGCGGGGCCTGTGGTTGGCACCGGACCACGATTTCACACTGACGGGCCAATTAAGGCCCGCTCAGAGTGAAACGCGAGTGGCAAACCTGAGAGCTGTCTGTGTGGGCTGGGGAAGGAGGACGGGCTAAGCGTGAACTTTGCGCATGCATGCGACTGAGCGTTTCATTACCCCCCGGAGGCACAGAGCTGCCTCAGGGAGTTAAAAGATAAGGAAAAAAAATTTTTTTTAAATGTAATGAAACTCTGTCACATGTGCAGGGATGTGTTATTAATAAAAAATTCAAGTTTTTATTTTATTTTTATTTGCTTTTGGGAACCTCATCCCGTCCGTGGATGAGGCTTCCTAAAAAATGCCAAGGCTGCTTAGCCTTTTTGCCTGCCTGCCAAATGTTAGGTTGGACGGACAGCAAAAAATTTAATTTAATTGATTACTTAATGGCCTTAACTGATTGAGCTATCACGCTACTGTGCGTTGATGTTGGCATGGTTGGCTGACGTCAACGTGCGTCATTTCATACTCGAGCGGGTCGGACGTGTGCCTGCCTGCCGAGCGAATATTCCTGCCAATAGAGTCATAGGGCAGAATTTTCCCCCTGTTGGGGGGAAGTTCAGGAGTGGGTGCGTGCAGGCGCGGTTCCGATTGGTGGCATTTTACGTGGGCGGGCCAATTAAGGCCCGCCCAGTGTGACGACCACCAGGAAGCGCTTTGTGCTCCCTGTGTGGGCGGGGGGTCGGGGTGGGGGTATTTCCTGAGCTGAGAGTACGCTCTTTCACACATGCGCATGGAAGAGCGCACTCATCTCCCTGAGGCTAAGTGCTGCCTCAAGGAGATCGGCGCCAAATTCAAAAATGTTAAAAATAGAAAAATAAAATTTCCCTGACATGTCCCCTCATGTGACACTGTCCAGTGTGAAACACACTGTCTCATGAGTTGGGACATGTCCATCACTTTTAGTTAAATTTGATTAGCTTTTAAAAAACCTACATGAAACCTCATCCCGCCCATGGATGAGGTTCCATGCTTTCTCTGAAGCCTGCCAGGGCTCCCGGCCTGCCCAACAACCTTAAGGTTGGACGGGCAGGTCCTTTAACTACTGCAATTACTTTTTAAATGGCCTCAATTAGCCATTGACAGGTCGGCAGGCACACAGCTGATTCGGCTGCCTCCCCGCCGACCTGAAAATTGAAATGGGACAGGGTGACGTCGGGAGTTCTGCCGGATGTCACCCCACATCATTTTACGTATTGGCGTGTGGGTTCCGCCCCCCGTATGCCGACCGGGAAATCCTGCCCTTAGAGTTATTATACAGCACAGAAACAGGCCCTTTGGCCCATCGTGTCTGGGCCAGCCTTCAAGCACCTGTTCTAATTTGGAATGAGTTTTTCATGCAGTAGGCAGCATTTTGCCGTCTTTGACATCAAAGCGACCAAAGGCAAAAGGCACTTGAAGGCATCGAGTGCGCTCAAAGCTATCAAATGCGCTCAAAGGTAGCAAGTGCGCTCAAAGGCAGCCTGCATTGAAAAATACATACTTAAATAATATATAATAATTACTTAAAGAGGAACTGAATTTATTCAGATTTTCATTTCGTCCAAAAAATATTTTCTCTATACATGCTTGACAGCACCACCAGATCCCATCAGTTCCTAATTCATTTTATTCATTCATTAGTTGCTGCCCTGGCGAACAAAATCATGCAGGTTATGGGACGATAGGCATGAGTCTCGGTGTCCCTGGTGCTTCCCTCCCATCCCCCCATACGCTCCTCCCCTAATCTCAGGCATATAACACCCCAACCTCCAGTCTTTAGAGGCCCTCACCCACCCATCCCCAGTCTCGGAAGACTTCCTGCACAACCCCCCTCCCCATCATAGAGGCCTTCGCCCCACATTCCCCCGCATGTCTCGGAGGACTTCAGCCCCACTCCCAGCCTTGGAGGCCTTCACCAACCCCCGCCCTCAGTCTTGGGGGATTTCAACCCCACGCTCCAGTCTGGGACCCTACAGCAACACCTCCCCCTACCCTCAGCCCCCAACCACCTCAACTAGACTTGGAAATCAGGCCCCTTGCTGCCAAACTCCTGGGCCTTGGGCCCCACGTTGCTGAACTTTTGGGAAACCCTGACGACTCTCTTCATCCACCCCTGTCCCCCTGACGGATCTCTTCATCCACCCCTCCCCCAACGACTCTCTTCATCCATGCCTCATCCCCGACGTCTCTCTCTATTAATCCCTCCCCTCCAACGACTCTCTCCATTAATCCCTCCCCCCTGATGACTGTCTCCATTAACCCCTCTCCCCCTCTCCTCCCTGATGACTCTCTCCATCCCCACACCCCCGCCCCCAACCCGACTTCCTGAATCCAATCCGAATAGTTAACTTCTCCCACCACCATCACTGGTCCATGCTGGCTGGAAAACTACAGCAGAGCCGGTCTCACCATCACTTCCAGTTCCGGCTGGCCCTGCAACCTGATCTCTTTGGAGGGAGGGTGGGTGAGTGGTGGTGGAGGGGTGGGGTGGTGGGGAGGAGAGAGGGGGGTGGAGACGAGCAAGTGGGGTGTGAAGGGTGGGTGGGAGAGTGGGGGGAAGGAGAGAGTAGGTGGTGAGAGAGAGTGGGCGGTGAGAGAGAGGGGGAGGGAGAGAGAGGGGGGAGAAGAGGGGTAAAAGGGAGCGGTGATGGTGGTGAAAACTACTGCAATCTTGGGGGGAATGGGGGGGTTTTGGGGCGGGTGGAATAAAATAGATTGCGGGAGGGATGGGGGAGAAAACTGCTGCAATCTGCGGAGGTTCGGGGGTGGCAGGTGCAAAAGCGTGATGTACTAGTTATCGGTTATGAAGGAAGACATAAAACTAGCTTATCAAAACACATGTTAAAACAGTCTGCTTTTTCTAGAGTTGGCTCAGTTTTAGGATGTTTGAAGCTATAGAAATTCAGAAATAAGGAGAACAAACTCTATGATTGTTTTTGTTGTCAAAATGCTAAAGATAAGTGATTTTGCTAATCACAAATGTTTGAGCACAGTGTTTTGGGGCAATTGATGACAATGACACTGTAATGTTAAATGATAGCTAAGTGATTGATTTTGAATGTAATTGATGAATACAAATGAATGCTGTTAATCGCAAATAATGTCAAGATTTTTGGGTAAGGAAGGGACCTTGATGTGCAGATATGCAGGCTACTTACTAAAGATAGCAGCATACTTGGGTAAAAAGGCCATGAAAATGTCAGAGTTGTTAGAATGTGGAATTCTCTGCTGCAAATTGATGTTAAAAGCAGAGTTCATGAATTCCTTTAACAAGAAGCTAGATTATTGCTTGAAAGAGAAGTGTATTAAAAGATATGAGCAGCAAGCAGGAGAGTGGGATTGCACTAGGTGATTTGTGGAGAAAAACACTGGATCAGTCTTGATGAGTCATTTGGCCTGTTTGTTCACTGCAATATTCCACTATTCATTTACTGACATCTACAAACAATGTCACTGAGAAGCAGCATGTAAATAAAGGGAGCGAAGGGGCCAAGAATTGCTCCTTTAGGAATTCAGAAGGTAACTGCATGGTGCTTGGGCAGAATGCGTTAGCTGTGTTTGGACAAATAGCAGTTGAACCACACAAGTTCAGTCCCACTTAGGTGTACCAAATAGAAGAGTTGGTGGAGGAGGATTGTTCCATTAATAGCGCTGAATGCTGCAAAGATGTCAAGCAGGAATAAAGTGTCACGGCCTTTGTCGTAGAGGATATCATTGGTGCCATTTGTTTCTCTCCTGCAGAAATGGAGGCACTATTTAGCCTCTGAGGCCGGCCATAGTTTAGGCATGCTGACAGGCTTGTGTACTTTCCATGCAATTAGACTTTAGAAAAATTGCCTTTTTGCCTTGTTGATGTAATGTGGGTGCTCATTTAGGCCCTAGATGTGAAGAAAATGCTTGGGCACCCCTCTGTTGTCAAGGGAATGATGAATGCTTCTACCTAACAGGTGGCCCTTTGCATCATGTTTTCAACTAATATGAATGCTGAAGTTTGTCAGCAGACATAATTTCCTTGTTGGTATCTGTTTTTCTTTTAACTGCCTGACCCAACCACCAGGAAATAGGAGTAGGAATAGGGAGACAGACTGGACGGAGCATCTCCGAACCTCCTTTTCTCCCCAGATCTGCCAACAAACAGCTGGCAGAGGTTATGTGGAAAGCTTGTAGATTCAGATTGCTTAGGTTCAAATTACTGAAGATTACGTCGACTGTGAAGATGCACAGAAATATCAAAAGCATATTTTTTAAATATTAGTGATATTGTTATAGTGCTGCTGGACTCAAGCTGAAAACACTTTGGCCTGAATTTTTGTGCAAATGGAGAGATTGGGAAATAAATATTCCAAGGTACACAATATTCATAAAAGACTGACAGAATGACAAAGGAGGTGGGATAACCCTTATAGTGAAGGATGACATAAGGACATTAGTGAGAAAGGACCTGGCCTCTGAAGATCATGAATTTGAATCAGTATGAGTGGAAATTAGGAATAGCAAAAGTCAGAAAACACTAGTGGAAGTAGTTTTATAGATCCCATAACTGTAGTTATACGATTGGGCAAAGCATTAAACAAGAAATTATTTGAACCTGTAACAAAGCAAATGTAATAATTGTGAAGGACTTTAATTTTCATATAGACTGGGATAATTAACTTGGCAAGAATGATTTAGAAGATGAGATTGTAGAATATTTTCGTGATAGTTTCTTGGAGCAGTATATAGTGGAACCAACTAGGGGTAAGGCTTTCTTAGATCTAGGATTGTGTAATGAAGCAGGGTTAATTAGTAATGTCGTAGTAAAAGTGGGCAATAGTGATCAAAATACCATTGAATTCCAGGTTAAGTTTGAAAGTGACATATTCCAATTGCAAACAAAAACCTTAAACTTAAACAAAGCCAATTACATAGGTTTGAAGAGAGAACTGCGTAAGATTATTTGGGTAAATAGACTAAAATGTATGGAGGTAAATGAACAGTGGGAAACACTTAAAGAAACAATTGAAAATGGTCAACAAAATACATTCCATTGAAGGACAAAAACTCAGCAAGAAGGACTCATCGATGGCTCACTCAGGAAGTTAAGGATAGTATTAGATTAAAAGAAGAGACTTATATGTTGCATGAAACAGTAACAAGCCCGAGGATTGGGAGTGTTTTAGAAACCAGCAAAGCCACCAAAAAGTTGATAAAAAGGAAAAAAAATAATATATGACAGTAAATTAGCTAGGTATATAAAAATAGATTGTAAGAGCTTTTATTACTATATGTAAAGGAAGAGAGTAGCTAAGGTAAACATTGGTCCCTTGGAAGCAGAGACAGGAGAAAATATCATTGGGAACAAGGAAATGGTGGAGGCATTGAACAAATATATTGTGTCTGTCTTCACAATAGAAGACACAAGTTCCATACCAGAAATAGACGATAACTTAGAAGCTCAAAAGAGTGAGGAAATGAAGGAAATTAATATCAGCAGAGGTAAAGTATTGGAGAAACTTAAAGGACTAAAAACCGACAAATCTCCAGGACCTGATGGCCTAAACCCTAGGGTCCCAAAAGAAATGACAGCAGAGATAGTGGAGGTGCAAACTATGATTTTCCAAAACTCTTTAGGTTCAGGAATGGCCCCACTAGATTGGAAGTTGGCAAATGTTACACCGCTTTTCAAGAAAAGAGGGAAAGAGAAAGCAGTAAACTACAGGCCAGTTAGCCTAACATCAACTGTTGGGAAAATACTGGAACGTATTATTAAGGAAGCCTTAACCATGGCACTTAGAAAAACAGTACAATTAGAACAAGTCAACGTGGCTTTACAGAAGAGAAATCCTGTTTGACTAATTTATTGGAGTTTTTTGAGGCTGTAGCTAGTAGGTAGATAAAAGGGAACCTGTTGATGTGGCATGCCTGGATTTCCAAAAGGCATTCGATAAAGTGCGGCACAAAAGGTTAATAGGCAAAATAAGGACTCATGGAGTTTGGGTAATATATTATCATGGAAAGCATATTGATTAATGGATAGAAAACAGGTAGTGGGCATAAATAGGTTTTTAAAAGTTGTCAGGCAGTGAGTAGTGGAGTGCTGCGAGGATCAGTGTTAGGGTTTCAACTGTTTACAATCTATATTAATGACTTAGGTGAAGAGACAGAAGTTTGCTGATGATACCAAACTAGGTGAAAAAGTAAGCTGTGGGGAGGACACAGAGAGGCTGCAATGAGATATAAATAGGTTAGGTGAGGGGCAACAAGATGGCAGATGACAGTATAGAGAAATGTGAAGTTATTCACTTTGGTCATAAGAATAGAAAAACAGAATATTTTTTACAAGGCGTTTAAATTGTAAGTGTTGATGTTCAAAGAAACTTCGGTATGCTTATACAAGGAATGGAGAAAGTTAGCGTGCAGGAAGCAATTAGGGAGGCAAATGGCATGTTGGCCTTGATTGCAAAGGGATTGGAGTAAAGGAATAAAGAAGTCTTGCTACGATTGTACAGGGCTTTGGTGAGACCACATCTGGAATACTGTGTGCAGTTTTGGTGTCCACATTTAAGAAAGGGTATACTTACGTGGGAGTCGGTACAGTGAAGGTTCACTATTTGGTTCTTGGGATGAAGGAGTTGACCTATGATAAGAAGCTGATAAACTGGGCCATACTCTCTGGAGTTTAGAAGAATGAGAAGTGATCTCATTGAAACCTACAAAATTCTGAAGGGGCTTGATAGGGTGGATGCTGAGAGATTGTTTCCATTGTTGGGGAATCAAAAACACAGGGGTACAGTCTCAGGATAAGGGCCTGTCATTTAGGACTGAGATGAGGAGAAATTACTTCACTCAAAGGGCAGTGAATCTTTGGAATTCTCTACCCCAAAAGAGTGTGGATGCTCCATCTTTGAAAACATTTAAGTCTGGGATCAACAGATTTTTGGCTCTGAAGGAATTGACAGATATGGAGAGCAGACGGGAAAATGGGAGTTGAAGCCCAAGATTAGCCATGATTGTTTTGAATGGCGGAGCAGACTCGATGGGTTGTGTGGTCTACTCCTGCTTATATTTCTTATGTTCTTATGTCCTCTGTATTCGTGAAAGTGGTTCTGGAGGCCCAATTGCGGAAGTTCTCCCTCCAAACCCAACCCCCACCATTTGACAAGTGCAGGAACAGGGGCGAGTTGAACTTTGGGTATCCGTGGTTCACGGAGGCAGCTCCACATGTTAAAGTGAAGTTGTCTTTAGTCTGATCTGATTTTCTTAAGGAGGGAGTGGGAAATACGACATGTGCACATTAGACCTGGTCGGAGAAGGGCTAAACTTACCGGAGTTCTTTGGAAAGGTAGGGTACACTTTTGGAGAGGTAAGGTACCCTTTAGGATATGGTCCCAGGATACCTTTGATACCCTGCCACCCCCCCGGAACAGAAATCTAAACATTTGGGGCACCCTTTCCCCAGATTGGATTTGCTGAGCCAGGAATTGTCCTGACTTTGTAGGAATGAAAATTCGAGCTTTTGATCTCGATTCATATTAGTGAAATTTAAAATGCACAACTTATAAATTGACATTAATTGACATGCATTCTTCTTGAGTTCTCTGCCCCAAGACAGGTCTTTGCAATTGTTCACTGAACTACGGCAAAGTGCTGTGATTATTTTTCCTATGGGTAGGGCAAGCATGCAGGCTCTTGTTGAACCGCATGCTGTGGGTGTTAATCTGGCCCACATCTAGTTGTCCAGCCAACTGAGCTAACTGGCTCCCTGATTTAAGTATTATGGGGCCAAAATTACTCGAGGTGGCTCTGGGCTGAAGTGTAAGGTTTTAGTTGGTAGGGTGGGAGACACATTCCTGGGCCCTGGGCAGCCTGAGGATGAATTTCCTGGCAATTCAGGGCTGGCAGGGACCCAGAGGTACCTGCAATGTTGTAGATATCTACTGGCCCCATTAAAATTAGGTGCCCTCCTACTTACCTTGCATATTTTAACTGGTTAATAATGGAGAGCATTGCCAAATCAGTTAATATCAAGATCGCTGGTCCATGCATTTTCAACACCAATTTATTGGTGTTGAATTTGTTTAAGATGATCAGTTGGGCTTATTTGGAAACTCTTTCGAGCTACCAACAGTCACAAAATGCAACTTCTTTCGAGTACAATCACAGTTCTTGGTTTTCCGGGAGTGGGACATGAACCCACAACCCTCTGATTCAAAGGCGAGGGTGCTATGAACTGAGCCACAGCTGACACCTTGGGCATATTTGGAATGTGCAGACAGTTCTGAACATGTCATTATAGGAAGGATATTGGTGCTAATTGTCTATTAATTGTATTTAATTATATGCAGCTGGTGGGGTTTCATTTGAGCACATGTAAAGAGATGCTTGCTGAAACTGGAACATTTATGAGTTAGTAGGTATGTACTTGTAATGGTTTACTCATGCAAGACTGAATAAAGATTGGCCTCAGTACTTCACCAACACTTTCCAGAATAGAACATGGTAGTAAAAGTTGGCTGCTTAAAGGTGAAGTTTGGAAGCTAATAAAATCAGAATGAAGACTACAATCCTAGTAGCCATTGTGAGAAATGGCAGAAAACAAGAGCAAATTGTTGCGGTATGATTACCCTCTGACATTTTCAGAGTTTGGACCTTATGATCAGTGGAAAAATGATGTGGCTATGTGGACACCAAAGGGGAAACAAGATATGGCCTTTGAATTGTTGCTTGTTACCAGAAGTAAAATCAGAAGTAAAGCACTTTGTGAGCTAGATACTGAAGGGTTGAATCTTCTATTCGAGTTCTTGGATTAAATTTATAAGAAAGATGATCTAATAAATGCCTTTCAGGCATGGTCAAACTTTGATAGATTTTAGAAAACAGATGGGTAATCACTGGAGGAATATATTGTGGACTTGACTGGTGTTCAGCACTCAAAGAGACACTCCCTGTTGGTCTGCTGCCTTGAAAATATTTGGGGGACGTATTTATTTCCTGCATCCTTGCTGGAACAAATGGGACATTCCAGGGTGCCAGAAAGTGTAGAGGACTCGACGATTGCTAGGTTTCGAAATGGTCCAGATACTGGATGCAGGTGCTAATACAATGGCAGGGTTACAACAGGTGAAACGAAGGTGAAAACACCTTTCGCAGATCTGAATATTAAGCCAGAAGGGAGAATTGAACCAGCAGTATTAGGTGAAATGAATCGCAGGAATGCCCAAGGAACAGTTAATAAATGCACTAGGCATGTCACAAAGTATCATTATGTGACAAACTGCTCAAAGTGGAGAGGCAGGGTCCTTGAAATGACAGAGAGAACTCGGAGGCAGAAGATGAAAGTAATGAACCAACAGAAGATGACAAAACAAATAATAAAAAGAGAGAAAATAAACTTGGAGGGCAAACTAGCAAGTAATATAAAAACAGACAGTAAGAGCTTCTTTAAATATATAAAAAGAGGGAGGCCAAGGTCAATATAGGCCCCTTAGAGAATGAGGCTGGGGAAATGGTAATGGGGAACCAGGATATGGCAGAGGAGTTGAATAAATACTTTGCATCTGTCTTCACGGTAGAAGATATTAATAACATACTAAAATACTAAATAATCATGGGGCAAAAGGGGGAAAGGAAATAAGTACAATAACTATCACTAGAGAAAAAGTACAAGGAAAATTAGCGGTGCTAAAGGCCAATAAGTCACCTGGACCTGATGGGTTGTATCCTAGAATATTAAAGGAAATAGCTGCAGAGATAGTGGATGCACTGGTAGCAATCTCCCAAGAAACCTTAGATTCTGGAAAAGTCTCAGGATTGGAAAACTGAAAATGTAACACCCTTATTCAAAAAGGGAGGGAGACAAAAAACAGGTAACTATAGGCCAGTTAGCTTAACATCTGTCATTGGGAAAATGTTGGAGTCTATTATAAAGGATGTAATAACAGAGCATTTAGAAATACATAATCTAATCAAGCAGAGTCAGCATGGCTTCATGAAGGGGAAATCATGCCTGACAAATTTATTAGAATTCTTTGAGGAGGGAACAAGCAGGATAGATAAAGGGGAACCAGTAGATGTAATATATTTGGATTTCCAAAAGGTGTTTGATAAGGTACCACACATAAGGCTACTTAATAAGATAAGAGCCCATGGTGTTGGGGGTAGTATATCAGCATGGATAGAGGACTGGCTAACTAATAGAAAACAGAGAGTTGAGGTACGGAGGGCATTTTCAGGATGGCAACCTGTAACTAGTGGAGTGCCACAAGGATCAGTGCTGGAGCCACAGTTATTTACAATATAAATGACTTGGATGAGGGAAATGAATGTACTATCGCCAAGTTTGCGGATGACACAAAAATAGGTGGGAAGGCAAGCGGTGAGGATGACACAGAGTCTATAGAGGGATATAGACAGGTTTAGTGAGTGGGAAAAAACGTGGCAGATGGAATATAATGTGGGAAAGTGTGAGGTTATGCACTTTGGCAGGAAGAATAGAGGAGCTGAATATTATTTAAATGGAGAAAGACTGAAGAAAGCTGCAGCTGCAGGATTTGAGAGTCCCCGTGCATGAATTCCAAAATGCTAGCATGCAAGTTCAGCAGGTAATAGGTAAGGCAAATAGGAATGTTGGCCTTTATTTCAAAAGGAATGGAGTATAAAAATAGGGAAGTCTTGCTAAAACTATATGAGACACTAGTTAGACCACACCCAGGGCAGAATTTTCCCGTTGGCATGCAGGGGCAAGCCCCACACGCTGACATGTAAAATGACATGTGGTGACATTGGGCGTGCGTCCTGACGTCACCATGCGCCATCGCGATATTTTGGAAGGCGGTCACGCTGTGAGTTTGGATGTGCGCCCACCATCAATTAACAGGCCGGTTAAGGCCCTTGAGGCAGCAATTGAATTTGGTTTTTCACAGCCTGTGTGATCTTCAGGAAATCGCACAGGCACAATGGGCAGGCAAGTAGGAGACATTTGTATAAACCTCATCCACGGGCGGGATAAGATGGGTGAGTGGGATCGCGAATGTGATCTTTCAGGTATTTAAGTGTGAAAGTTGCTTATACTTGCCCGTGTGAGCAGGAATACTTCAAAACTCATACCAGCTGCTTGTACAGGAGTAAAAGCCTTGGTCAGGACTCTGTAGTAAAGATCATTTTTGGGGCCTGCAGCTTTCAGGAAGTCTTCCCTTAGCCTGAGAATGGGAGTTGTACTGTCCACTGGAGGCACCTCATCTGAGGAGGAAGGGAGGGCCAGAATGAGGAGGAGGCCAGGAGTCCACAGTCAGCCTTCAGGGGAATCACCTTTGGGAGGAGAGGCGCAGGTACAAGGGGCACAGGGCCAACAGGAAGTCCAAGGTGGAAGGGACCGCAGAAGATGCCGCTATCCTGCTGCCAGGGTATACAGGCAGCGAAGCAGCTACCTCAATATGTCTAAGGTGCAGTGCTGAAGGGGGCTCTGTCTTTCAAGGAGACAGTCACCTCCATCTGTCAGATGATAGGCCCTGAGATCTGTGCCAATTGTGTGGGTGGGCGCTCAAGGTCATGGCTGCTCTCAACTTCTATGCCTCTGGCTCTTTCTAGGGGCCAGTGGGGGATCTCTGCGGAGTCTGCCAATCAGCTGTTCACACTTGTGTCAAGCTGGTGACAGACGCCCTGTTCAGCCGTGCATTGACTTTCATCCACTACCGCTGGGACAAGGCCAGCCAGACAGAGCGAGCCAGAGGTTTCACAGCGATTGCTGGCTTCCCCAGCGTCCAGGGTGCAATAGACTGCACACATGTGGCCATCAAGGCGCCAGCGGGTGAGCCCGGTGCCTTTGTCAACAGGAAGGGATTCCACTCCATGAACGTGCAGAGTGTGTGACCACAGGATGCAGATTCTGCAAGCCTGTTCAAGGTTCCCAGGCAGCTCCTATGACGCTTACATACTCAGACACTCCCAGATGCCGAGGCTCTTCATGCTCCAGCCCGGCTGGATGGATGGCTGTTGGGTGACAAGGGCTATCCCCTCAGAAGGTGGCTCATGACGCCTCTCTGCCATCCAAGAACAGAAGCTGAGCAGCGGTACAATAGGAGCCACGCCTCCACAAGGGCTGTGGTGGAGAGAACCATCAGTCTTCTTAAGATATGCTTTCTATGCCTGGACTGCTCAGGGGGTGCGCTCCAATACCCCCCAGATCATGTGTTGCTGATAGTGGTTGCATGCTGCGCTCTCCACAATCTGGCTCTGGAAAGGGGCAACACAGTGGACAAGGAAGACGTAGATGCAGTTGCTCTGGATGCACACGGTGAGTCCAGCAGCGAGTCCGAGGATGAGCACACACAGGAGAATGCTGAGGGGGTAGGCGCTGACCCAGGCATACTCCAGGGAGGCAGGGGCACCCAGGAGGCTTTAATCCAAAGAACCTTCAGCTAGCCCGCCACAGATGGACTTTCAACACATGCCAGGGCTGCAGGCTCCACACTCGATACCTCAGTGCAAAATCTGCCTGTGTAGGAACATTAACCAAGTGCCTTGTCAATAAAGCTCAATGTCAAACAACTCATTCATAACATCATGTGTTCCCGTACACCTGCAGAAGTAAGGAATCACCCTGAGGCATGGCAACATGTCAAAATTTATTGAGGGAACAAATGAAACTTCATAAAGCAAAAAAAAAGGTGTTGGATATCACACCAAGTCTTCCAGAAACTACTGTGGACCAACATAAAAGCACTAGTGAGAAACCTGTGGTGTGCCTAAGGTGCCTTAAATTTATGCTAACGGGTGCGACGTCTAGTTGCTGTCCCCTCGCTAGCACTGGCATCTGAGACAGCCTGCTCACACTGCTGTACTGTTGGCCTCAATGACCTTGGCGACCATCTTCTGGCCCATGGAGCCTTTGATGGCCCCGCTTAGGAGGGAGCGGCCAGTTCCACAGCTGACTTCTCCCCCGTCGCTGCAGCCTCATTGGATGCAACGATCACTGGCAGAGGGGCGGAGGAGCTGCTGCCCTTGTCCTGAGTGCCCTGAGAGGAGCCCGCAGAGATGACAGGCAGCTGCTGCGCCGACATGAGGCCGCTTCGGACCTCCCTGCTCACCGATGGATGGGCACCACACTGGCACTGACCAGCTGAGGCCAATGCCGCTGTGAGGGCTTGCAGGGCCGACCGCAACCCCAGGAGGCACTGATTGGTCTCCTGGAGGAGCCTCTCCATGAGAGTCGTCACTCTCTCCATGGAGGAAGCATGGCGCTCAGCCACGAGGCTCATTGCATCGGTGATGCTCCGTGTGGACTCCTCAAGCACGGGCACCATGCCATGCACAGCCTCATGTATCTCCGCCAGATTGTCCCACATACCCTGCTGCACTTCCAGCATTTGCTGGATGACTCCAGAGGCACATCGTCAGCCACCGACTGAGCATGTGTCTGTCCCCAGCAGTCCTCTGACATTAGCCAAAGATCTAATTGCCACCGAGGTGCTAGCATCTGTGCTGGTCCCTGCCTGGCTGAGATGGTGTGACGCTGGTGAGTAGATTTGCTCTGGGGCCTCAGGGGTGAGAGATGGGCCCTCTGCCTCCTCCTCCCGGTCCTGTTCCGGTGATGCTGAAAGGAAGAACAAGGATATTTGACTAGTTACAGTGCAGACAATGTCAGTGTGCAAGCCGCTCCCACAGTTCATTATGCGCTCATTCTTCCATAGTCAATGGTCAACCCATGTTGCAAACTTCAATCACTGAGCATTCAGCATTGCCATGGCTTCTGGGACACACATAGTGACCTCAGTGCTCGCCAAACGTACCACCCCATGGTACCCCAGCCTCACCACCACCGGTGGACCTGGGGCCATGGTGCCTCTCCAGATTCATGGCTTGCTGCCCGTAAGGTGTTAGGATCGCTAACTGGGCCTGGCCTCTACCAGTCTGCATCCGCTCAGCGGCATTGTGCACAGTCTTCTCCTGAAAAGGAGAGCGGAGCATTGATTACTCCAGTCTGCACCTGAATTCCCATCGTATCCCTGCCACCCCAGCCAGAGTGGGACATTGCAGGACTCCAGTTCTTCATCACCCCGCAGCTGCCGCACACTCAGACAAACAAGCCAGGGCTGTACTCCCCCTGCCCCGTTCCATTGCCCAAATGCTGCCTCCTTCACATGTGGCACCACAAGGTGTAACTTTGCTAAGCAAGGAGGCACAAGCAAGTGGAGTGCAAAGACTAGCAGATGGATTGGTGCCCCGCTACCTGGAAGCTTCCCTCCCATCAGGTTAGCACCCGGACTTTAACATGATTCCCAGTTCCAGCACTCTGCCTAAGTGCAGACCCTTGAGTTTCACCCCCATTCTATACTCTGGGTGTCAGTGTCACACATGTTGTGGATGCAGAACCCATCCTAGCTCAACCCTCTCAGGGTGAACTGGGCATGGGCAATATCTGCTGGCACACCCAGCGAGGAATACATGCCGTGAAGGATTCAATGCCGTTACTGTACTCAGAGTTGTCAGGGTTGGGGAAGGGGGGTGTGGGGGGGGGAGCTGGAGGGAAAGGGTGACGGCTGCATTGTGACTCGAGGCAACATGGTACTCACCCTCCCCGAGTGCAGGAGCTCATTGAATCTTTTGCGGCACTGGACCCATGTGTGTCACACCACATCATGGGAGCTCACACTCTTGGCCACCTCCTCCCACACACATTTGGTCAGGTGGGGAGGCCTCTGCCTCCCGTCCCCCAGAAGAAGGACCTCCCACCGCGCTGCCACCTCCTCCAGGAGGGCAGCTAGGCGCTCGTCGGAGAAATGAGGGGCACACTGCCCCGCAGGCTTACCCTCCGGCCTGGCCTGCCCCGATGGCCTACCCTCTGGCCTGGCCTGCCCCAATGGCCTACCCTCCGGCCTGGCCTGCCCCAAAGGTCTACCCTCCGGACTTGTGTCATGCACATTGCCCCTCTGATGTGTTCTTCTCCCGGACATTGTGAGCAGCCTTGCAAAGGCTGCCAGGCCTTCATTTAAACGGGCCGCTGGGCCGCCATTGGACCCGGCAGTCTGTGTACTCCCGCCGCTGCCCGCCCACTCCCGCTATCCACGGGAGTCGTGAACTACGCTGGGTAGGCCTTAATTGGGCCGCCTGCGTAAAATGGCGGGGCAGACCCGATTGCCACCCACTCCCGCTTCCGTACGGCCCACCCAACATGGGGAAAATTACCCCCCTAGACTACTGTGAACAGTTTGGCCCCCTTATCTAAGGAAAGATATACTGGCATTGGAGGCAGTCCAGAGAAGGTTCACTAGGTTGATCCTGGGGATGGAGGGATTTTCTTATGAGAAGAGGCTGAGTAGGTTGGGCCTGTACTCTTTGGAGTTTAGAAGAATGAGAGGCAACCTTATTGAAACATATAAGATTCTTAGGGGGCTTGACAGGGTAGATGCTGAGAGGTTGTTTCCCCTTGTGGGAGAGTCGAGGACCTGAGGGCATAATCTCAGAGTAAGGGTGCGCCCACTTAAAACAGAGATGAGGAGGAATTTCTTCTCTCAGAGGATAGTCAACCTGTGGAATTCATTACCGCAGAGGGCAAGAGGCTGGGTTGTTAAGTATATTCAAGGCTGAGATAGACAGATTTTTAATCAGTAAGGAAATCAAGGTTTATGGGGAAAAGGCAGGAAAGTGATCTCTTTGAATGGCAGAGCAGACTCGATGGGCCGAACGGCCTACTTCTATTACAACGTCTTATGGACTTATGATGAATCTGAGTGAATTGTACTGGTCATGAGGTGTTTTAGTCCTATGATGAATATATTAGTTGTGGACTTGTTCAACTGTGTTGGAAAGTGCTTGCACTTTGACAGAATGTATAACAGATTGATTAAAGTGTTATCCAGAATCATTAAGTAGTGAAAATCAACGCAAGGTTAAGGAGTATAAAAGTACTACTTGCTTTAGGTTTGGCGATGACAACACTTTGAAGTCTTAAAGGTTGAGTTACAGTTCCATGTAAAATAGCTGGAGTAAGTCACTTTATGAGCACTGATGTTATCTCTAGTGAAATATCTATGCTGTTGAGTAAACCTTAAAAAAAAAGACACAAATGAAACTTGACATGGAGCATGGTAAGTCAATTATTTTTAGAAAGTCTGGGCATCTTAGTGCATGAATTGCAAAAGGCTAGTATGCAGGTACAGCAGGTAATTAGGAAAGCTAATAGAATGTTATTTATTGTGAGGGCAATTGAATACAAAAGTAGGAAGGTTATGCTTCAGTTATACAGGGCACTCGTGAGACCACATCTGGAGTACTCTGTACAGTATTGGTCACCTTGTTTAAGAAAGGATGTAAATGCATTGGAAGCAGCAGAGAAGGTTTATCAGACTAATACCTGGAATGGGTGGGTTGTCTTATGAGGAAAGGTTGGGCAGGCTAGGCTTGTATCTGCTGGAGTTTAGAAGAGTGATTGAAATATATAAGATCTTGAGGGGTCGTGACACGGTAGATGTGCCGGCTCACAATTAAGAGGGCAATTAAGCCCATTAACGGTGCAATTAACAGAGATTTTTCGTTAACAAAACAAAAACAGAATTACCTGGAAAAACTCAGCAAGTCTGGCAGCATCGGCGGAGAAGAAATCAGTTAACGTTTCGAACCTCCATGGCCCTTCGGCAGAACTGCAGCCTTTTCAGGTTTTTCAGATTTTTCGTTGCCCACCTAATGTAACGGTTGGTGGGCGGGTGAATAGACCAGGCGGTCTTTGCATTTTTCAGGAATCCTCATCCACGAGTGGGATGAGGTTTCCGTGATAAATTTCTGTGGACAGCATTTTCATTACCAACATTTTCAGGTGACTGATTTTGAAGCTTGGACACTTCTGGCTGAAGATTGTAGCAAATGCTTCAGCCTTATCTTTTGCACTGATGTGCTGGGCTCCTCCATCATTGAGAATGGGGATATTTGTGGAGCCACCTCCTCCAGTGAGTTGTTTAATTGTCCACCACCATTGACGGCTGGATGTGGCAGGACAGCAGAGCTTACATCTGATCCATTGGTTGTAGATTCGCTTAGCTCTGTCTATCACTTGCTGCTTATGCTGTTTGGCACGCAAGTAGCCGTGTTATAGCTTCACCAGGTTGACATCTCATTTTTAGTTATGCCTGGTATTGCTCCTGGCATGCCCTCCTGCACTCTTCATTGAACCAGGGTTGACCCCTTGGCTTGGTTGTATGATAGAGTGGGGGATATGCTGGGCCATGAGGTTACAGGTTGTAGTTGAGCACAATTCTGCTGCTGGTGATGACCCACAGCAGCTCATGGCTGCCCAGTCTTGAGTCGCTTGATCTGTTCAAAAACTATCCCATTTTGCACGGTAATCGTACTAAACAGCACAATGAAGGGTATCCTCAATGTGAAGACGGGACTTGTCTCCACAAACCCATGGGATTACAGGGGCAAGTGACTGCATAGGTTTGAAATTGGTTTAGGGACAGAAAGCAGAAAGTAGTGTTGAATTTAGTGTTTTTCAGTTTGGAGGGAAGTGTAGAATGGTGTTTCCCAGGGATCACTGTTCTTTTTGATGTACATTAATGATCTGGATGGGTGGGAATTGTAACATAGTGGTTATATTACTGGACTTAAAATCTGGGGACATGGAAATGGACTTTAAGGGGGGACAAATCCCTTTTCCCCACCCCCCACCTCCAGTCGAAAAGTTGGTCGGCACTGTGTCGATTGTAAATCTGGCTGCCCCACAGCAATTATATGTTGAGGGAGGCCTTAATGGTTTGAGCGTGGGGCTTAGATCTGTAATCCCAGCGGCACCAAGGAGTCCCGAGAAGAAATGCAGATGTCTCCATGGCAATTTTGGTCGGGCAGGTATTGGAGACCTCAGTGAGCATTGGATTCAGGTGTCAGGTTTTAGAGGCACAAATGGTGGGGGTTCCATCTTGGAGGGGTGCCCCCGATGGACACAGGGGACCCCCTCAAAAAAGGCTCCCCTCTCCCTGCCCATTTTTAGCCCATGCAGTGAAACCTGTTGAGCTGGTCACCTTCCTTTCACCTTCCCGTGCCACATGTATTATAGCGGCGGAGGTGGAATGAGGTCCTTAGGTCACCATTAATTGGCCATTTAAGGGCCACAATAGACTTAAGGGCAGGTGGGCTGCTTGATGCCTTATGTGGCCCCCGTTAGATGGGGGACAGTTCAGGGGTCTGTTGGAAGGCAGTTGGCTGGCCACCCACTTTATCTTACGTGTATTCCCCCCCGCCCCCCCACCTCCAAATACATTGCTGGGGGGGACTGTGGAGTTTAAATTAATTTAATTAAATAAATGAAAAAGTATGGAATGAAAAGCTAGCGTCAATAATGGTAATCACGTAACTTCCATCTGGTTCACTAATCTCCTACAGACAAGGAAATCTCCACCCTTACCTGAATTTGACTCCAGATCCGCAGCAATGCTGTTGACTGTTAACTGCATTGAGCAGGATAGTAGCCCCAAACCGACCATGGCACCATGGTGCAGGAAGCCATTCAAGTAGGGGGAGTTAAAAAGAACACAGTTGTAGTAGGGGACAGTATAGTTTAGGGGGATAAATACTGTTCTCTGCACTTGAGAGCATGAGTCCCGAAGGCAGTGTTGCCTGTCTGGTGCCTAGATTAAGAACATCTCTTCATGGCTGAAAAGGAAGTGGGAGGAGTAGGATCCAGTTGTCGCGGTGCATGTGGGTACCACAAACTTTGGTAGGACTAAGAAAGAGATTCTGCTGATGGAATATGAGCAGCGAGGGCCTAAATTAAAAAGCAGAACCATAAAGGCAATAATCTCTGGATTACTACCTAAACTATGACCAAATTGGCATAGGGTAAATAAGATCAGAGAGTTGAATGCATGACTCAAAGATTGGTGTGGGAAAAATGGGTTTTGATTCATAGGGGCATTGGCTCCAGCATTGTGGAAAGAGGGAGCTGTATCGTTAGGAGAGTCTTCATCTGAACTGCATCGGGACTGGTGTCCTGGCGACTTGTATACTAGGGCTATAGAGAGCTTTAGGGCTTTAAGCTAATTAGTGGGCCCCCCGTCAGTGAGGGGTGATTTGGAAAGTTGAAGAGGAAGGTCAAGGCAGTGGTACAGGGCAGTGAAATGGGTAATGGTAACCAGAACATGACAGGAAGGGACAGAGTTTACGAACAGAAGAATGCACCAACAAATATGGTCAGAATAGGGAAAAATAGTTTTAAACTAACAGAAGAGGAGGAGGATTCAGTGAAGGGAGATTTAGAAATCCAAAGATAAAAATTGAGGCAATAGAAAAGTATATCTATGTGGGTAAAGGCAAACTAAGTGGGACAGGAAGAGACAGAGAGTTTAATGGTATCAGAGTGTAAGGTTCATGCAGGGAATAGCAGTAAAAACATAAACCTGAAAATGTATCTGAATGCGCAGAGCACCCACAGTAAGATAGATGAATGAGTGGCATAAATAAAGATAAATGGTTTAGATCTAATCACCATTACAGAAACATGGTTACAAGGTCACCAAGATTGGGAAATAAATATTCCAGGTACACAACATTTCCAAAAGACAGAGTGGAAAAGGAGGAGGGGTAGCTCTGATAATAAAGGATGATGTGAGGACATTAGTGAGAAGGATCTTGGCTCATAAAATCAGGAAGTAGAATCAGTGTTGGTGGAGATTAGGAACATCAAGGGTCAGAAAATGCTGGGATTAGTTTATAATCCCTCTAACAGTAATTATACCATTGGACAGAGCATTAAACAAGACATTATTGGAACTTGTAACAAAGACAATGCAATAGTTGTGGGGAACCTTAATTTTCATATAGGTTGGACCAATCAAATTGGCACAGGTAGTCTGGAAGATGGGTTTGTAGAATGCTTTCTGACAGTTTCCTGGAGCAATATGTTGTGAAACCAACTAGGGATAAAGCTATTTTTGATCCAATATTGTGCTATGGGGCAGAGTTAAACAGTAATGTCATCGTGAAAGATCAGTTGGGAAATAGTGATCATAATGCAATTGCTTTCCACATGAAGTTTGAAAACAACATTTTTTTTTATTCATTCACAGGATGTGGGCATCGCCAGCAGGGCCAGTATTTATTGCCCACCCCTATTTCCCTTGAATTACTCTTAATTACAAACAAGAAACTTAAACTGGCTAAGGTTGATTGGGTAATTAGACTAAAAGTTATGTTGCTAAACAAAAAGTGGGAAACATTTAAGGAAGCAATTCAAGATACTCAACAAAAATATGCTCCATTGAAGAACAAAAGTTCTGTGAGGAAGATCTATCTGTGGCTTTCTAAGGAAGTTAAGGATTGTATTAGATTAAAAGAAGCTTGTAACATTGCACATACTAGTAAAACTGAGGATTGGGAGTGCTTTAGAAACCAGAAAAAGGCCACCCAAAATTTTGATAAAAAATGGAAAAAGTAGAATATGAAAGTAAACTAGCTGATAATATAATGAGAGATTGTAAGAGCTTTTACCAGTATATAAAAGGAAGAGCGTAGCTAAAGAATACATTGGTCTCTTAGAGGCAGAGGCAGGAGAAATTATTATGGGGAATGAAGAACTGGCAAAGATATTGAACAAATATTTTGTGTCTGCCTTCACAGTAGAAGACACAGTTGCAGTCCAGAAATAGAAGGTAACTTAGGGGCTAATAAGAGCAAGGAAATTAAGGTAATTAATTAAACTGGAGACATTTAAGGGACTAAAATCCGATAAATCCCCAGGACCTGATGGCCTACATCCTAGGGCTCTAAAAAAAATACTGTAGAGTTAGTGGATCTCTGGCTATGATTTTCCAAAATTCCCTAGATTCTGGAACAGTACCAGCAGATTGGAAGTTAGCAAATATAACACTGCTATTCAAGAAAGGAGGAACAGAGAAAACAGGCAACTACAGGCCAATTAGCCTGACATCAATCACCAGGAAAGTTCTGGAATCCATTAAGCCTTAACAATGCAAGTCTTAGAAAAGTATAGTTGATTAGAACATGTCAACATGGTTGAATGAAAGGGAAATCCTGTTTGACAAATTTATTAGATTTTTGAGTATGTAACTAGTAAGATTGATAAAGGGGAACCAGTAGAAGTAGTATACCTGGATTTCCAAAAGGCATTCGATAATGAGCCACACAAAAGGCTGAGATGTAGGATAAGGGTGCATGGGGTTGGTGCATAGATATATTAGCATAGATAGAGGATTAGTTAATGTGCAGGAAGCAGAGAGTAGGAATAAATGGGGCATTTTCAATTTGGCAGCCTGAGACTAGTGGAGCTGCAAGTATTAATGCTGGGGCCTCAGCTGTTTACAACCTATATTTATGAATTAGAAGAAGAGACAGAGAGTAATGTATCTAAGTTTACTGATGATAGAAACCTGGGTCGGAATGTAACCTGTGAAGAGGACACAAAGAGGCTGCAAAGAGATATAGATAGGTTAAGCAAGGGGGCAACAATGGGGAAGATGGAGTACAATGTGGGGAAATGTAAGGTTATTCACTTTGGTTGTAATAACAGAAAAGAAGAATATTTTTTAAAAGGTATGAAACTTGTAAATGTTGATGTTCAAAGAGACTTGGTGTACTCATACAAGGAATACAAAAAGTTAGCACGCAGGTACAGCAAGAAATTAAATGGCATGCTGGTCTTTATTGCAAGGGATTGGAGTACAGGAATAAAGAAGTCTTGTTACAATTGTACGGGGCTTTGGTGAGACCACATCCATAATCTGAGAAACTGAACTGGAGGAGCCATATAAATACTGTGGCTACAAGAGCAGATGAGAAGCTAGGAATCCTGTGGCGAGTAACTCACCTCCTGACTTCCCAAAGCTTGTCCACCATCTACAAGGCAAAAGTCAGAAGTGTGATGGGATACTCTCTACTTGACGGGATGAGTGCATCTCCAACAACACTCAAGAAGCTTGACACCATTCAGGACAAAGCAACCCTCTTGATTGGCATCCCATCCACAAACATTCCCTCCCTCCACCACCAACGCACAGTGGCAGCAGTGTGTACCACCTACAAGATGCACTGCAGGAACTCACCAAGATTCCTTAGACAGCACCTTCCAAACCCATGACCACTACCATCTAGAAGGTCAAAGGCAGCAGACAATGGGAACACCACCACCTGGAAGTTCCCCTCCAAGCCACTCACCATCCTGACTTGGAAATATATTCCTTCACTGTTGCTGGGTCAAAATCCTGGAATTCCATCCCTAACAGCACTGTGGGTGTACCTACACCACATGGACTACAGTGGTTCAAGAAGGCAGCTCACCACCACCTTCTCAAGGACAATTAGGGGTGGGCAATAAATGCTGGCCTAACCAGCGATGCTCACATCCCATAAATTATTAAAAAAAAATCTTTGTGCAATTTTGGTCACCATATTTAAGGAAGGATATACTTGTATTGGAGGCAGTATAGTGAATGTTCACTAGATTGGTCCCTGAGCTGAGAGGTTGTCCTATGATAAGAGGCTGAGTAAACTGGGTGTATATCCCCCGGAGTTTAGGAGAATAAGAGGTGATTTCATTGAAGCATTCAAGATTATGAAGGGGCTTGATAGGGTAGATGTTGAGACTTTGTGTCCCCTGGCTGGGGAATCCAGAACAAAGGGACACAGTTTCAGGATAAGTGACTGATCATTTAGGACTGAGATGAGAAGAAATTTCTTCATTCAATTGGTTGTGAATCTCTGGCATTTTCTACCCCAGAGGGTTGTTGATGAGCCATCATTGAATATGCAAGCGTTTAAGGCTGAGATAGACACATTTTTGGGGTCTCAAGGAATCAAGGGATGTGGGGAACAGGTGGGAAAATGGAGTTGAAGCCAAGATCAGCCACGATCATATAAATGGTGGAGCAGGCCCGATGGACCGTGAGATCTTCTCCTGCTCTGATTTTTTATGTTCTAATGTTCTTACTTCAGAAAGCCATGGACGTAATGGTGAAATGAGCAGACACATGTCAGATGGAGTTTAATCCACAAAATTCCAAAGTGATACATTTTGATAGGAAGAATGAGGAGAGACAATGGTACAATTTCAAAGGGGTGCAGGAAAACCAAGACCTGGTTTTGTTGTGCCCAGTCTTTGAAGGCAGCAGGACAAGTTATAAAGGCTATTAAATAAGCATATGGGCAAGCAGGATTTGTGGAGAGAGACATACAGTTAACATTTCAGGTCACTTCAGATCTCTTTTATTTATCAGGTTGATGAAGCTATTAATTATGGTGTCAACTCATTGATGCAGCATATTGGTTCATGTGCCAGCATGGAGTGTTCTGTGGTGGACCATTACGCTGCAGCATGCCTTTATGTCTGCAATTTATAACAAGCAATTACTGATCCGAGACTGTGTTAATTATGAATGTTGCTAAGTGAAGTACAGATGCCTGAGAGAAAATTACTCACTTCACCCCCTCTGCTGCAGAGTGAAAAAAATTAGGAAAATTAAGGGAACTTGATAGATGAAGTTTTGCTGGATCTATGCCCAATAGAAATAATTGCAAGGATGCTATTCCGCAACCTCATCGAGGCCCTCCCATTTCTGAATATCCCACTTGAAGCAACAGTGGACATTGGATGGAATTGTCCCAGATTTGCACTAAATGCAGTAGCGGGCAAGAAAAAGGACGTTTTACCCAGCGGCCGCAAAGGCAGCTTTTCATGCCATATTGTCCCATTTCCGCCTCATTAATAATGCATTCCCGCGAAACACGCTGTTTTGATAGCAGGCGGGGTTTCATTCGTCTGCCACACCATCACCTCATCGCTTCATCACGCCGGGCGCCAGAGCCTGCCTGCCACGCCCTCATCTCGCCACTTCATCACGCCAGGCTCCATGTTTAAAGTGCAGCCGCACGAACACCTCTCAGTGCTTCCAGACAAGGACTGCCATAAAGAAGGCATGGCTCTGAAAGACAAGAAGACTGCAGCCCCCCTAATTTAATGACACATCCCTCGAGCACCTTTTGGACACAAATGGCCCACTGTGATGTCCTTTCTGGCAACAGGAGGCGCAGCAACAGCACCAATCCAGCATGGGAGGTGGTGGCAGCGGTGGTCAGTGCAAACGCCCTGCAAATGAGGACAGCCACCCAGTGCGGAAAGAGGATGAATGATTTCCTCCATTCCGTCAGGGCAAGTCACTCTTCCCATCACTCTCAACTTACACACTCACAAACCCATCACAAATCCACAGGGATCTCACTCACTGCCAGTTCAAGGATCATCATCATTCACTCTCTCACACACACCTTCATTGTCCTCATCCCGTCCATGGGACCACCCGCTCATTACCCACACATGCCAGGCATGCTTATTATCTGACCTGGCAGGCATCCTGCTTACACTCTCTACATCTCTATTCATGCAGGACAAGTTGGCACACAACAAGCGGGAGAGGTCGCAGTCTGGTGGACGAATACCTGAATTCAAGGTCCTCGTGGACTTTGAAAATAGAGTCTTCTAGTTGGCCGGCGAGGATCTGGACCGTTCCTGTACTGATGGTGAGGCCAGCGGTGCTCTACTAAGTGAGGATCCAGCAGTGAAACATCCATCAGACAACCATGCTGTGAGTGAGGTGTCCTGTTTCAAAATCCTCTGAAATGTACTAATTATCTCTCCTTACTTTCACAGGCACACCTGGGAAAAAGCCGAGGAATCTGAAGGCACCTTCATTGAAGACCCGTCACAGCGCTCACCCATACCCTCCACCAGCGCAGAGACACACACCTCGGTGGGACTTAGCTTTTGAGTAGCCTCGGGGTCACAATCTGGTGAGCACCTCACACTGTCTGATCCACAGCAGGGAGCAGCAGAGACTTCCAGAGAACTGCTGGAGGCCAGAAATCTGCTGAGCCTGAGTCAGATGATGAGCCTCTGGACTCAGTCATGTCTCAGTTGCTGGAGCTGCAAAGGCAAGCTATGGAACATCAGGAAGGGATATCCGCTGCACCCCTCAGATTGTAAGACACAATGGAGGAATTTGTCTGCCTTCAGCTGAGGTGATAGCACTGCCAATGCACCGAGGATGACGGCTGCTATGGAGTCCTTGGTCCAGGACATCGGTCTTGCACTGCTGCATGAGCTGAACTCCATCGCTGATGCCATAGTTGGCCTCCACAAGGAGTCAGCCAGGGGCCCTTGGTCATCCATAGGGAGGAGGATCAGCAGGTGCAGACTTGGGGCCATCTGACCAGCTGACTCCGGAAGTGTCCGGCCCATCCGAATCCCCTCTCTCTGTGACCTCAGCAGCCACAGCTGCACAGGTCAAGGAGGGTGTCACTGCAGGACCTGAAAGCAGGCCAGGAACCTCCAGGTCTTGGCTCTCCAGAGGATGCCTGCTAAAGTCATCACAGACAGGGCGTAGCAGTCAGCAGGCTGCCTCCACATCCACACTGGATGTCGGGGGAGCACCAAGATGCAGCAGCAGGGTTAGGAAGGTTAAGAAGATGTAACTCTTTCGAGTTATCAACAGATCGCATGTAACTCTTTCGAGTACATTCACAGTTCTTGGTTTTCCGGGAGTGGGACATGAACCCACAACCTTCTGATTCAAAGGCGAGGGTGCTATGAACTGAGCCACAGCTGACACCTCAGTTGAGAAGATGTAACTCTTTCGAGTTATCAACAGTTCGCATGTAACTCTTTCGAGTACATTCACAGTTCTTGGTTTTCCGGGAGTGGGACATGAACCCACAACCTTCTGATTCAAAGGCGAGGGTGCTATGAACTGAGCTACAACTGACACCTCACAGTAGTAACTCTTTCGAGTTATCAACAGATCTCATGTAACTCTTTCGAGTACATTCACAGTTCTTGGTTTCCGGGAGTGGGACATGAACCCACAACCTTCTGATTCAAAGGCGAGGGTGCTATGAACTGAGCCACAGCTGACACCTCAGTTGAGAAGATGTAATTGCACAACATGGGCACGGGTGTTAATCACTTGTACATAATGTTCACTATTGTAAATAAACTCCCAAGAATGTCTCCCTGCTTACGGCTCTTTGTTATGATGAGCAGTGTTCATGTCACTCAGATGTGAAACCATGGTTCCTGCACAAGGTAAAGGCAGATGTCTTAGTCCAGGACCTCTTCCCTGAGCTTTGTGCAGCCTTCAGAACAAAGTGATGGTTTGGCCTCACACTCACTGGAAACATTACTGATGCCTGCACCTCGATGGTGCTTGTCATTGCTGCCTGAATGTCATGGGTAGGCGTCACAGAGTTTTGCCATTCTCTCTGTGTGCTCTCAGCATCTTTGAGGTGGGACTGGCCCACTCTTCAGCATCTGTGACCAGTGATGCTGTGCTCATGAAGGGGTCTGGTGCTGAAGGCTGACAAAGAATCAGGTGCATTTAAAGTTTCACTGCTGTATCTCCATGATACGACCCTGGTCATAAAGCGCAAGTGAGCTGCCCTTAGCCAGACAGGAGTCAGACGTTCACAGATGTAATGTGAGGATCTATGGTGTCTTCTCACTGCATGTTGTCATCATCCTCCACAAATCTAGCAGCTATGAGGGCCTCCTGAGTGTGCCTGCTTCGTCTGGCCAGTGTGATGGCCTCATCCCCTTCATCATCGCCTTCAAGGGCCTCCTCACCCTCATCCCCGTCGGTGTCATCCTCATCAGAGGAGACATCCAGATCCTCCATCTCCTCCTCAGCCAGCTCCTCTCCCCGTTGCAGTGCCAGGTTGTAAAGGGCACAGCAGATGACGGCATTGTGTGCCACCCTCTGTGGACTGTATTGCAGGGCTCCACCAGACTTGTCCAGGCACCGAAGCCTCATCTTCAGCATCCCGACGGTTTGATCCACCAAGTTGTGAGTTGCAGCATGAGCCTCATTATACCTTCGCTCTGCTGCAGTCTGAGGCTGCCGCACGTCAGCCATGGCCTCTGTGGGTAGTCCTTGCCCCCGAGGGGCCATCCTTGCAGCCCCTGTGGACCCTGGAAGGCTTCAGGGATCTGAGACCTACCTACTGAGAATGTAGGAGTCATGGAGACTCACTGGGAACTGTGCGCAGACCTGCAGGATGCGTTTGCGGTGGTTGCACACCAGCTGCACATTCAGCGAATGAAAGCCCTTGCGGTTGACATAGTTGACCACTTGTTGCGACGGAGATCTGAGTGCCATGTGAGTACAGTTGATGGCAAATCCCATCGCTCTTGTATCCTGGCTTTCCTGGTCTCAGGTGACATGCTTAAAGTTGTGTGCCTTCGCGAAGATGGCATCCATGATATCATGGATGCATTTGTGGGTGGAGGCTTGTGAGTTCTACAGAGGTCACCCGTGGAGCCCTGAAAGGAGCCACTGGCATAAAAATTGAGAGTTGGGTGAACTTCTTGGCCACTGGCAGTGGATGCCCTCCATGTCCCTGTGGCATCAATTCCTGCAGTAGCTGGCAGATGTGACCGATCAGTTCCCTAGGCATGCGCATCATCAGCAACACTGTTCACGGTCATCTGCAGGAATGAAAGGCGGCGGTTATAGACCCTGGATCTAGCTAGGCGCCGAACAGCGATGGCTCGCTGTGGCTCTTCAGCAGCGTGTGCAAGAGCCCAGCTCCCCTTCTTCCAGAGGGTGCTGCTCCTCCCTCTGCCCAGCCAGTTACCTCCATCACACTTTTCTCCTATGTTTCTGCACCCTGTATGCCATGAGGCATGCAGCTGGGTCACCAGGCTCCATACTCCTGATATACTCCTCCTGCAGGATGAAAGAGAGAGATGCGTGGGTTAGGTTGGGTGTACTAAGAATCTCCCTTGCTTAAGTCTGAAGGCCCTTTAACACATCCCGGAGAGTTCTGGCTGCTACATGGGTGGCCAGATCTTAGTGCGCTGCATGGCTGCCCGAAACCCACCCACCTCCGCCCCCCTCCACCTGACCGATTGGCAGCAGCTTTGCCCACAGGACTGCATGCTGTGCTCTCAGCTCAGGCACGGGCATTCTCCTAACCCCCACATCAAGGCTGTACTGTTAGCTTGAACCATGAGGGAGACTGGTCCAAATCTGAATGATGACATTGCCAGGGGCTGTGAGCGCCTCCAGCAGTGACTGCTCCATGGCCAGCTTTAGCAAGGAGATTGTACAACGTGCCCAGTCGTCACACAACTGTTCTGGAGTCCACTAAAATGCTCATTAGTTTACACTCTGTGCCCGAGGAGTGAAAAGTTCAGGAACATTTGGTGGCACTTTCATGTCTCTGTATTACTTTAGTGGGCAGATAAGCTTGAAGCCCTACTCCAAGCATGTCAATGTGGCTGTGCCTGAACTGTCTCAGCTGCAGAACTTTATGCAGGGTTTCCTAATACGTGACCGCTTCCCTTCTCTACAACCTGCATGTGCTTGTGCACTACCATCAACTGCAGTGCAACCCTCGACTCCCCCAAAGTCACCTCAACCACAGTGCAGCCCTTGCCCCCCCCAATCGCCTCAACTGCAGTGCAGTCTTTGCCACCAACAACTCTCCTCAACCGCAGTGCAACCCTTTCCCCCCCAACTCACCTCAAATGCAGCGCAGCCCTTGCCCCAGCAACACATTGTCAGCTAGCCAGGAAAAAGTGACTTGCCTGTGCCATCACCTGAATGCGTGATGCCTCAACCTTGAAGTCCAACAGGTGACCCTGATGAGCACTGCACAATGTTACTGTGTACTCACCTCCAAGTTCCCCTCAAAGTGCAGCCTGCCAAGTACACGCCTTATATATGCTGCTGTGAAACACATTGGCGTGCAATCATGCCAATGTGCTCAGATGATCCAGAGTGGAGGGATGATTCCGACAAGCTGGGCTTATAATGATATGCAGATGTATTACAATAAGGTTCCCCACGTCTGATGGCGGGAAACGTGGCCCACCATTGATGGGCAGAGCGGATGATTGCAAACACGTTTCATGACGTTGTGAAACCGAATTTTGGTCTTCTTGCCATATTGTCCGCTTATGCTGCCAGACTCACCCAGTGCCAGTGGGCATGGAAAATTCCACCCATGGTCTTTAACCAACTAACCATGAACAGGCGTATTCATGTTTTACACTGAAGATGGGAGAATTCAATAAAATGTTTGCTTTTAATTCAATAGCAACATTGAACACTCTGTTCCTGGCGTGTGGCAGGATTTAAAATTTAAATCATCCCTCCTCCCTGCACCCCACCCTGCTCCTGCCCTCGCCCCTAAATAGAGTGGAATCTATTACACCCCCTCTGCTTGAAAATTTGAGAAGACATATTTTTCTTCAACTGACCTGGCCTGTAATGACAATTTTCCTCCCTCCTCAAAGGCAGGCTCCCCTGTCACGGGCAAGAAATCCAGTGAAAGTATTTGACCCGGACTTCAGGGTAAGTATGGGGTATCGTCAGAGCATGCCTGACAGACCTGAATGAGGAGGGGGTGAGGGCTGGGGCGTTGGTTTGAGAGGCCCAGGTGGAGAGTTAAGTTTACTTTGTGGGAGTGGAGAGGGGTGGAGGAGTTGCCTCTGATGGGCACTGATAGCCCACAAAGAAGGTTCCACCCCCCATTTTGCCCAACACCAGCCAATGCATTAAAAACTGCCGGGCTACCCACCTGGCATGGGCCTCCCCCTGTCCTAGGTCAAACAGCAGCTGAACCATTAATTGCCACATAAGGGCATCAATAGGCCCAAGGGTAGGTGGGCTCATTGATGCCTTCCATACCCACCGTAAAATGGAAGACAGGTTGGGGCGGGCGGGTAGGTGATGGGAAGGCCACGTGTTGCATTTCACAAGCACCCCGCCTTCAAGCATGCCAGTGGCGGGGGGGGGGCTTTAAAATCTAGCCATGGAGTTATATATGTTGTAATTTTAACATATCAACAGGTGACTGAAGGCTTATGTTTGCAATAATTTGCCAAAGTCCTTTAGACCTGTTCCTTGAAGAATCACCAGTTATAAGATTGCTGCAAAACAAGACATGTTGAAGCTTTACATCCTGCACTCTTCAGGACACTTCGCAACAATACCAATATAGGGGGAAAACATCAATTTATACTGTATATGAAAATAGTGCCGGTTGGTTGGCAAGTGGACTGTGATTAGTAGAAGCGTTGCCATGGAAATTGCACCGGGGTGAGCGGGGAGGTTTAAAATGGCAGGCAGTCTCCTGAGTTCCTGCAGTGTTCATGCCATTCATTATTTAAACTCCTGGGTATTTAGGACTGTTGAGGCTGAGACATCATAGATATTTCAATATTGATGTAATAATTGGACCTAAAAATGAATTATAACAGTGAAATGCAGGAATCCTGTACAGTCCTGAAGCCATCAGCAAAAGCTAGCATCTAACAAGATCACGGGGACAGAAGAGGACACTTTTTTCATTTTTAAGGTTTCATTGTAGACCTGGAGAACTGTTCTTGGTTCCACGAAGAATCCTTGGGCCCCTCCCACCCTGGCTTTTCTGCCTTCCTCAGCCTCGATTGTCCCAAATTTCTGACATCATCAACCTCAATGGAAACTGTTTCCTTAGGATCCTGGTGCCAGTTGCAGTCATGCAATTTCATGCTCCTGCTCCCAACTTCAGGTGAAGTCAGCACCTATACCTGGTAGTAACAATTGTCTCTGCTTCATTGTGCCATTGTGGGTACTTCCATGTTGCTTTGACCATGTACCCTTGCACTCCACCCCAGGTTACAATTGGGATTTTGTTCTCTGGATGTTACGGTTATGTGCTACACTGAGCAAGTGAGAACATTTATGTTATATATTTTCACTAAACGATTTTCCTCTGCATACGCATGCTGGATTTGCATTTTATCGTTATTCCTTTATAAACTATGCACTGTGGTAAATTAAACCCTCAAGAACAGTCAATACCTTGACAACCTTTTGATGTTGCTAGGTACATCATCATGCCAATCCGCTTGGAGGTCTGACATTTATTTGTATACGTGTATGCAGTGTTTTCTAGCAATTTAATACATAATATCAACAATGATAGGTGCTCTCTGGATGTAGAATCGATTGCATAGCAAACAGATTCTACTTCAGGCAGCTTAATTAGGTTTATATCTTGCATAATTCAGCTGCGTCTGCTTGTTGAATTAACATCATATTTAGTGGGCTTCCTTTCTACCTGAATTAGCATTAGTAATCCTGATGTACAGCACTGAATTTTATGCATGTTTATGTCAAACCATTTCATTTACAGCTGAAACAACATTGACATTAATTGTACAAGTGCTTGCAAGAAACCATTTAGAAGACATTTTATGTCCTATTCAGTCAATTGCTTGTTCCCAATAAATCTTTTTAAAGCCCATATTTTTGCCATTCGTTTCAGTGAAGTGGCATATAGGAAGTTTTTATTGGTTTCCAATCCTTTAACATTCATTTATGGTGGCTTAATATTGTACAGAAGGGTAAGATTAAATGATTTTTCTAATTAGCTTGATTGTTCCAGACTTTTTTGTGCATGTTTTATGCATATTAATTAGTGGGCAATTACAGAAGTCAAGGAATGATTGTAAGGCAATAACTTCAGAGAGTTCAGGGGTTTCAAAGAGGCTAAGCTGTTTGTAACCAAAATAAGGAATTGGCTGAAGGAAAGAAGGCAGCAGGTACTGTGAAAGTAAGTGATGTCAGGGTAGGGGAAGTACTGATGTGGATTCAAAAAAAGAAATTAGTTATTTTGCAGATGATAATAAACAAGATAAAGGACAGTCAGTTGGAGGATGCAGCCAAGGACCCAACAAGGAGTTAAATAAGGAGTTCTGTTGAAGAGTCATATGGACTTGAAATGTTAACTGTGTTCCTCTCCGCAGATGGTGCCAGACCTGCTGAGTTTCTCCAGGTATTTTTATTTTTGTTTTGGATTTCCAGCATCCGCAGTTTTTTGCTTTTATCTAAGGAGTTAAATAATACCGGCAAGTGGGCAAATCAGTAACAAACTAAATTCAATGTAGATAAGTACAAATTCAAAGGAAAAATGGATGTCACAACAACAGTATGGACAGGGAGAAATAGGTAAAGGTGAAGTGGAAAAGGACATGGATGTGGTAACAGAGTCAGCACTTAATGTGTCAAAGCACTGTGGAGCAGCAATGAATAAGGAAAATAAAATGTTATTTTTATTGCTCAGTTTGTTGTGTATTAATCATAATTTGTCATGCTGAAACTATACAACCTTCTAACTGGCCCCCCATCCCCCATCCTCCATGTACATCAGCTCATGCAAGCTCCACTGCACATTTCCTATCTGTACGAAGTCCTGCTTCCCATCACCACTGTGTTCACTGACCTACATTGGCTCCCAGTCCCCCAGAAGCACATATTTAAAATTCTAATCTTTGTGTTTAAACTCTTAATACCCTTGATTTTCTTTATCTCTGTAATCTCACCCAGTCCTAGAATATTTCAAATATCTGCCTTTCTCTAGCTCTCTGTTTTTCTGTGACTGTTTGTTGTGACTCCATTCCCACTTATGCCCTTTGTGTTTTAACCATAAGTATTAATGCCAACGATTCGATCTTGAGTTCTGCTGAAATTTATCAACTGTATAGGCTTGACTCTCTTAGTTTATAATGCTGTCAGCTTTCTGTTATCCTGCATGTATCTATCATAATATTATTCATTCTCTGTGAGACCTGTCACATTCAGTACTTTATCATTCACTAACAGTTTGAGTCCAATCAGTGTAAAGGCTCTTATGTGCATACTCTCTCATGTACTGTTGCATTAAAATTCCATTCTTGTAAATATTACAGCTTCATATCACAGTATCCTTTAAGAAATCCCTTAATGTAAATTCCATACAAACACATTATAAAAATGTACAATTTGCTTGCACAGAAGAAAATGTAATGAATTTTACACAGTCTCATATGAACATACAAATTAGGAGCAGGAGTAGGCCACTCGGCCCCTCGAGCCTGCTCCACCATTCATTAAGATCATGGCTGATCTGATTAAACCTGAACTCCACATTTCCACCTACCCCCACTGCCCCCACCGCCAGCACCCCCCACACCCCACCCCACCAATTAAGGGAGGCAGTGGCATAGTGGCAGGTTAATGCTCTGGGGACCCGGGTTCAAATCCCACCATGGCAGATAGTGGAAGTTGAATTCATTAAAAGTCTGATGATGACCATGAAGCCATCATTGGTTGTTATAAAAACCATCTAGTTCACTAATGCACTTTGGGGAAGGAAACCTAGTGTCCTTACCTGGTCTGGCTTACATGTGACTCCAAACCCACAGCAATGTGCTTGACTCTTAAATGCCCTCTCAACAAGGGCAATTAGGGATGGGCAATAAATGCTGGCCTAGCCAGTGATACCCACATCCCATGAACGAATAAGAAAAAACCTTTCAGCCCCTTGCTTATCAAGAATCTATCTACCTCTGCCTTAAAAATATTTAAAGACTCTGCTTCTACTGCCTTTACAGGAAGAGTTCCAAAGACTCATGACCCCCTGAGAGAAAAAAATTCTCCTCATCTCTGTCTTAAATGGATGACCCCTTATTTTTAAACAGTGACGCCTAGTTCTAGATTCCCCCACAAGAGGAAAGATCCTTTCCACATCCACCCTGCCAACACCCCTCAGAATCTTAAATGTTTCAATCAAGTCACCTCTTACTCTTCTAAACTCCAGCAGATACAAGCCTAGCCTGTCCAACCTTTCCTCATAAGCCAACATACCCATTCCAGGTATTATAAACCTTCCTTGCACTGCTTCCAACGCATTTACATCCTTCCTCAAATAAGGAGACCAATACTGTACACAGTACTCCAGATGTGGTCTCACTAATGTCCTGTATAACTGAAGGATAACTTCTCTACTTTTGTATCCAATACCCCTCGCAATAGACAATAACATTCTATTAGCGTTCCTAATTACCTGCTGTACCTGCATACTAACCTTTTGAAAATCGTGCACTAAGACACCCAGATCCCTCTGCACCTCAGAGCTCTGCAATCTCTCACCATCTAGATAATATGCTTCTCTTTTATCCTTCCTACCAGATAATATGCTTCTCTTTTATCCTTCCTACCAAAATGGATAATTTCACATTTTCCCACATTATTTTCCATTTGCCAGATCTTTGCTGACTCACTTAACCTAACTATATCCCTTTGTAGCCTCCTTATGTCCTCTTCACAACTTACTTTCCTAGCTATCTTTGTATCATCAGCAAATTTAATAACCATACCTTCGTTCCCTTCATCCAAGTCATTTATATAAATTGTAAGAAGTTGAGGCCCCAGCACTGATCCCTGTGGTACTCGTTACATCATGCCAACCAGAAAATGGCCCATTTAACCCTACTCTCTGTTTGCTGTTAGCTAACCAATCTTCTATCCATGTCAATATGATACCTCCTATACCATGAGCTTTTATTGTCCGCAAAAACCTTTGATGTGGCACCTTATCAAATGCCTTCTGGAAATTTAAGTACAGTACATCAACCGGTTCCTCTTTATCCACAGCACATATTACTTCTTCAAAGAGCTCCAATAAATCGGTTAAACATGATTCCCCTTTCACAAAGCCGTGTATTTCTCCATCCATTCTTTTTACACCGCAAATTGTAAGTACAGAAACTGTGAAATTAGTTTAGTATTCTTATTTGCATAAAGAATTTAGGTACTATTCCCCCAGCCTTTCAATCCCTAAAGCTAGTGCATATTGATTTCAGTTTAGTAAATAACTATGGCGAGAGCTGAGTTCCCTTACAAATGTCTGTTCAGTTTAGTGAAAGTCAAAAGGGATTTAATTTGGTCTTGTAAGCAAAGGGTCGTGAGTCTTTGGAACTCTCTTCCTCAAAAGGCAGTAGAGGGAGAGTCTTTAAATATTTTTAAGGCGGAGGTAGATAGATTCTTGATAAGCAAGGGGCTGAAAGGTTTTTTTTCATTCGTTCATGGGATGTGGGTATCACTGGCTAGGCCAGCATTTATTGCCAATCCCTAATTGCCCTTGTTGAGAGGGCATTTAAGAGTCAAGCACATTGCTGTGGGCCTGGAATCACATGCAGGCCAGACCAGGTAAGGACAGCAGATTTCCTTCCTTAAAGTGCATTAGTGAACTTGATAGTTTTTATAACAACCAACAATGATTTCATGGTCATTATCAGACTTTTAATTCCAGACTTATTGAATTCAAATTAATGTTTGTGCAAATAAAAGCTAATTTGATATATACAATTTCTGGTGTGCTTGTCTAGCTCAATAAAAGACAAACAGTAGAGGCTTATTTTCTCTGGTCTTGTGGTGAAAAACAAAATAATCAGTAAAGTTATGCCAATTAATTATTTTGAGATTGTCATGCCCACATAGTTATGCCCACGAGTTTATGAAAAAGGGGGATACACTTTTAAAAAGCAGAAAGGAAAATGGACAATTTACCTTGACACAAGATGGAGTTCAGGGAGGTCAGGTGATCTTCTACAAGTATACATGAGACTGCTCAAGGCTGGAAGTAGCCTGCTTGTATGGTCAGGACATTAAAATATAAACAGCCTTTTAGACATTCCTTTGAGAAGGCATTAAAAATGCGATAGATTTCCATGAGGACTTAACAGCTATTATTGTCTAAATATCTACTGAAACTGATGAATAATAGCCAAACAGACTTAGAAGCTGCAGACTGAAATTCCACATATTGGGTGTGAGGAAAATAATTCTTACAAGAAGGTTCAAATGGCTGAGATTCAAACTCCCATTATGTGTCAATGCTGACATCATCGAGGACCATTTTGTGAACAATGGGAATACCGATACTATGGTCACATAACAGAAACCAGCTTATGGTAAGAAATATCTTACATCTTGAGCAGCACCCCAGGTCAGTCAGTCTGGGAGGCAGAGACCAGGGATGAGGTCCATCTCAGCAAAAGGAGAGGACCATGGCTAGAATCCTAATAGGGAGAGAAGTGGGGGCTATTCTTTTACCTACTGATTTACAGAACAAAGCCAGATTTTTTTCACTAAAGGGGCTCGACTATACATTCAACTGGAGCAAATCCAGAAACCCACTGTTGCTAGTGTGAATTAATCACCAGACACTTCAACCTTCATTTTCTTCAATGAACGAAAAGAGAATCCTCAGGCCTGCAATGTTTCTAGCTACCATCACGAAAACCAAGAGTAATAGTGAATTTTTGGACCCTGAAAAAACAAAGTGCGTGATACCTCTTTTGTAATAACTTCTTATGTGTGCGTGTCTTGCATGAATGAGTGAGTGGGTGCTGTTGCAATGACATTTGGATGTTGAGAAATATATGTTTATTCTTTTTTCCTACGAGAAAGCCTATTGCGTATCTGTTCTTGCAGTTTACAGCATTCAAGGGGTTAAAACACTTCTTTAAAATACATCTTGTTGCGGTTCGTTGAGAGGTAGAAAGGGGGGGAACCGTCCTACTACCTTTCCTCAGTCCTTAATAGCATCCATAATTTTGTGGACATCTTTCCTAGCTGAATCTTTTTCAATAGGCACCTGAACACAGTGGATTTATTTGTTATGATTAGTCCGTTTACTGGAAGGTTTTTGGAAAGTACCCAGGCAGATGACCAACTGATATGGAAACAAAACTACTAGGAGATTTACCATTATGTAATAAAATAATAAATGTTTTGGAGGTGGAGGGAGAGCGGGAATGTTTGGAGGTTTGGATGTCTACACCTGTGAGAGAGACATGAGAAGCTGATGAGAACTAGCCTCGGAGAGCTAAAGCTCTTCATGTGCTGAGGCTTCCCAATGCAACTCTATGTTCAGCGTCCTGTCAGATGGGGTGGAGTGCATGTACTCCCTTAATGAATAATTTGCCCATTGTAGTTGCCATCTCCACCATAAATGCCCATTTCATTAGGGCCAACTTCCTCCTCGTCTGCAATCCTGACTATTTTCATGGCTCAATCCTGCATTAGTGTGATTCTTTGAAGGTATGGCACCTCCTCATCTGTTTGGTCCCTCTTCTGGGCATTATGTATCTATTTCTTCTGCTAGAGAGTGAGATAAATTGTCTTGTATAGAAAATGGCACCTGTCCCTATTTAGTAGAAGCTACATGTTTCAGTGGTTAGAGGTTCTCAGCTGCACTATGGCTCTGGGCCATTCAGAGGGGTCATTAATTGCTCTGGGCACATGGTCCTCCTATGTCCAGGAACAAAATGCACCCTGGGACTCCTCAGTTGGTGTGTCTGCTGGAGGCTGAGTATTCAGAGGTCTGTGCAGCGGGGGAGGACAGGGGTTGGGCATTACACTCACATTGCCAGAACATATAAGATCATTGAAACTCTTCTGGATCCTGGACTGCATAACGATACCTCTGCTGCTCACAGTGACTGCTATTTCAACCTAGGCCTGCTTTGTCTGTATGGGTGGGCTTCTCCTACCACCCTCTGGGAAAGTGCCTCCCTCATGGTCTCCAGCATGACTTAAAGGTTGTTCTTAGAAAAATGAGAGTCTGCCCTGGCCCTGGCCTCGGGCCACGGCTCTCCTGAGACATAATGAAGTATTGATGTACAGCCCAAAGCTCAATGACTGTCTTCTGTTCCCTCCTACAGCAGGGAATGGTGGCTACCATGGTGGCTTTAAATCTGGCTCACATTTCATTTGACGCACTTCTGTTACTGCCCCCATGGCTGTGGGGTGGTAAATCTCCAGAAATTGACAACAGAGCGGGATTCTGAGATCATCCTGACCTCTGGCACCTGGAAGTGTTGATATGCCACTCCCCTGTCTTGCTCTCCTAAGGCTCTAGATCCTCTTAGTGCACTGTCTGCAGGTTGGAGGGCCCACACTTCTGCTGCTAACTTCATCGCAACTTAGAGGGAACGTTGGGCTGGAATTTACAGCCCCTGAGGAAGATTTTTCAGGCAGAAGGGGGTGGGGGGGCACTGGTGCATAAAATTGAGCGCCATGCCACGGGGGTGTCGTTTCCTGGGACCTACCTGCTCCCCCACTGGTAAAATTGCAGCGTCAGGAGATTTCAGAGGCTGCAGCATCCACAGGGATGGAGTGGAGACCTGGGAAGGCTGTTCCCAGGTCTCTCCCTAGAGGTCCTGCTGAGAGATCACAGTGAGGTGAGCTCTACCAAGAATTGGAGGAAGTGGGCAAACTCTTTAGCTAAGTAGGCATGGACGGAAGTGGCCGATTAAGTCAGCAGCAGAAGTGTGGGCCCTCCAACCTGCAGTGGCCAATTAATGGCCATTTAAGGGCCTCCACCCACCGTCACTGGGTTTTAATCAATGTTGGGAGAGATTCAGCCAAGTGTGCAGCATGGCAGCTTTCACTGCTCGGGCTGGCGGTCAGGCAAGGGGTTGGAGTTCCTCCTTTACAAGTCCCCTGTGCCCATCAGAGGCCCCACCCAAGGTCTTTCCACCCCCATGTTTTCCTCCACACCCTGCCCCCTCCTAGCCTCCTACCCCACCCTCTTGCTCCCTCTGTTGGGGCCTGCCAGCTTGGCTCCAGTGATACCCCCGCTTACCTTTGCATCTGGCTCATTCACTGATCGCCATTGGTGACTGGATGCAGCCCCAGCAGTGGTCATTACTTCTGGTGGTACTGCTGGGACCAGAGAGCTGTTGGTCATTTGATTGCCAGGCAGCTCTTGGAGCTGGAACATCCTCCTCAGAAGAGGGTGGAAGTCTCACCTCAAGCCAATTAATGGACCAATGGCTGTGGGGTGAGCTGGCAAAGCAGTGGTGGGCTCACCACTGACTTTTACATAATGGGTGGGGACCCTACACCCCTGATAAAATCCAGTCCATTGTTCCTGACCTGAAAATGATTCTGCTGTTCCAGCAGCGACTGAGGCCATAATATTCCACCTATTGCATCTCTTCTCCTGCTCACTTCCTGGACTAATGCCTCCAGCGCCACATCAGAAATCCTGGGAACCCTCTCTCTTACATGTTGTACCAAATTGCTTCTTTCCAACCCATCCACAGATGGTTGAAAGCAGTTTCTGTAGGATGAGTGCACCTCCCCTTTAAGAGAGACCAGCTGTGAGGCCATGTGAAACACGTCCTAATAATAGCTGGGCCCCCTTTTCAGCAGCAGCCAGTCAGCATCATGTTCAATATAGTGCTGCACGCTGAAATCATTTAGAGAACAAAGTTTGGGGTCAGCAGGGGTTCCGGGTGTAGGGTTATTGCACATTATGATCCGCTGGGCCCAAAAACAGACCTCTATGAATTTCTCTCATAGAGGAGATGGAAAGAGAGATAGAGGTGGGAGAGAAAGAGGTGAAAGAAATAGAGTATTCACTTAACATTATTTCAATTTTTATTTTAAAAAAACAGTTGAATTTAGTAGTCAACAAAATATCTTTACATGACAGCTAGAAAAGGTCACTGTTAATTGTGTACATTTGACAGATATTTTATACATGCGAGACAGGGAGAGAATGAGAAAGATGGGCTTAGAAATTGGGCCAAGATCATTTTTTGGTGATGCAAACTACCTGAATGGTGGGTTTCGAGGTTCTCCAGATGTTGGGCTTCATTTCAGTGTAACTGAATAGACAAACTCCTTAACGAAGTTTACAACATGGGAGAAATCCCAGAAGACTTAAGTAAATCAATATTTATTGCACTTGTTAAAAAGCCCAGAACTTGAATATGAACTCCATTGCACTATCTGTCTGATGAGTCACATTACTAAGATCCTTCTTTGAGTACTGCTGAATAGGGCCAGGAGCAAGATAAAGGCAGAAATTTCAGCTCTTCAATGTGGTTTTATAGAAGATAGAGGAATGAGAAATGTTATCCTTATGGTGCGCATGCTATCAGAAAGAGCCATAGAGAAAAAAAGCCGTATTCATGTCTTTTATTGATTGTAGTAAGGCATTTGATAAAGTGAAACATGAAGAACGGATGAGCATGTTAGACCTTGATGACAAAGATCTTAGACTGATAAGAAATCTTTACTGTGAACAAACTGCAGCTTTAAAAGATTTATTCAATTTGTATAGTGAAAATATTCTTAGACAGATTGAGGACCTTCCTGGATTATTAGTTGGAGGTTACAACTTTAATAATATAAGATATGCCGAGGATATGCATCTTATTGCTGACTCTGAAGAGAAACAAAAGATTTTGGATAGAGTAGTGAGTGAAAGAAAGAAGGGCTGAGTGAGCATAAAATGTAAAAAACCAAAATGCCTAGTAGTGACCAAAAAGAAAGTCATACCAGAATGTAAAATCACAGTGAAGAGTGAAAAGGTCACACAGGTAGACAAATTTTGTTACCTAGGAAAATGTTAATATCGGACGGAAAGGGCGACAGCCCACATCCTGTGCATAAATAAAAAAAGAGACATTTGGAATTTCTTGGGCACGTAATAAGAAATTGTGGACGGAATTTTAAGACCCCTTTGTGGTGGGGTAAGGCCGAAAAGTGTGATGAGCCGTTCAAAAGTGCATTGACTTCGGCGGGACTGGAAAATCCTGCAGGCGGAATGGGCCGTAAAATTCTGCAGCATGATTCAGAAAGTCTGATACTGAAATGCAAGGTCAATGGTAAAAGAGATCGAGGCAGACAAGGGTTGATCTTTCTAAAGAGCCTCACAAACTGGATGAATGTACAACCAACGAAGATAATCCACACCTCCAGAGCAAGATTAACAAGGAGGTCAAAGCAAAAAACTGCTGATGCTGGAAATCCAAAACAAAAACAAAAATACCTGGAAAAACTCAGCAAGTCTGACAGCATCTGCGGAGAGGAACACAGTTAACGGACTCGAAACGTTAACTGTATTCCTCTCCGCAGATGCTGTCAGACCTGCTGAGTTTTTCCAGGTATTTTTGTTTTGTTTAACAAGGAGGTCCATGGTTACCATAAAAACAGAAGTAAGAATTTTTGCGTCTCTCTGTAATTTCCTTGCAGATTTGTTCCTCTACATCCTTCCCACTAGTTGGTGGCCTATAGACTACACCAAGCAATGTAATTGCACCTTTTTGTTCCTCAGCTCCAGCCAAATTGATTCTGTCCTTGACCCCTCTGGGACATTCTCATTCTCCAGCACTGCAATGCTCTCCTTAACCAATACCACCACCCCTCCTCCTTTCCTCCCTTTCCTATCTTTCCTGAACACCTTGTATCCAGGAATATTTAACATCCAGTCCTGTCCTACTTTGAGCTAGGTCTCTGTTAAAGCCACAATGTTATATTTGCACATGGCGATCTGCACCTGTCACTCATCAATCTTTATTTACCACATTCTGTGCATTCAAATACATGGACAATAATCCTGATTTAGACTTTATTACTTCCTCCCTTACTCTGACCCCACCTAATAACTTACTATTCTCTGTTCTAGTGCTATCTATCTCTCCCAGAATTCTGTGCACCTTGGTATCCCTTCTGATATTATCTTCTGGTTCCGTCACAAATATCAAGTTAGTTTAAGCCCTCCCCAATAGCACTAGCAAAACTAGCAAGGAACTCAGTGATGGCTGTATTTAGGTGCTGGCCTGTACAGATCCCATTTCCCGAAGTGCTGGTCCCAATGTCCCAAGGATCTGAAGCCCTCCCTTCTGCACCACCTCTCCAGCTACAAGTTCATCTGCTCTCCTCCTATTTCTATACTCACTTACGGGTGGCACTGGGAGTAATCTGGAGATCAGTACTTTTGAGGTCCTGCTTGCTAACTTTCTACCTAGCTCCCTATGTTGTTTGTACCTATGTGGGCCATGACTGCTGGTTGTTCACCCTTCCCCCCCCCTCAGGGTCCTCTGCAGCTGCTCAGTGACATTTTTGACTCTGGCACCTGGGAGGCAATGTGGATTCACATGAACAGCCACAGAAATGGATATCTATTCCCCATACTATCAAATCATCTGTCACTGTTGCTCTTCCAGTCTTCCTGTACAGCTGAGATACCCGTTGTACCATGGACTTGGCTCTGGCTGTACTCCCCAGATGCATCATCACTCTCATTAGTAAACAGAACTGAATAACCTTGCTATTGCTAATAAATCTTATTACTGAGAACGAACCATTATCAATACTAATAAACCTAACTACTATTAATAAACCTTACCATTACGAATAAATCTTACCAATACTGATAAACCCGACTAATACTTTACTAGTAATAATAAGCCTTATTTTAAAAAAGAAAGATTAGACTCACCAGTTTATACCCTAGTTTAGATAAAATAAGTAGGAAATACTCACCTACCTGCTTCCATGCAATGCCACACCTTGATGAAAGCAGGCCCTGACTGGGAAATGGTTTCAGGTGGCAGCTAGCTGTTTATATCCCTGCTCCAGATCTCGCTCTTTCCAGCTATTCATTAACTGAACTCTCTCCTTCTCTACACTGTTTATATCTCCATCTGAACTCTCACTTTCTCCGAGTTGATCTTCCATCTTGCACCCTCTGTAAACTTGAGGGCATCCAAAACTCTGCTGTCCATATCGGAACTCACACCAAGGCCTGTATACACATCACTTCTGTGCTCGATGACCTACATTGGCTCCCAATCTAACAAAGCGTTAATTTTAAAATTCTCATCCTTTGTTTCAAATCCCTCCATGGGCTTGCCCCTCCCTATCTCTGTGACCTTCGACAGCCCTATAATCCTCCTAGATTCCTCCAGTTCTGGCCTCTTGTGCACCCCTGATTTTAATTGCTCCACTATTGGCTACCGTGCCAAAGCCCTAAGCCCTGGAATTCCCTCCCTAAAACCCTTTGCTTCTCTTTCGCCTCTTTTAAGATGCTCCTTAAAACATATTTGTTTGACTAAGATTTTGATCACTCATTCAAATATCTCCGTTTGGGGTCTTGATATTTGGTAAAATCTCGGTGTCAAATTCGGTTTGCTAACACTTGGATGAAGCGCCTTCGGATGTTTCTATATGTTAAAGGTGCTATATAAATGCAAGTTGTTGTTGTTACCGCCACTTCCCTCAACCACCTGGTGGAAGGTGGTTGTAAGCAAATGATATCTTTAAATGGAGGAAAGGGCCTCGTGGAATTCTCCTATCCCTCCCATCTGGTCCCCAGGCGTGTCTCTGCTGAGGCTCATAGTCTTCGGAGCCACCTTCTTCAGAGCTCTTCTGCCTGTTTGTTTCATTAAGTGTGCGGGTGGTGGTCTCCATGCTGCAGCACTGTTTAATGTTCCTTGATGATACTTGATAGTAGCAATGATCTTGCCTTGCATGGATAATGACTCTGACCCAGGAGAATGGATCAGGTTGTGGAATTGTTGAAGGAGTGGGCAGAGATGCTGTCCAGGTTTATTTGGAGTATCTGGGGTTTCTGCTGATCATCTGCTTTGATGGTGAAGTACCTTTAGGAAACATAGGGCAGAATCTTTGGCAGGGCCCACTTGCCGAGGCGTAAAATGATGCGCAGTGACGTCAGGCATACGTCCCGACCTCACCGCGCGTCATTTAGATTTTCAGTTTGGCGGGCATGCAGCCGACTCGGCTGCGCACCCACCAAACTGTCAAAGGCCTATTAAGGCCATTTAAATATCAATTAAACTAATAACCTGAGCTGCCTGTCCAACCTTAAGGTTGGCGGGCAGGCGAAGAGCCCAGGCGGCCTTCGCATTTTTCATGGAACCTCATCCACAGGCGGGATGAGGTTTCATGAACGTTTTTAAAGCGTTTTAAACGTTTTTAATAAAATTAATGGACATGTCCCAGCTCATGTGACAGTTTCACATGAGGGAACATGTCCTTAAAATTTTTGTTCACCTTTAATCAATGTTTCATAAGTGAAATTAATCTCCCTGAAGTACCCTCTGTGCCTCAGGGAGATTTCTGTGCTCTTTCGTGTGCATGCGTGAAAGAGCGCACTCCCGACTCAGGGAACCCCTCCCCACCCCCACCGCACAGGGAGCGCACAGCACTTCTGGATGCGCGTCACGTGACATAAAATGGCGGCCTGCCCGCACCCACCCCCACACAATCCCCCCGACAGGGGGTAAATTCTACCCATAAAGTAGCAAATACTTACCAAAAGAATCAAGCTAATTCTTTACTTTTTTCTGAAATATGCCAGTGGTGATTTTGCTATGATCATCTTGAATTAAATAATATGAAAGAAATAAATTGAATTTAATTAGCACATTATGATATCCTCAGAGCATCCCAAACTGCCTCATGTGTAATTAATTAGGCCTCTGATAATGCAGCACTCCCTCACTATTGTGCTGAGGGCATCAATTGAGATTATATGCCCAAGTTCTTGAGTGGGTTTTGAAGTCCCAACTATAGATAAGAATAACTGAACCAGGTAATTAGTATCTTAATATATTACTTCAAAATGAATTTTACACCCAGATCAGCTATGCCTTCCGTAAAGTTGGGTTGACATTCTAAGAAGCTGTCTATTTATTAGGCCTGAACTTCCATGGAGTGACAGAGTCGGATTGTCACTCCACTCCTACTTTCTTAGCTTCAAATCCTATCAACCCTTCCTTGCCTTACCCTCTGACTCAGGCCAGGTGAGAACTGTGCAGGGCAGCACGTTCCCGGGGCCTTCTTTGAGGTCTTCAGAATCGGACGGAAGGAGGACTGGCTTCCATAAATCAGGTATGTTTAAATATCCAGCCAGTTTCAAGCCAGAGAGAATATAGGTTTGTCAGGTAAGTGTTTAGAATTTGAGCCGGGAGTGGGGGGGGGCGACGAGGTGGCGGGCAGGTTGTTGGGCAGTCAGCGGGGGTTGGGCCGTCTGGGGAGCTTCGGGGGTTGAGCAGTCGGGGGTGGGGTCGGGTAGTCAGGGGAGGGTCGGGGAGAGAGTCGGGGGCAAGGACAGTCAGGGATGAGGGTTGGGGGTGTCAGGCAGTCAGGGGGGTGTCCTATGGGGGGGTCGCTGTGGGGGGTCTGTACAATTATTACCCAGAAGCTAGAAGTGGTTTCAATTCTTTTAACTTTTTCTGGGTAGCTATTGATGTAACACAGTTGGAACCATCCGAATTTTGTAATTTAAATCACATTTTTTGATGTTTCCCAGTGCAGGACAATTGCCCAAAGGAAGCTCGCACTTCCCAGGCTATTGCCGTGCAATCCTTACCTGGGAACTTCTGGGGTTGGTGGAGGGAGGGTGTTCTCCATTTACACCTTTGGTGTACCCCCCCACCCCCCCAACCCCGACCCAATAGCTTACTTCAACTGAATCTCCTGAAATTTCCTCAATTTGAACATTTTGGTATTAGGTTTGCCAATTACTTTAAAATACATGACATCAAAATAAATGATTTGTAAATACATATGTATCTTTTTCATGTGCCACAATAAACATCTGTTATTGAGGTCCTGTAGCAGCTATCTATCATGCAGTCAGCATCACAAAGGCATGTTTGTTTTAATAACAAAAATGCCTAATAATAGATAAACAGTGGTGGATAACTCAGTCTGAATGAATAGTGCATTTTCTTCTGCCAATATCAAATTTTGCATAGGGGCTTGTGACTGCATGCTCAAGGTTTCATTTGTCCATCCTGTAAACTCCTCTGGTTAATGGAAAGTCGGTGACAGAGATGAGTTTACGTTCTGCTGAAGTGCTCTCACCATCCTTTTGTCTCTGCTGCTTGTTCATTATTTTCCCTTCGGCTTTTGTTTCTAACCTTAGCTGTAGCTATATAATCTGTTTATTACACACTTGAAAGTGTGATCCTGTTTAATTCTTTAGTTCCTTCATCTTGTAGGGTTACATGTCCCCCCTAGCCTTCGACAACCTTGTTCTATTCCTTAGTAGTGCGTAACCTACCCTAGCCTGCTTTATCTAGGTGGTTATATATCCAAATTCCCTTCCCAAAATTAAAGTACAAATAGCATCTGATCCTTTAGTTGGGAAATGAGCAATTTAGTGGCAGTACAATCTTTCTTGCACGCTAGGTTTATCTATAAACAAAATGCAATAATTTTATTTTTTATTTCTAAATATAAGTATAAAGGAAAATTCAATCAAAGGTTTATAGGGAATAAAACACAGGGCGGAATCATCCCAGATTTGCACTAAGTGCGGTGGCAGGCATGAAAAAAGACGCTTTACCCGCCGGCCGCAATGGCATGTTTTTACGCTGTGTCGTCCCCTTTCTGTCACGGCCTGCCTCATTAATAATGCATTCACAGGGAATGCATTCCACTCTGTGAACTCAGTGCTTCCTTGCCCTGGGCACCATATTTAAAGCTCACTAGAGCGCAGCCTACTTCATGTCTACAGACCAGGACTGCTCCAGGCGACAGATGGCCCAGAAACAAAGAAGACAGCAGCCCCCAAATTTAGTGTCGCCTCTCTAGGGCGCCTACTGGATGCAGTGGAAGGCCACCACAATGTCTTCTACCCCTACTCTGGCTGCAGGAGGTCCACCAGAACCACCAATCTGGCCTGGGAGGTGGTGGCAGCGGCTGTCAGCGCCACCGGAGCACAGAGGAGGTCAGCCACCCAGTGCAGCCACCCATTCCGCCAGAGTAAGTCAATCACCTCATCACTCTCAACTCACACTCACAAACCCATCACACATCCACAGCGATCTCACACCTCAAGGGTCAACACCACTAACTCTCACACGCGCCCTCACATCTCCATCAGGCTCATACCCCCTGGAGCTTGCGTCCTTATCCCATCCATGTCTCCACTCATCACACAAACATTCCATGCAGTGCCATGTGTCCTGCTCACACTCTCTCCATTTGTTTTCATGTAGGAGAAGCTTGCTCACAACAGCAGGGAGAGGTCCCAGACCAGGATTGGACTGTCCCACATTAGGCCTCTCACTCACTTTAAGGAGCATGCCATCGCACTGACTGACGAAGGTGTGGACTGCACCTGCGACAACAGTGAGGTCGGTGGTGAACACCCACATGAGGATCCTGCACCACATCATCCCTCTCTCAACGCAAATGTGAGTGCTCTTTCTCCTGCTTTTCACTCTGCTGCCATGCACTAATTATCTCTACTTTGGTTCACAGGGAGCTCGACTAAGCGATCGATGCCCCCAGCCAGCCAGACTCGCAGCACTATCCACGTCCTCACCTCCAGCCAAGAGGACTCCTCCTCCACTGAAGAGTTGGAAATAAGCAGCCTGGAAGACCCTTCACAGCGCTTACCCACACCCCCTACCGGTGCACCCACGTACACCTCGGTGGGACCTAGATCTAGAGCAGGCTTGGGTTCACAACCTGGTGGTCACCGCATGGACATGTGGCCGCAGCAGGAGGAGGCAGGTTCAGCCAAGCTCCCCAGCACTTGGAGGACTGCTGGGGAAGAGACATCTGTGAGGTCCGAGTCAGATGACCAGCCTCTGGATTCAGCCTTCCAACTCATCATGGAGATTCAGCAGAAGGCGTGGGAACATCACACAAGCTGTTGGAAGCCCTCAACAGCGTGGCACATGAGTTGGAGGAGTGCATCTGCCTGCACCCTGATGAAGTGCCCACATGTGCGTGTATGGAGGTCTTCGTGGGATGGAAGGCGGACGCCATGGAGACCCAGGTCAAGCAGAATGTGGAGTTGTGTGCAGACCTGCACTCCATCTTGGTAGTCATGGGTGAGTTCCTGCAGTGGCAATGCGAGAGGGAAAAGGGGCACCTCAACATCCCTCCAGGTGCTCCTTCCCTCAAGGAGTCAGGTCGGGGCCCTCGGGCACCTGAAGGGAGGAGCGGCAGCTGGATACCCTGGGTCATTTACTTAGGAATCTCAGAGGCTGTCCCACTCCCTTCGAGTTCCCTTTGCGTATGACTCCCTCAACCTTGTCCTCTGATCCGGAAGAGGAAGCTGGCTTACAGGAGGACAGCCAATGCAAGTTAGGGACCCCAAGGCCTCGGTTCTCCAGTCCCTGATGACTTCGGACACATGCCGAAGTCATCAGGGACAACCATTGCACTGGCTGTCTCCAGACTGCTGCGGATGCCAGGGCAGCACCTAAAAGAAGAGGTAGGCCTAGAAAAGTTAAGAAATTCTGATCACAGTTGGTTGCACGGGAGAACACATTTTGTCACCTTATAATCTGAAAATATATTCACTTTCACTGAATAATGTGTAATGTTGTCTTTAAGCTTCACTGGCAGGCTTCGCCAGTCCTCCTCCTGCATCCCCCTCCAATACTAGCTGGACCACGAGTGATTCTGGGGGAAAAGTGCATGTGTGTGGCAGGGCAGTTAGGAGCCTTGTGCAAGCACTCTCTCCATGCACACATGCATCTCACTGCCCCGAGCATTTTCAATGCTGCCTGCTGGGGTTCTCTTTCAGTTGTCCATCTGAGCTGACCTGCATCTCCGCCCCCTGATCACACTCCCATGCAACTCCTGTGCCTATCCAACACGAGGCTTCACTCACTTTCGAGTTCGGCAAAATGGTAGTTATAAGTTTACTGTTAGCTCCCCCGTCCTTTCCCCTCCCCCAATTACCCAAGTCCTTTCACCCATCACTGTTGACCCCCCACAGCATCACCTTCCACCTCCCCACCATCACCTACTAACCTGAACCCTTGTTATTCCAGGATGTCCAGGTGAACGTGCACATTGCCTACCTTCCTGAGAATCCCACCCCCATCCACATTGATCTCCCGGACCTTCTCCTTCCCAACCCCAGGGCCCGTGTCTGCCTCCAAGTCCCCACCAACCACCTGCGCCATCCCTTCCAATGCTACCGGCACACCCTCACCCTCCCACTCTCCTGGCTCACTCTACCCCCCCATGCACACCATTCCCTCCTACCATGCCCACCCTCAGTTCACTGGCTAGAAAGCAGTCATCGACTCCACAGACCCCTCCCTTGCGCATTCACTTGGACATTCCCTGCCCGTTATTTCCTCCTCCACTCTAACTCCCTCCTCCACCCTTACTCAGTCCTCCCCCAGACACCTTCCCCTCTCTGAACTCCCTGCTCCCCCTGGATACCTTCCCCTCTCTGAACTCGCTCTTCCCCCACCGGATGCCTGACCACCTCCGAGCTCCCTCCTTTACACCATCCTCCCATTTACACCTACCTCTCCACTTGCAGCATTCTCCCGTTACACCCTCCTCCCCGCCATACTCCCTCCCAGCCTCAGCCCCCCCCAACACCTTCGTACCCCCTCTGCACCCTCACTGATCCCCCCCCACCCCCCTGGTACACCTTCCTCTCCCACACCGCCTGGTACATCTTCCTCTCCCACTCACAGTTAGACCTTCCTCTCCCCCTCTTTCGCCGATCATCTGTAGCAGCCCATGGCCAAGACCATGATGTTTCAAAGCAAACCCGAAACATCAGCGGAGACCTCCCACCTTCCATGAGCTGTTTCAGGGTGGAACCATGTCCATCAGAATCCACCCAGTGTGCGATGCACATGTTCCTCCAGGGTCCGGTAGCTGTGGGGCTCCAGCATCATCTTCTCCTCGGATGTCCATAATCTGAGCAAGGCCCTCATGGTAAGTCTCGAATTCTGCACATCACACTTGCCCAGACATGTTCTGGCTGGTGTGTTTCTCTGCCGGCGTTATGGTATGTTGGGTGTGGGGGAATGATTCTGGCTGGGCCTTACTTTGCACCCCATTCCCATGATATAAATTGGGTTTATGCCAGCCTCCAGTGGGATTGGTGTTCTGCCATGGCGGACACGCTGTGATTTCACGCTGGCATGAAACCGATTTCTATCCCTCATGTCGAATTGTTCCCCCCCTGCCTGCCATGATGCCCACTGCCAACGGGACCAGACGATTCCAACAATAGATATTCTTGTTGCTACATTATGCATTAATCACTCAAACTATCAGTTTATTTCATCATGTTGTCGCCATTGTGACGTTTGTTCTCAAGTGCTTGCAACTAACTTAAACTTGATCTGCAAAAGTAAAGTAATGTAGAAATCTACAGGATAACTAACCATGTGAAAGACTTCAAGTAGCCGGTATTTCTAAGAGTAGGGTACAGAATCCTACCAAATTGAATCTCAGCTTTAGGTATTCTTTGAGCTCGTCTGGATGAATTAGATTTTGCTAGTTCTTTGCTGAGCTGATTCAAAAAGGCGTTTCACTGTTAGATTTTGGAGGAGCAAGGGACTTGAAGAAGACTTCAAGATGCAGTCATCCACAGAGCTCAGGAATTGTTCCTACAACCACTTTGCATCGTCAGAAGATAAACAGTATTTGTGAGCCTCCGGTCTCAGAAAATATTTTTTTTATTATACTGATTTCCATCAACAGGTGCAAAATAACTTCCTGCAATTTAACTTTTTGAATTGTTCTGAGATATGGGGAGTGGACAGGAAAATGGAATTGAAGACCAAGATCAGCCATGATCATATTGAATGGCGGAGCAGGCCCAGAGGGCCGTATCGTCTACTCCTGCTGTTATCCCTTGTGTTTTTTTATCCTCATTTCAGTCATGTGGAACATGGAAGGTGGTGTCCCTTGATGGTACCATAGTATTGAAATCTTTTCAAAGCACATTTTTTCACTGATTCAGGCAACCAAATAGTGATGTGTGTGTGTCCTTCTGTATTGGTATAATTCACTTTGATTTTCACTGCTGCTGACACAGGCTGATTGTATAGGAGATTGCTTAAAAAAATTACTGTATCAGCTAATTCATTATAGTAGTTGCGTACAGAGTAATTCTATTTATGTATTATTGTTATTCACCCTGTTTACAACACACAAAAATAAGGCTGAAGCATTTGCAGCCATCTTCAGAAGTGCTGAGTGGATGATTCATTTTGGCCTCCCACTGAGGTACCCAGCTTCACAGATGCCAATCTTCAGCCATTTTTTTCCATTCCATGTCATATCAAAAAATGGCTGAAGGCAGTGGATGCTGCAAAGGCCCTGACAGCATCAACAGTACTCAGTACTGAAGACTTGGGGCTGAATCTTCCGTTCGGCGTGCGGGGGGGCCCTGCAAACCGACACATAAGATGATGCCCGGTGACGTCACCGCGCGTCCCGACGTCACCGCGTGTCATTCCAATCTTCAGTTTGGCAGGCACACACTGGAGTCAGCTGCGCATCCGCCAAACTGTCAAAGGCCTGTCAAGGCCATTAATCACCTAATTAAAGTCATTGTCAGGGCCTTAAAGTTGGTGGACAGGCAAAGAACCCAAGCGGCTTTCGCATTTCTCATGAAACCTCATCCACGGGCGGGATGAGGTTTCATGAAGGGTTTATAAATCAAATGAAAGTTTTTATTAAAATTTGTAAATGTGTCCCAGCTCATGTGACACTGGCACATGAGGGGACATGTCTGCATAATTTTATTTCTTTATTTGAAGCATGTTTTGAGCTGAACTCAATTTCCCAGGGAGATTTCTGTGCTCTTTCATGTGGATGCGCCTGACTCTCTCTCCACCACCCCCCCCAACCCGCACAGGTAGCACTGAGCACTTCCAGGTGCGCGTCACGCATGTAAAATGGTGGTGCGCAGCTGATCACGGGCGGCGATCAGCTGTGCGCCCGCTCCTGCTCAGCCCGTCTGATGGGGAGAAAATTCTCTCCTCCAGAATTAGCTGCGCCCCTAGCCAAGCCGTTCCAGAGCAGCTACAATACTGGTGTCTACCTAATAATGTTGAAAATTGCCCAGGTATGCCCGGTCTACAAAAAGCAGGGCAAATCTGACCCAGCCAATTGCCACCTCGTCAGCCTCCTGTTGATCATCATCAAAGTGATGGAAGGTGTCATTGATAGTGCTATCAAGCGGCACTTACACAACAATAACTTGCTCACTGATGCTCAGTTTGGGTCCTGCTAGTGCCATTCGGCCCCTGATCTCATTACAACCTTAGTCCAGATGTGGACAAAAGGGTTGAACCCAAGAGGTGAGAGTGACTGCCCTTGAATTAAAGGCAGCATTTGACCAACTGCGGCATCAAGGAGCCCTTGTAAATTGAAGTCAATGAGAATCAGGGGCAAAACTTTCCACTTGTTGATGTCATATCTAGCACAAATGAAGATGGTTGTGGTTGTTGGAGGTCAATCATCTCAGTCCCAGGACATTGCTGCAGGTTAGTGCCCTGGGCTTAGCCATCTTCAGATGCTTCAGCAATGATCTTCCCTCTATCATAAGGTCAGAAGCGGGGATATTCATTGAAAATTGCAAAATGTTCATTACCGTTCACAACTCCTCAGATACTGAAGCAGTCTGTGCCAGTATGCAGCAAGCCCTGGACAATATTCAGGTTTGGGCTGGTAAATGGCAAGTAACATTCGCACCACACAAGTGCCACGCAATTACTATCTCCAAGAAGAGAGAATCTAACCATCTCCCTTTAACTTTTAATGACATTATCATCACTCAATCCCTCATTATCAACATCCTTGGTTTACCATTGACCAGAAATTGAACTGGATCAGCCATATAACTATTGTCAGTACAAGAGCAGGTCAGAGGCTGGGAATTCTGCGGAACTCACCTCCTGACTCCCCAGAGTTTGTCCACTATCTACAAGGCACAATTCAGGAGATTGATGGAATACTCTCCACTTGCCTGGATGAGTGCAGCTCTCAACAACACTGAAGAAGCTTGACACCATACAGGACAAAGCAGCCCACCTGATCGGCGCCTCATCCCCCATCGTAGACATTCACTCCCTCCACCACCATTGCACAGTGGCACCAGTGTGTGCTATTTACAAGACATACTGTAGCAACTCACCAAGGATTCTTTGATAGCACCTTCCAAACTCGCGACCTCTACCATCTAGATGGACAGCGGCAGAAGATGCACCACTACCTGCAAGTTCCCCTCAAAGCCACACACCATCCTGACTTGTAGCTGGGATATCATCACATTAAATCTTACTGCTTATAAAAGCAGCAGTGTCAAGAAAGGCACCCAAGCTGGCAGAATCACATCCCACAGCAATGCATATGCACACTAACCCTGTACACTGACACAAATTCTTTCATCGCATTGCAGTTTGAGAGGTAAGCAAAATAGTACCCTTCCCAAAGGAATCAGCAAATCACCCTTCAAACAAAAATATTGTTTAACAAAGTAAGAATGGAGACCAAAGATTACCAATGGCAGTAATTCTTTCTATCAAACTTTTAGTGAAGGATATTTTTCACTTGATAAGTTCACTCATGAGATAAATTTCATTTCTTGGGTTTCCTCACATTCATTGCTATTTTTATTTGACAGTCACAGAGTATTCAATGGTGTTATTACTAAAACTGTTTAGAACACATGGGGATGAATTTCCTTCGGGTGTTTCCTATTCTGTCATTGTAATTTAGGAAGAAATGTAAACGCAGAGCAAGCGAAGCACTGAGAAAATCACCCTTCCCCCCTACCATGAGTTTTCAGCGTTCAAGCTGATTAAACTTCACTGTGTGTTCCTCAATAGTGTTATCACATTTTTTCATTACTTCGTGGCATTATCAGGTTATAAAGAGTGTTTCTTTAAATAATCAATAAAGCACAATGGATTGTTTCTCCCTCATTGTACTTAAACTGATGGAAAAAGTTAAAAAACTTGAGCAAATAATAAACTTGAACAAATTTATTGAATAAGGCTAGAGATTAGAATTTTGGTAACATTTAGGCTCATTAAAATCTTCATTGGAAGTATTTAACACTATGTTGACTAACTAAAAAATTTTAAGCATAGCAGTAGATTAACAATGAAGATCTTAAGTAGGAAAGTATACATACATGTGGAATGAATATATGCCAATAAGCCTCTCATCTACATTGTATGTTGCTAGCTGCATTAATTTTTAATTTCTGCCTTTCACTATCGTTGCAGTGAGAGCTAGTTTCACATATCCAAATCTATCAGCACTCAACACTACATTTACTTTAATCATTTTCTGTTATCCCTTGGGAAAGGTCCTGCTGTATTCTGTAGCATTAACTTCTTATTTCTCGTCTTCTGTCGGGTTATTCAATAATTCAATACATGAACAGAAATGTATGGTTATTCATTATTTATTTTTTGTGAATTTTAATAAAAGCATGTAAGGAATTCTGTTTTTTGAATGGAGATTCTACAATGGTTAGATGATATAAAAGAAATCCAAAAAAATCATGGTTTTGTCTAAAGCAGGTGAAAAGTTATAAAATGAAATACAAGATGTTTTTTACTGAGTCAAGGTAAGCCATATTCTGACTTCCATGTTACTGTGACCAGTGTCAAAGAAGGTTGTTGCTAAGAGCTGTGTAATATTAATCTGCTGCTGCACTGATCATAGCTCTGTGCCCATGGTGCATATTTAATGGCTTGTCAAATGCTTGGTTAAGTTCATCTGATTTGACACCTTGCATACTTAATTTATAGTACACAGGATCTTCTATTCTTCTATTCAGTTCTTCTTTCATGGGTTGACGGAGAACAGGCTTATTCTCTGATCTGAAGTTTTTAGTGCTTTTGTTGTTTAGTGTTTCGTTACATTCTGTGGATGTGTTATAGAACAGTGCCAGCATTTTATGACTGAGAATAGCCAGTATTCTTTGACTTTCACACCCCCGAGTCCTCACATGCTGAGTTTTGCATTCTTAAGATTGATAGTGTGAGGAGGTGCAAATAGATCTCTACAGAGGGTGTACATTGTGAATTGTCAGCTGTTTAAATTGTCAGTCAACTTTTCACCCATGTGTTGATTTATCAGTGTTTCATATATGAAAATAATTACTTTTTAAAATAAGAATTTAAGGTTGTCAATGCAAACTATTGATCAGAACAGTATGAAAACACAACTGGAGGCTGTCGGATTCAATCAGGCTGATTGGGGTATGACATTGACAGTGATTAGAACCTTTCATTCCCATTGTTGGTTGCGCGCAAGTTTAAGGCAGAAATGTTTTAAGATGAGCTGATAGTCCCTTAAAGCTGCAGCTTCAAGTCTTTTTATTTACAATCTGTCCCCAAAGGACCTTTGTAAACAGCAGCTCATCCAGAGGGCAGGATTTTTCAGATATGGTGATGTTTTCCACCCACCACCTGAAAATTCATTGGGGCTTGCATCCCCACCAATTGCAGCAGCCCCACAGCCACTTAACACTCCGAGGGGGCGGGGAGATGGGGGAGTGGGGGTAAGTGGGAGTTTTGCTGGAGAAGTCGGTGCGGGGGAAGGAGCACCTGCGGGGTAAGGCCAAGGGGGTTGCCCAAAGTGAAAAGAGGGCCCCTTGAGGGAGATGTCCCCCCTTCATGCCCGAGGCCCAAGCAGTGGGTGACCTGATGGGCTTCCCCCTCCCACCGCCGCCGCCCCTGAAATCTTCCCGGGAGCCTCAAAATTGAGGCTGGGGTGGGAAATGGCCCTTAAGAGGCAAATGGTTGTCCACATAAGGGCCTCAATTGGGGTGAGGATGGGCAGACCATCTTAGGCCTTGCCCGCCCCATGTATATTTGCGGAGAGGTTGGGGGCGGGTGGGAGGGCGGAGACTACTAGGTGAATTTCATGTGCCAACTCCCGCCGGCAAACTCGCCAGTGGGGGAACTGTAAAATTCTGCCCAAAATGAGTCTGTATTTTATCCTGCACTAAGTCCTGCTCACCCATCTCTTCTCCCTTAGGCAATCCCTTGGGATAGAAGATATTTCCACTCCTGTTTGTTGGGTTCTGAGATGGCTGATAAGTCCAATGTGCAATTGCAGATTCTGCCACATGTGGGGCAGGCAGTGCTTGAAAGGTTGTGTAGCTGGGTTGTTTGCAGGTTTGTGCACTTCCTCCAATCCCTCGACTTCACTTCCGCACATTCCCGGCAAAGTGTCGTGATGCAATTGGTGCCTTCCTAGAGATGGGCCTTCTCTATTTCAATTGGTCACAAGCTAGGGATTCCCATGAGTTGGTGGGGATGTTTGACCTCTTCAGCAATGTTTTGAGGACACTTCTAAAGCATTTCTGCTATCCTCCCGGGTGTCTCCTGCTGCACTGAGTTCCGACTAGAGCAGTTGCTTTGGGAGTCTTGTGTCAAGCATATGAGCTACATGTTCCACCCATTGATGTTGGTTTTGAGTGGTTAGTGCCTCAATGCTGGGCAAGTTGGCTTAGGAGAGGATGTTTCTGTTGGACCGCCTTTCTTGTCACCGGATTTGGAGGATCTTGCAAAGGCACTGCTGGTGAGACCTCTCCAGTTCTTTGAGGTGCCTGTTATAGTTTGTCCAAGTTTCTGAACCGCATGGGAGCTCACTCATCACTCCTAACATCACAGACCTCTGGCTCCCAGATCCCAATGCTTCCAATTTAAATTCTTATCCTCATGTTTAAAGCTCCTTCATAGCCTTTCTCTCTCTCTCTCTCTCTCTCTCTCCCCCCCCCCCCCCCCCCCAGTCTCTGTAGCTAACGACAGCCCTTTTTTCGTTCTTTCATGGGATGTGAGCATTGCTGGCTAGGCCAGCATTTGTTGCCCAACCCTAACTGTCCTTGAGAAGGTTGTGGTGAGCTTTCTTGAACTGCTGCAGTCTATCATGTGTAGTCACACCCACAGTGCTGTTAGGAAAAGATTTCCAGGATTTTTACCCAGCACCAGTGAAGAAACAGCAATATAGTTCCAATTAAATCGGGTTGGTGCATGGCTTGGAGGGGAACTTGCAGGTGACAATGTTCCCATGCATCTGCTGTACCCGTCCTTCTTGGTGGTAAAGATTGCAGGTTTGGAAGGTGCTGTTGATGGAGCCTTGTTGAATTGCTACTGTGCAACTTGTAAATGATACACTCTGCTGCTACTGTGCATCAGTGGCATTTGTCTGGCATGAATGTTACTTGCATTTGCATCTGATTTCCGGCTTTCCTGACCAATTAGAGCAGATGGGCATGATACCAATTTGCATCAATCAACTTCAACTCCAACATTTAAAGTAGCCTTGAGAGGATCAGAATTGAAGCATTGTAGAAGTGCCATGACAGAACCAGAAACTTTACAGCTGAAAATCCAATGTAACAAGGCAGCACCACACTTCTCCAGCAGGAGTGTAGCCACCAGACTGCTGATTCTGAATGTGGTTGCTCTCATAAGCCACCTGGTGAGACGCATGGCTGAAGGTTCACTGCTCCCCCGTTGTCCTCCTTGAATGAGATAGGCAGAGGGTGGAAGTACTCCTTCAGTGTGGCACCCTTTAGTTAACCAATGGACTCGATGTTAAAAAGTGGTTGTTCAGCCTGGCTGGTTTCCAGGCTGAGGGAATTTGACTAATAGTCAGAAGACCCAGTTGCCAAGGTCAGTGGGGCACTTTGACTATATGCACCTGAATGTTAAGACAGATGTTGGCACAATCAGTTATTTATTGGTCACCCCACTAGGTAATTTACCCATTACTGGATCCCTTAGTTTTTCCTCTGTTTTCTTGCCAGTGAGGCAGGTAGATATTACATACCATGAAGCATTGGAGACAGTAATAACCTGGTTGCTTATGATCTCATTGATTTTATCTCAGGCTGGGTAGGCAACCTGAACAATTTTTTTGAATGATAAAAATCTCCCTGAGTTCTTGTCAACTGATGCCCGTGTTCATTTTAAACAGCAACTCCTTCAGTTGCCTAGCTACATAAGAACATAAGAAATAGGAACAGGAATAGACCATTTGGCCCCTCGAGCCTGCTCCACCATTCAATACGATCATGGCTGATCTGCTTGTGTTTCGATTTCCGCGTTCCGATCTAACCCTGGTAACCTTTGATTCCCTTATCTATCAAGGATCTATCTACCTCTGCCTTAAAAATATTCAATGACCCCGCCTCCATCACCTTCTGAGGCAGAGAATTCCAAAGTCGCACAACCTTTTGAGAGAAAAAATTTCTCTTCATCTCTGACCTAAAAGGGCGACCCCCAATTTTAAAACACTGCCTCCTAGTTCTGGACTCATCCACAAGAGGAAACATCTTTCGATGTTCTGCCGAAGGGTCGTGAGGACTCGAAACGTTAACTGATTTCTTCTCCACCGATGCTGCCAGACCTGCTGAGATTTTCCAGGTAATTCTGTTTTTGTTTCGATGTCCACCTTGTCAAGGCCATTCAGGATCTTATGTACTTCAATCAAATCACCCCTCACTCTTCTAAACTCCAGTGAAAACAAGCCCAGTCTGTCCAACCTTTCCTCATAAGACAGCCCACTCATTCCAGGTATCAATCTAGTAAACCTCCTTTGAACTGCCTCCAATACATTTACATCCTTCCTTAAATAAGGAGACCAAAATTACACAAAATATTCGAGGTGCAGTCTCACCAATGCCCTGTATAACTGAAGCATAACATCCTTACTTTTATGTTCAATTCCTCTCATAATAAAGGATAGCATTCCATTACCCTTCTTAATTACTTGCTGTACCTGCATACTCAATTTTTGTGACTCATGTACCAGAACACCTAGATCCCTCTGCACCTCAGAATTATGTAACCGTTCTCCATTTAAGTAATACTCTGCTTCTTTTGTTCTTCCTGCCAAAGTGAACAACTTCACATTTTCCCACATTAAACTCCATTTGCCAGATCTTCATTCACTCAACCTATCTATATTCATCTGCAACCTCCTCATGACTGCTTCACAACAAACTTTCCTACCTATCTTTGTGTCATCTACAAATTTAGCTACCATGTCTTCACTCCCCTCATCTAAGTAATTAATGTAAATCGTAAAAAGTTGAGGCCCTAGTACAGACCACTGTGGGAGGGGCACCACTCGTCACATCCTGCCAATCAGAAAAAGACCCATTTATGCATACTCTTTGCTTTCTGCCAGCCAACCAATCTTCTTTCCATGCTAATATGTTATCCACTACACCATGCGCTTTTATTTTCCATAATAATCTTTGATGTGGCACCTTATCAAATGCCTTCTGGAAATCCAAGTACAGTATGTCTACAGGCTCCCCTTTTTCTACTGCGCATGTTACTCCTTCAAAAATCTCTAATAAATTGGTTAGACATGATTTTCCTTTCACAAAACCATGCTGACTCTTCCCTATTGCCTTGAGCTCTTCTAAGCGCCCAGCTATAATCTCTTTAATGATCGATTCTAATAACTTCCCCACGATAGACGTCAAGCTAACTGGCCTATAGTTTCCTGTTTTCTGCCTTCCCCCTTTCTTGAATAGAGGGGTTATATTTGATACTTTCCAATCTGATGGAACCTTTTCAGAATCTAGCGAATTTTGGAAAATTAACACCAGCGCATTGATCATCTCATCAGCCACCTCTTTTAGGACCCTAGGATGTAGTCCATCGGGACCTGGAGACTTGCCAGCCCGCAGCTCCATTAATTTGCTCAGTACCGTTTCCTTTCAATTTCATCAAGTTCTTTTCTCCTCTTCACCTCCTGATTTGCAGCTATTACTGGAATGTTTTTTGTATCCTCTATGGTGAACACAGAAGCAAAATATTTGTTCATTTCTTCCGCCATTTCCTTATTATCTACTATTAACTCCCCATTGTTACTTTCTAGTGCAGCAACACTCACTTTACTTACTCTTTTACTTTTCAAGTACTTGTAGAAACTCTTGCTATCTGTTTTTATATTTCTAGCTAGCTTCCTCTCATACTCTAATTTTTTTCCCCTGATTAACCTTTTAGTCATTCTCTTCCGTTCTTTATATTCTGACCAATCATCTGTCTTGCCACTCACCTTTGTGGAATTGTATGCTTTTACCTTAAGTTTGAAGCTTTCCTTAACACTGCTAGTTAACCACGGATGGTGGGTCCTCCCCTTAGAATTTTTCTTTATAGTAGGAATGTACTTATTCTGAATACTCTGAAATATCCCCTTAAATGTCTGCCACTGCTTCTCTATTGATCTATCCTCTAACCTAATTTCCGAGTTCACTTCAGCTAGCTCAGCTTTCATCCCCACATAATTGCCCTTATTTAAGTTTAAGATACTAGTCTCAGGCCCACTCTTCTCCCTTTCAAACTGGATGTAAAATTCAATGATATTGTGGTCTCTGCTACCTAGGTGTGACTTTATTCTGAGGTCATTAATGAATCTTGCCATGTTACATAATACCAAATCTAATATAACCTGCTCTCTGGTTGGTTCCAGAACATGCTGCTCTAAGGAACTATCTCAAAAGCATTCTAAGAACTTCTCATCCAGGCTACTACTGACAATCTAATTTTTTCAGTTTACGTGTAGATTAAAATCACTCATGATTACTGCCATCCCTTTATCACAAGAGCACAATATTTTCTCTTGAATACTTTGTCCTACACTGTGGCTACTGTTAGGGGGCCTGAAGACCACTCCCACTAATGACTTTCCTCCCTACTATTCCTCATCTCCACCCAAACTAATTCTACATCCTGATCTCCCGAACCAAGGTCATCTCTAACTATTGCACCAATGCCCTCTTTGATTAACAGTGCTACCCCCCCACCATTACCTCACTTCCTATTCTTCTTGAATGTCATGTACCCTTCAATATTAAGGACCCAATCATTGTTGCCCTGCAGCCAGGTCTCTGTAATTGCTAAAAACAAAAAACTACTGCGGATGCTGGAAATCCAAAACAAAAACAGAATTACCTGAAAAAACTCAGCAGGTCTGGCAGCATCGGCGGAGAAGAAAGGAGTTGACGTTTCGAGTCCTCATGACCCTTCAGCAGAACTGAGTATAGTTAGGAGAGGGGTGAAATATAAGCCGGTTTAAGGTGGGGGGCGGGGTGGAGAGAAGTTGAAGTTGGGGGGGGGTGGTTTGTAGGGACAAGCAAGCAGTGATAGGAGCAGATAATCAAAAGATGTCACAGACAAAAGGATCAAAGAGGTGTTGAAGGTGGTGATATTATCTAAGAAAATGTGCTAATTAAGAATGGATGGCAGGACACTCAAGGTACAGCTCTAGTGGGGGTGGGGTGGAAAGACTGACAAGGTATTAGTTGTAGATTTAAAAATAATGGAAATAGATGGGAAAAGAAAAATCTATATAAATTATTGAAAAAAACAAAAGGGAGGGGGAAGAAACGGGGTGGGGATGGGGGGAGGGAGTTTAAGATCTAAAGTTGTTGAATTCAATATTCAGCCCGGAAGGCTGTAAAGTGCCTAGTCGGAAGATGAGGTGCTGTTCCTCCAGTTTGCGTTGGGCTTCACTGGAACAATGCAGCAAGCCAAGGACAGACATGTGGGCAAGAGAGCAGGGTGGGGTGTTAAAATGGCAAGCGACAGGGAGGTTTGGGTCTTTCTTGCGGACAGATCGCAGGTGTTCTGCAAAGCGGTCGCCCAGTTTGCGTTTGGTCTCTCCAATGTAGAGGAGACCGCATTGGGAGCAACAAATGCAGTAGACTAAGTTGGGGAAATGCAAGTGAAATGCTGCTTCACTTGAAAGGAATGTTTGGGCCCTTGGACGGTGAGGAGCGAGGAAGTGAAGGGTCAGGTGTTGCATCTTCTGCGTGGGCATGGGGAGGTGCCATAGGTGGGAGTTGAGGAATAGGGGGTGATGGAGGAGTGGACCAGGGTGTCCCGGAGGGAATGATCCTACGGAATGCCGCCAGGGGGGGTGAAGGGAAGATGTGTTTGGTGGTTTCATGCTCTCGTCTGGACCTGGAAAAATTTATAAATTTTGCTTCCAATCTCCACCCCTCCATCATTTTCACATGGTCCATTTCTGACACTTCCCTTCCCTTCCTTGAGCTCTCTGTCTCAATTTCTGATGATAGACTGTCCACCAATATCCATTACAAGCCTACCGACTCCCACAGCTACCTCGACTACAGCTCCTCACACCCCGCTACCTGTAAGGACTCCATCCCATTCTCTCAGTTCCTTCGCCTCCGTCGCATCTGTTCTGATGACGCTACCTTCAAAAACAGTTCCTCTGACATGTCCTCCTTCTTCCTTAACCGAGGTTTTCCACCCACGGTGGTTGACAGGGCCCTCAACCATGTCCGGCCCATCTCCCGCGCATCCGCCCTCACGCCTTCTCCTTCCTCCCAGAAACATGATAGGGTCCCCCTTGTCCTCATTTATCACCCCACCAGCCTCCGCATTCAAAGGATCATTCTCCGCCATTTCCGCCAACTCCAGCATGATGCCACCACCAAACACATCTGCCCTTCCCCCCTCCTGGCGGAATTCCGTAGGGATCGTTCCCTCCGTGACACCCTGGTCCACTCCTCCATCACCCCCTGCTCCTCAACCCCCACCTATGGCACCTCCCCATGCCCACGCAGAAGATGCAACACCTGCCCCTTCACTTCCTCTCTCCTCACCGTCCAAGGGCCCAAACACTTCTTTCAAGTGAAGCAGCATTTCACTTGCATTTCCCCAACTTAGTCTACTGCATTCGTTGCTCCCAATGCGGTCTCCTCTACATTGGAGAGACTAAACGCAGACTGGGTGACGGCTTTGCAGAACACCTTCGGTCTGTCCGCAAGAATGACCCAGACCTCCCTGTCGCTTGCCATTTCAATACTCCACCCTGTTCTCTTGCCCACATGTCTGTCCTTGGCTTGCTGCATTGTTCCAGTGAAGCTCAACGCAAACTGGAGGAACAGCACCTCATCTTCCGACTAGGCACTTTACAGCCTTCCGGACTGAATATTGAGTTCAACAGTTTTAGATCTTGAAATCTCTCCTCCATCCCCACCCCCTTCCCGTTTCTTCCCCCTCCTTTTTGTTTTTTTCAATAACTTATATAGATTTTTTCTTTTCCCACCTATTTCCACTAATTTTAAATGTATTTCCACCATTGTTTATTTCTGCCTTTTAGTATTCCCCCACCCCCATTATAGCTATCTGTACCTTATCTGTCCTGTCTTATACTCTTAATTAGCACATTCTTTTAGACAATATCACCACCTTCAATACCTCTTTGTTCTTTTGTCTGTGACACCTTTTGGTTATCTCCTCCTATCACTGGCTGCTTGTCCCAACAACGCCCCCCCCCCCTTAAACCAACTTATATTTCACCCCTTTCCTAATTTTACTTAGTTCTGTTGAACGGTCATGAGGACGCGAAACGTCAACTGTGCTCTTCTCCGCCGATGCTGCCAGACCTGCTGAATTTTTCCAGGTATTTCTTCTCCCCTGCCACTAAATTCAATATCTACCTTACCTCACTAATTTCACACTATGGCCTGAACTGTTGCATGATGGAGAGGCTCTTTGTCATGGCAAAAATGATGGACAAGCACAGAAATCCTAAGTTCCGCCCCTGAATGCACACTTTCTATTTTTGTGGGGGTGGGAATGGTGGCAGGCCGGGTTTCGCACTTGCCATCTCCGTGGCTGTGACTTGAGATTCCACTCACATTTAACTTTATTTACAAGACTGCAGAACAACTACACATGTGCATCAAACTCCATAACTAAAAAAACTCTGCTATAGAAGTTCCCTGTGCTGTTAACACATTGGTTTACACAGATCATGTGGTCTTATAACACAGGATTATTCTTAAAGCTACAGTCCTACATTTCCCAAAACTATAATTACCACATCCCTCCCCCTTTAACTTCTCTGTACATTTTGTATTTACAAGGATATTTATTTCATGACATTAAAATATTTACACAGACCATGAAATTATAAGTTCAGTCTTCGGATGGTATCCTGATCTGTGTAGAACATCACAGCTCCATGACGTCAGATTCTTTTATAGGAAACACATTCTCTGCAACTGCATTAACATCAGGTACCTCATCAGGCACATGCAGATCAGTGCCTTCAACTCTGACAAAGACACCGGGCATACCTGTTCTTGGTTGAGCAACTTTAACAGGGACCACTGGTTCAGCAGTGGTTACAGGTGGAACATCATTTTGTGGGGGTATCTCTCTTTTTTAAATGATCCACATGCTTATGGGTGATCCGGCCCTCCACTTCCACATGGTACGACAATGGTCCAGTCACAGAGCTCACTTTACCAAGTAATCTTTTCATTCCTCACCAAAATTCTTTATATATACTGCTTCTCCAACAGTAAATTGTCACTCATGACTATGCAAATCATGAGTCACTTTTTGGTTCCATTGACTTTTCTCCACCTTTCCTTCCAAATTAGGAAGTATTAAGCTTAGTCTTGTCCGAAGACAGTGCCTCATCAATAATTCTGCAGGTGTTGCTCCTGTCATAGTGTGGGGGGGGGTTGTTCTGTAGTGAAGTAGAAAACGAACAAGTTTGGTCTCCAATGAATCACCTTTTAACTTTTTCATTCCCGCCTTACAAGTTTGTACTGCCCTTTCTGCCAGTCCATTTGATGACGGATGGCATGGTGCAGTCTTCGCATGGTTGATACCACTGAGGCTGAAAAATCATGGGAGCTCAGCGCTTGTAAATGCAGTACCATTATCTGAGACGATTACCTCTGGCAATCCATGGGTGCCAAAGCACTGGCGTAGTTTTTCTCTATTAGCGCTGGATGTTGGCGACTTTACCTCATAAACGTCTAACCACTTGGAATGAGCGTCTATAATCAGTAGAAACATGGTTCCAAGGAAAGGACCTACGTAACCAATGTGCAATCGCACCCAGGGTCTACCAGGCCACTCCCATGCGTGTAATGGGCTGCCCCCAGCAATTTTTGTAGTTGTTGGCATTGCACTTAGTGTTTTACCACATTTTTAATATCACTGTCCATCCCCAGCCACCAAAGATAACTTCATGCTATCGTCTTCATTTGGGAGATTCCTGGATGGGAACTGTGTAGCTCTACTAAAAGTGGTTCCCTTGTGCAGGAACCACTACCCATGCAGCCCATAATAGAATATTATCCTGACTGCTCATCTCGTGTCTTCAGTTGAAAAAAGGCTTCAATTCATCTTAGACTGGTTCCTGGGACCAGCCATGTAACACTTGGTCTTTCACTCGATACAGGACTGGATAACGATTCATCCAGTTTCTTAACTGCCTGACACAGACTGGTGAGGAATCTAGAAAATTTATCACTAATACGAGCTCCTATGGGATTGGGACATGTTCATCAATCTCTTACAAAGGAAGGCGACTTAAGGCAGTGGCATTTGCTATATGGATCCCTGGTCTATTTACAAAGGTGTATTCATATGCTGCCAAATCTTTGTATTCTTGCAGAGGCTATGGGAAGTATTGCCTTTTCCTCGTTAAATAGACCCAAAAGTGGTTTGTGATCTGGTACTATCATGAAATGTTGCCTGTGCATGTATTGGTGGAAATTTTTTACACCAAAAATAATCGACAGACCTTCCTTTTCGATCTGAGATCCTTTTTCAGCTGTGGTAAGTGTCCTGGATACATAGCCTATTGGCCTCTCTGTGCCGTTGTCCATTTTGTGAGATAGTACTGCTCCCACTCCATAGGGGGACTGCTGGTTACATGCACCTGAGTCGTCCAATCCATGCTGGACTTGCCTCTGACCCCTCACTACTTCTGGGGTCGCCCGGCCCGACTTCGAATCTGGCCAGTCTCCCTCCCGATTTACAATCGCAAGCGTGGGCAGACTTTTTTAAAGGCTGGGCTTGTGTAGCTGGGAATTCTCCCGACTCTGTGCGCCCAACCCGGGAGCAAAAATCTGGTCCTATGGCTCTCGTATCTTTGATGTACAGGGTGCAGTGCAGCAACTCAACAATATTACATCCCTCTTCGTGACCTCTACTACCAAAGCAAAATTGCCACCAATGTTGCAGGAACATCATTACTTTTAAGTTTGACTCCAAGTCATGTACCATGTACTAGATGCTAGAACCTTGTTGGTGTTCATGTTCTTTACCATCACAGAAAGGTAGATTTTGAACAATTGAGAATCTACTATAAATTGTCTGCTAACTCTGCTCTAACATATATCATTGTACTTTCATCATCACTGGATCAAGTTCCTGGAATTCCCTCTAAATACCATTGCCGAACCACAAACACCACAAAGATTTTGGAGGTTCAAAGAGAAGCCCATCTTCACATTGTGAAGGCAGCTCAGGATAAATGTGGTTTTCCTCGCATCACCTAATTCCTGAGAATACACACATATATAAAATATATATTCAAAAATTGTCTGGATGCCTACAGGATAGTATAGTGACATTTTTGGAGTTGCACACTATTTACTTTAAACTAAGTTTGTACTAAACTGCAGGAACATATTAAGCTTAAAATTATGCTGTGTAATATTAGTGACATTCATATTAAAGCATTGTTATGAAATTCAATTGTCCTCTATTTTATTGAAGTTTAATACCCGTTTATTTTCATACAATAATATTATTACAAATTTTGCAGTGTGGCTTCCATCCATTTTAAGTGTTTCAAAATCTATTTTAGATAGTCATGTATATCATGTAAATGATACTTGAACCTAATTGGGAGTTTATCCACATAATGATGTAACACTGTAACAAATAAAACTGCTCTAAAATGTCTGACAACACTGCTATAAAGCAGGCAGTGATTCTCCTTGTGAAATTAAGCAGAGCACATTAAGTGCAAATGTTTAAATGCTGCTGAAGCTGAACCAGCTTTGCTTCCTAAAGATATCAATTGTTGAGCCATAGCTTCCTTAGATTGTTTCTCTGGATGCTTCTCATAGAATCATGTAAAAGTACAGCACAGAGGAGGCCATTCAGTCCATTAATTCAGCGCTGGCTCTTTCAAATAACTATTAGTCCCACTCTCCTGCTCTTTCCACATATCTCAGCATTTTTTTCCTTCAAGTATTAGTCCAATTCCCATGTGAAAGCTATTGTTTAATCTGTTTGCACCACCCTATCAGGCAGTGCATTCCAAATTCTAACCAGTCATTGTATTAAAAAATCTCCCCCTTGTCACCTCTGGTTCTTTTGCCAATCACCTTAAATCTGTGCACTCTGGTTATTGACCCTTCAGCCATTGGAAACAGTTTCTCCTTATTTGCTCTGTTTAAACCTTCCATAATTTTAAACACTTCTACCAAATCTCCTCAACCTTCTCTGCTCTAAGAATAACAACGCAACTTCTCCAGTTTAACCATGTAACTGTAATCTCTTATCCCTAAAGCCACTTTATTAAATCTCTACTATGTGCTCTCCAAAACTTTCACAATTTCCTAGTGTGTAGAGCCCAGAATTGGATACAATACTCCAGCATGTTGCTACGGAGAGGATGGGGATTAATTTAAACAGCCCTGAATTCTCCACCCCTTATCCATCAACAAACAGAAAATATTTCCCCCTTTATAAGTCGTTGTGTAATTTCCCCAACTCTTCAGTTTGGAGTGATCCAATCTCCTGTTAAAACCCCACAGCAAACACGAGAGTTGGTTTATTTTACAAATACACAAAATACAGGAAAGGGGTTTCACAATGTCCACCCCTTTTGCAGAAGAGAGATAAGGGAAAGAAAGGAGTTCAGCACAAAGACCACAATAAAAATAAGACTTATGGTTTCACATGAGTCCAGAGTCCAGAATGAAAGTCCGAGTGGCATATTCCTTCAGGTTAGCAGGCTGAAATTATTGCAGGGTGATCTGTCTTTCCCAGAAGTTGAGGACTTCCATGATGGAGAAGACATGTAGCAATGAATTAGTCTTGAAGGCACAGATACAGAAGTTCCAATGTTCCAGTACTTCACAATATAGGTGAGGGCTAGGCACTTCACCTGGACAGAGCTCTTTCTGCTGCTAACTGTTAGGTGGTAAAATGGTAGCCTGCCTGGGTTCTGTTCCACATGGCAATATTACAGGCTCTAGCAGCTTGGGGGAGGTCATGTGACTTAACTCCCACTTCTTCTCCTGGATGTTGGACAAAGGATGTATTTTCTCAGGTCTGGAATCTTGAGGTGTTTAATTGACGATTCAGGGGACTTTTTGTCCTTTACATACATACCAGGCACAGTTTTCCCATCCTGCCCATGGCGGGTTCTGTGGCGGGTAGGAACAGTGAACCCAGCAGCAGGCAAAAAGTCTCAAATCCACCATCGTAAAAACAGGTTGTAATTCTCCTGATGGTGTGTTTATGGTGGGTTGGTTATCCCGCCGACTAGCAGCACGAATGCCATTTGTGTTCATTAACATCTCATGAATGCTCATTAAAACAGTTGCTCAGCAGAATCTTGTCACACCTTCCATTCTTCTGGCACACCAGCGGGAAATTACGTTGGCCTCAAGTCCATTTGAAAAGGGGTGGTGTGCCCAAGGCGGGCCTCAATTCGCTAGTAACTTTGAGGGGAGTGGGACTTACATAGCCCACCTACCATAGCGCTGCGCTTGTTGCTATGAATGCCACTTTCCTGGAGCTGTAGGGTTGGTCTGCTCCTGCTCTTTGCCTACATTGATCTGAAGAACATCACTGTGCTGTGGTATTCATGCAGGCCTCCACTTTCAGAAACTAACATTTCACCCAGGGGTGGGCTGTGTGGTGAAGGTGGGGTTGATGAACATAGGGAGGGGGCAACAGGAAGGGAAGGCTGTGGAATGGCAGTGAGAGGGAAGGATGAGCATGACGGGGGCCTTTCTGGGGTCACCCTCTGCCCTCTTGTTACCGCAGGAGTCTGCTTAGAAAGAAAGGAGGAAGATCTCCTTGTGATGAAAGCCACTGAAAGCCAATGGCTTCATTAACACAGTTAAAGGGCTACTCAGAAATCAATGGCTTCACATCACAATCACTGCATCTCAAGAATAACACATAGGAATGTAGAATTTGGGAATGCCAGGCAACAATGAAGGAGGCACAGCTGTATCATGTATGGCATTCCATCAATGAAGACCTGTCATGTGTTCACCAGCTGAGACACTCCTAACGGGCCAAAGGGCATCCACTCATTGACCATGAGCAACTGACTGGTCATTAATATGCCACATCAGAGTTTGCAGCATAGAGTGAGGTTGGGTCACTCATCTCACTTAAACTTTAGCATCCCATGCAGGGTTCAAGATGTTACATCCACCTTGGTCACCTCAATGTATGTGCTAGTGCCTCAGGGACAAGGCGGCATTAGCCACCATGCAAGTAGGGCAGGAAAAATTATGGACCCTTACATTTTCCAAACATGTCATCTTCTCAGCTTCACTTTCTTGCCCCTTGAATCATTAATGCCTTCAATGTTTCCTTTCAGAGAGAAGGCAAAATCAGATATGGATCCATGGCTCAATGCTGCCTTTGTCAGGCCCTAATGCAATGGAGGAGGCGAAGGAGGGAGAGGCGACTCCGCACACAGCTCCAGCAGGAGGGACATGATAGAGCAGAGCCAGAGCATGAACAGGAGGGTCAGGAGGAGAGACCCAGACAATGGGGGCAACTCTCCAGACCTAAAGTTTATCGTAGAAGAGTCTCCTATTTACAAATGAGTGGAGGCAAAACCGTGCACATCTGCGCTTGTCCCGAGATCTGGTACATCACATATGCCCCATTCTTCATGAAGACCTGATGCCATGTGGAGTTGGAGGGTATCCCCTGCCAGTGGCTTTGAAGGTGACCGCAGCACTCAATTTCTTGGCCTCTGATTCTTTCCAAGGATCAACAGGTGACCTGTGCGGCACCTCTCAGTCCGCAACACATCGATGCATGAAGGAGGTCACAGATGCCCTTTACAGGAAGGCCCATCATTATGTCAGGTTTGCTCTGGACGAAGATAGCCAGGCTACGAGATTCACTGGCTTCTCTGCCAAATCAGGCTTCCCAGGAGTGCAGGGTGCAATAGACTGCAGCCATGTGGCTATACGGGCTCCATGGCTTCAGCCCCTAATGTTTATAAACTGCAAGGGCTATCATTCCATCAAAGAACAACGGATATGTGATCACCGGAAGCACATACTGCACGTTTGTGCATGATACCCTGGGAGTTGCCATGACTCCTACATCCTGAGTCACTCCCAGGTGCCTGGGGTTTTCAAGGGGCCATCACATCTGCAGGAATGGCTGTTTGGGGATAAGGGCAACCCACTGAAACACTGGCTGATGACACCGGTGCGTCACCCTCAGAGTCGTTCCAAGCAGAGGTAAAACGCTGCTCACAGCTCCACACGCTCCCTTATAGAGCAAACCATAGGGCTTCTGAAGATGTGTTTCAGATGCTTGGACCTCTCAGGTGGCTCACTCCAATACACTCCTGACAGGGTTTCCCGCATCATTGCATCAATCTGGCAATGCAAAGAGGTGACCCCCTGCCAGAGAGTGAACTGGAGGAGGATGAGAGCTCATCAGAGGATGAAGATCCAGAGGCCCAGGAACTTCAGGAGGCTGCTGAGGGTCAGTATGAGTGTGATCACGCCATGCAGGAAGGAAGACGTGGAAGATGTGCCCATGATACGTTAATTGCTGACAGGTTCAAGGAAGAGTAAAGTTAAGTGAGGGAATATGGCCACATCTCTCCTAGCCCTCAGTGCCATTTTCTTTCAACTCAGGGGATGCCCACCCACTTGCAGCGAGAACGAGTCCCGCATTCATACTTGTGCGTTCTGACCCCATGATCTTTGCTTTGGTCTGTGGGGCACTGTTAGTGAGCTCGCTCTGGGAACTGAGAGCCCACATAGGAACAAGAGCAATGCGGGAGAAGACTTGAAGCCTTTGTGGCTATCTAATGATACAAACACTGCTGTGGCTGAGAAGTGGACATGCCTAGGGATCTCCTCCTCCCATGCATGACTTTTTTTCTGACACTACCACTGAGGAGACACAAATGCTGCTAGACTATCAATGCTGAGCTGCCCTCACTCAATGGTGTTCCTTGAGGAAGAAGGGTTAGAAACGCTTACATCACACATTTCCAATAAAGATTTAAACACATCTCCCTGACATCACACAAGGGGTGCGGAGACTCGTACAACTGAGGTTCATAACACAGGGAAATGAATCTCTCAGTGGGACACTATCACTGAGTGGGAGCAAGGCTAAACTTCGAAATAAGAGGATTCCAATGTGCAAAATCACAATGCCTTCAGTTGACAGGAACATTCACATAATCATCAAATGCATTAACAAAAATGCAATTTATTTACATGTTTAACACACCTGTCACCCAAAAGTGACATAAATTTTTCTTAAATTTCTTAACTCTACTGCTATGGCTGGGTGCAGCCCCAACATCTGTAGCAGAGGCGGAGGCAGCCTGCCGACTGCTATGTCCTGATGTCTGTGATGACCTTCGCCTCTGGTGGCCCGAGGCCTGGAGGACCCCGGCCTGATAACGGTCACCTGCTCAGGGGAAGAAGCGCCCTCAGGGGCCTGAGAAGCTGGAGTGGTTGGGGCCACAGGCAGACGGGGTTTGAGTAGCTGCACACCCTTGGAGCGTCCTGAGAGGAGGCTCCCGGGGTGTCCAGCTGACACTTATCCTCCCTGTGGGTGCCCTGACCCCTACAGGAAATGGTGCACCTGGAGGGAGGTCAAGGTGCTTCGTCCCCATGTCACCTACATCTTGATGGTGCCCACTAGGGTGTGTGGCCATCGATTGCAGGGCTGAGTGCAAATCCAGCAAGACCTGCTGGACCAAGGTCTCCATGGGGGTCCCCAGCCTTCCCATGGTGACCTCGAGGCGCTTGCATGTTGAAGGCATGACATCAGACAAAACGTGTACGGACTCCTCCATCATTTGCTGTAGTCTGCTGAGTGACTGTCAAATCTCTGCCTGATGTTCTGCCGCCTATTGTTGCATCTCCAGCATAGATTTGGCGGCTGCTTCCAGGGGCTCATCATCTGACTCGGACTGAGCAGGTGGCTGGTCTCTGGCAGCCCTCCGAGTGCTGGAGACCTGGGCTGTCCCTGCCTCCGACTGCCATGGGGACGTGTCAGTGAGGTATCCCCCAGAAAGTGAAGCCTAGTCTAATCTATATCTGTTCCTCACCGACGTGTGTGTCTCTGAGCTGGTGGAGGGTGTGTATGAGTGACAGTTCTTCCGGAGCTTCCCCTTTGGATGAAGTCTGGGGGCTCGGACTGGTGTTGGACTGGCTTGGGGGCCTCGATCTGCTGGTGCCTAGAAAATAGAAAATAGAGTTTCAGCTAATGAGCATGAGCTAGATAAGGCTGCATGTGACTCACTGTGAATGTCAGGATTTGATGAAGTGATGGAGCTGTGATCTGTACTAGGTTGGTGGAAGAGGCCGATCTCCCCTTCCCCACAAGAGTGATTCCTGTCTTCCCCAGCCAGTTCAGCTGCAGTCTCCTCAAACTCAGTGAGGGTGATGATGTCAGCCATCCCACCCTACGGTCTGTGCTCTCTCGTGCCTGTTGTGCGCCAGCTTGGCCAGTATGAAGAAGAAAGAAAGGCAGGTGATGAGAAGGGATGGAGCAGAGGTTGAGTGAGATGCATATCCCCTGTGTGTGGTGAGCCCTCCCCAGAAGGGCCAGAGGATGGAGTGTGAGCAACATGACAGATGGGATGGTGGTGATGTCACTCGGTGAGAGAACGAGTGTTGATATGTATCCCCCGCTAATGGCTGCGTGAGATCCCTGAAGAGAGTAGCCATTTGAGTGCATGATGCCGTGATGAGAGTTTGGTATTGGAGGGAGTTGAAAGATGACCCATCCGGGTGGAGCGGATGAGATAATTCGTCCTATTCCAGCACTGGGTGGTATTTCGGGTGTGGTTGGCAGCCGCTTTGACCTGCTCCGCGATGGCCTCCCAGGCTACATAGGTGAGGCTGCTGTGCTTTCTGCAGCCATCCCTGGGATAGAGAATGTGCCTTTGCACCTGCACCCCTCTGATCAAGGCCTGGAGGGCCTGGTGCATGAAGCGGGGTGCTGCCATCTTCTTCAGGCTCCCAGCCTTCTTCTTCTGGCTGCCAGATGTCTCTGGTGTGCTGGAGAGAGTGAGATTGTTGGAATGGCCTTTAAATATGGTGTCTGGACTTTCGAACCCGCCAGATGTCGGCAGCCAGACGAATCAGCTCCTGACCCGCCAGGTGATTCAGACCGACATGTGCCTTTGCATAATTAATGAGCCCCCAAGCGCAGAATCAGGTGCGGGCTCCCCTTCCAGACAGTGGGCTGGATGCTGCCAAAACTGCCCACCACCGCTTTCATCTCATTTATGGAAAATTTTGTCCACCGTTTCTGTTGGCTGGAGCGCTGCCTTAGAAATGTAAAGGTGCATTTCTTTAGAATTTGATTGTCAGCTATCACAGAGGGCATTAGCAGTTCTTTAAAGATAACAAGGTCCCTGCTAATTTCTGAAGGTTAAAAATTCCTCTGGTATGAGTCATGGCTGGTCAGGGTAAAGCCTTGCCCATTTTTAAAATAAAAATAATAAATTTATAAAGTAACCACGTTGACGTAGATATATATCATATTTATATATTTTCCTCCCTGTCTTCTGGCTGGGACATGCTTCCCCCATTGGAGAAAAATTAAATTAATTCCATTTCATTTCATTTTTTTTCTGTGGTCTTAGGGAGGAAGAATAGGAACTGCAGAAATATACGGGCATTCTCTCATTCATGCTGGCACATCAGACACAGTTAGCAGGGGAAATGGCAGTTCCCTATTGCATGGGCAAGTGTATTCGGTGCTAGAGTTCTGACTTCCCTCTGTTGGGGGTCAGGATTTCCAACCTCCTGATTAAGTATCCTCAAGAAAGGTCTTGGAGTTTAACAGGGTGGTTAGAACTCAGGGGGCGAGTGATGGTCATGCTGCTCTGGGTGATCTGCAGGGGAATGCTGGACGTCTCACTTTGTGGGTGCTAGGTCCTGGGATCATAGGGCTGAGCTGCTCTTGTCCAGCCTAGCTCCTGCCTGTCCACTTTGGTAACCTCTGGACTGAGGTGTTTGGACCCAGAGACTGGGGTTTGGCTGAGGGTCAGGAGAATGGGGTGTTTTAAAGGGACCTTGACTTCTTTAGGGGATTCCATTTTGGGGTCCAGCCCTGGCACTAGCACAACTGGAGAGTTCCAGTTTCCGGTGCTAGGTGCTTTTGGTTGGTACAGCAACAGGCGGGCAGGTGGCCCCTGGACTTGGGCCTGCATTTCTGGGCAGGGATGACAGGAAGATGGCCTTCTGGCAGGGACCTCTCCCGCATCCATACTGGATATGACTACAAGGCTGTAGCCTGGTGGAAGTTGTGGATCATTTTAAAGGGAGTGGTTAACTCTGTCCGTTCCTCTTGCAATTCTGCATGATGGTGGGTGAACATGGGGTCCAATCTGGTTGGGGTCCCTCTGTTGGTCAGTTGCATGATAGGTTCAGTGCCTTTTGGGACACTACTGCCCTCTGGGAGATGGTCAGCTCTTGCTTATCAATTAGCTTATCAACTGGATGAGGCATCACCCTCTCGCTTTCTGGGCCAATTTGGGAACTGTTCTGCTCCACATTTAAATTTGCCATAAAGTAGTCAGCGACATCAATCACTGGCTTCCTAGCTGGGGCCTTTGGCTTTGGCAGGTTGCTCTCCTAACACGTTCCATTTGCTCTGGAACACCACTGCCCTCGAATGGAAGTGCAGCTCCAGCTACCTTCCCTGGTTGCTTTTTGACTGGGGGAGGCTTCTCCCTCCCTATATGCTTATTGGTTTAAGAACTTCTTTTGTCCATATTTAATGCTGGAAAGAAGGGTCGCAATTTTCAACCCCCCCTGCGGCGGGTTCCTCTGTGGCGGGCCTGGCGAGTCATTGAAATCTCTGTTCACATCGGTGGGACTGGAAGGTCCCACCGGCCTGAGGGGCTGGAAAATTCCGGCTAATGTTTCTGCCAGCCATACTTCAAGAAAATCCTTAAACTTTTCCTTTCCGAGTTTAGTAACCTATCTTCTTTCAGGCTCTTTGGCTATCTGGGGCATCTCCCTCACTAGTTCTTCCCCTGCTTTAGGACTTTTCTGATCCCCATAATTTGGGGATTTTTGGGGCATCTATTTCAGATTCTATGGGCCTTCTCTGGACCCCGCTTAAGTCTACCGGCCTGGCTTCGGCCTTGCTACCTTCAAGCAGCTCTCGCTCAGGGTCTATGGGTGCTACCCGCCCTTTTTGGCCTCTGGACCTTCTTCAGCTTTTTACCCTTCTGCAGATTTCTCCTGCTTGGTCTTAGCCTCCTTTCTTTTGCTGGCTAGTATCAGGCTGCCAGCCAAATTGTCCTCAAGGAGGAAATCGATTCCTGCTACTGGTAGCTTAGGGACAATTCCTGCTGTAACAGGCCTGAAACAAGGTCACAATCTAGGTTCAAACTCGATGTAGATTTGGGCTGGTTTCTCACGAGCGTTCCGGAATTGCTGGCGGTATGCCTCTGGGAAGAACTCATAGACACTTAGAATGGCAGCCTTAGTCTGCTCATAATTTAGGGACACCTCAGAAGGCAGCATGGAGTAGACCTCTTGGGCCCCTTGAATTAAAAATGTCCAGATCTCTGATGACCATTTAAATTCACCTATTTTCTCAAAGGTGGTAAAAAATGACTTCACATCACTCTCTTCAAATTTGGGAAAGAATCTTGCATACTTGAGGGCCTCAGAGAGTGGTTCCGGGTTAGGGGGATAGGGCATGCTGCCGGGTAGAGAGAGATTTTCCCTTTCAGCAACTAGTTGTCTGCTCTCTCTCTCCCTTTGAGCTGCTAGCTCCATTTCCAATTTACGGAGCTGGAATTCTCTTTCCTTTTCTTGTTCCCTTGCTCCCTCTTCTCTTTCTCACTTTTCCTCTCTTGAAATTCCCTCTCTTTCTCTGTTTCCCTCTCTTGAGCTTCCCTCTGATTCTCTCTTTCCCTCTCCTTACATTCTAGCTCCAATTTAAGCTTTTCCAGCTCAAAATTGCCCAGGGAAGGTGATTCGGAATCATGATTATCCTCTTCATCTGATTGCTCTACTGGTAATGTCAGACCCAGATGTTCTGCCAACATCAGGATTAGTTCCTTTCTTTTGATTTTGCTGGGCACTTTGAACTGTATCTCCCTAGCTACAGCTATCAATTGATCTGCGGTAAGGGTCACCAAACTTTCCCCACTTAAATTCTCTTCCTGAGCAAACATTTGGCATCAAATGTTGCCATTTCCAGTGTTAGGGCAATGAATTTGCTGTGGTAATTTACTTGTCTTAAAATTAGTTTCAGCCATGGAATTTTACCTCTTTTGGCTTCCAATTGACTTTTTTAAAAATCTCTAATTTGGCTCGTCTCTTAACTAGGACTTGGGTCAAATTCAAATTGGTTCAATCCTGGATGTGAGCTCCCAATTTCTGTTACGTTAAGGAGGGGGATTAATTTAAACATCCCTCAGTTCTCCTCTCACTATCCGTCTGTAAACAGAAAGGTGTTTTCGATTTCTGATTTCCCCCTTTATAAGTCGTTGCATGTTTTCCCCAACCCTTCAGTTTGGAGTGATCCAATCCTCTATTAATAATCCCACAGCAAACTTGAGATAAAGTAGAATAAGAGGGTTGGTTTACTTTACAAACACACAAATGCAGGAAAGGGGTTTCACAACGTCTGCCTCTTTTTTGCACTCATACAATAAAAGAGGGATAAGGGAAAGAACGGGGTTCAGGGCAAAGGCCATGATAAAAATAAGAGTTATGGTTTCACGTGAGTGCAGAGTCCAGAATCAAAAGTCCAGTGGCGTATTCCTTCAGTGGTTAGCAGGCTGAAACTGATGCAGGCTGATCTGTCCTTCCCAGAAGCAAGGACTTCAATGATGGGAGAAGGTGCTTAGAGATGAATTAGCCTTGAAGGCATAGAAACAAAAGTTCCAATGTTCCAGTAGTTTGCAGTGTAGACGAGGGCCAGGCACTTCACCTGGACAGAGCTCTTTCTGCTGCTACCTGTTAGATGTTAAAATGGTAGACTGCCTGGGTTCAGTTCCATTCGACAATATTATAAGCTCTAGCAGCTTGGGGAAGGTCATGTGACATACCTCCCACATCTTCTCCAGGGTGTTGGACAAATGATGTATTTTCCTAGGTCTGGAATCTTGGAAGTGTTAAAAAGAGGAGTCAGGTTCCTTTTGCCCTTTGCAGACCTACCGTGTCCGTTGGTTAGAGCTCTGCCGTAGAAATGTAAAGGGGGTGGGTGCATTTCTTTGAAATTTGATTGTTGGCTGTCACAGAGGGCATCAGCACCTCTTTAAAGATAATGAGCTCCCTGCTGATTTCTGAAGGTTAGAAATTCCTCTGGTATGAGTCATAGCTAGTCAGGTTAAAGTCTGTCCATTTTTAAAATAAATTAATTATTTCATAAAGTACTTAGGTTGACGTAGATATATATATGCATCTACAAATATATATATCTACATCAACCTAAGTTTAATGTGTATTTATGTTCTGCCATAATACAGTGTGAATACTTATATTGTTTCTTTTGAGCTTTGTTAACATTCTGTTTTAGTTTTTGCAATCAATTTTAAATCAGAATGTAATAATCACACCACTCAGTTAGCACCACTACTAATTGGAAGACATCCTTTATAAACCTTTAAGAGTCAAGGACAGACCACAAAAACATATGATTCAAATGGATTGATAGGCATGGAGCTGTGGCTGGATTTTGATTTATTCATTCACGGGATGTGGGCTTCGCTGGCTGGGCCAGCATTTGTTGCTTGCCCATCCCTAGCTGCCTTTGAGAAGCCTTCTTGAGCTGCTTTCTTGAACCGCTGCAGTCCATGTGGTGTAGGTACACCCAGAGTGCTGTTAGGAAGGGAGTTCCAGGATTTTTACCCAGCGACAGTAAAGGAACGGCGATCTATTTCCAAGTTGGGATGGTGAGTGACTTGGAGGGGAACTTCCAGGTGGTGATGTTCCCATCTATCTGCTGCCTTTGTCCTTCTAGATGGTAGTGGTCGTGGGTTTGGAAGGTGCTGTCTAAGTAGCCTTGGTGAATTGATAAGTGGATTGAATATGTTTAAGGCAATTATATAATCTTTATCAAATACAATTGAAACTCCTTTTGTTTTTTCTCATGCATTGATTTCTAGTATGCCTATATACTTTAGCTGCAATGTCTTAATGTAATAAGCACTCACCATATCAATGGCAAACAGCAAACAGAAACTACATACATAAAAAATGTATTGACAGCTTCCGTTCCATTTCCCAAACCCAACCATGATTGGGTTCCCCTTGTCCTCACCTTCCATCTTTAAGTTTAAGTTTAATTTGTACTTCTGTATTTTTGTGTTAAGAAATGTGGGGAACTTGAGTTTTGGTTTCACTTTAAAAAATGCTTTCATTTTAATTAGGTTTTATGACTCTTGAAGGGAAGTTAAAACAAACAAAAGGTAGAAAAGCTGAGCTGTTGCCTAGCAACAGGAGACCCACACAGGGAGACAGGGAGAAACAGAAAAGCAGTTTGAATTAAGTTGGTGATTACGTTCTAAGGTGGAGGAAGCATTTTAAGTCTGTCTCTAGCTGGACATATTAGCAGATTGTTGAGGAAAATAAGTCTAAGAATCTTAGACGAGTTGCTCTGAAGTTAAAGTAACAGCGAATGTCAAGTGAGTTTTGGATCTCAAGGGAGATACCAAGTTGTCAGCAGTCCACTGAGAGAGGGAAATGCAGGGAGCAGGTCCTAAAGTAAAAAAGAGAAAGGCCCCAAGAAGCTCCCTAAGCTAGGTCAAAGGACAAGGATAGGAATCTAGAAAAAGGCCCTGTTCAGTGGAAGTGAAAGTAAGGAGCAGAAAGGAGGGCTCCAAGCTTAAACGAAGAAAGCTGCAGGATGCTGACTTAAAGCAAAATAAACTTGCGAGAAGCCAGAAGATCCAAGGAGATAGCCGAAGGTCTATAATTCTTTACTATGGGCGTGTGAAACAGTGGTGTTGTGTTGGCATGGCTGAGTATCTGAGAGAGAGCGCAGGAAGGCAAAGCTTGAATGCATATAGTGATCCAGGGGAGAGGAACAACGGAAGGACAGTTTGAAACGCTGGAGGTGGAATTTTGTGGAAGGTGTCCAAGGGAGTAAGGAGAAAGGCAGGAGAGAGAAAGGGAGTGAGATAAGGTAAGAGAAAGAGAATTGGAAATGTGAAAACTTGACTTCCAGAGAGAGAAATTAGCAATGGAGGAAAGAGAGAAGGAATAAGAAAGGGAAAAGGCTGGATTTTAAAAAAGAGGCCTCAGATGCTGAGTAAGGTTCTGACGATCAAAAACCTCCAACCTAAAGCCTGGTGGGCAATGGTTAAATTTGTGCAAGCTCTCCCAAAGTTTAAGGAAAAAGGTGTTGAAGCATTTTTTATTTTGTTTGATAAGGTAGCTAAGCAAAGAAGTGGCCAAAAGAAATCTAGACATTGCTCTTACAGAGTAAATTGGTGGGAGAGCACATGAGGTTTATGCATCGTTGTCAGAAGAGTTTTCTGTGGATTATGATGCAGTGAAAAAGGCTATCCATAGTGCATATGAGTTAGTCCCTGAGGCATACAGGCAGAAATTTCAGAATATAAGGAACCAGCCTGGGCAGACCTATATTGAGTTTGAGAGGGTAAAGCAAAGTAATTTTGACCATTGGGTGTGGATATTAAAGGCAGAGACAACATATGAAGCTCTCAGGGAAATAATTCTCTTGGAAGAATTTAAAGACTCGGTTCCTCCTGTAGTTAGAAACCATGTTGAAGACCAGGGGTTGAAACAGCTAAACAGGCAGCAGAGATGGATGACGACTATGAGCTGATCCATAAATCTAAACCCTTTTTCCATTACCCCCACAAACCCGAGAAAGATAGAAGTTCTGAAGGTGAAAGGAAGGCAAGTGGCCAGGGAAGAGTTGGAAATTCCCTGGAAATTTCTCCTCATACCAGAAAGGAAGTGAGATTCAAAGGCCTAAGTGCTTTCATTGTTACAAGGTGGGACATGTTCGAGCAGATTGCTGGAAACTAAATGGTAGAACTATTACAGTAGTAGGAATCCTCAGGAAAGGTTGCATCAGAAAAGGACATGGTTGTTAAAACTGTAGCAGTGGTACAGGTGAAATATGTTCCCTCAGAACCTTCAGGAAAGGGGATATGGTACAGGATAGTCCAGAGAATTCTTCTTTGATTATTGGTGAAGGAAGTCAGGCAATAGAGGTTCTAAAGTTTTGTTTCGAAGGGAGAAGTGTTTCCTTATTCCTCCAACAAAATAAGTAAACAGATCAAAATTTTGAGAGAGAGATACTAGGGCAGATCAATCATTGATGGTGGCTGATGATACAATTTGTGTTCTGGGCAGTTTTATGAAGGAAGAAGTATTAATAATGGGTATTAATGGAATTTATGAACCTGTTTCTTTGTGTAAAGTCACTTTGTAATTGGAATTGTTATGGTGGGAATTATTCCTAGATCACCTATTGAAGGGGTGGATTTTATTCTGGGTAATGATTTGGCTAGTGGAGACAGTAAAGTGGCAACAACTATATTGCAATATATGGTTGATTGTGCTGATCCTAAGCAACTTCAGGAAACTACTGTGGGCAAAATTGAAACACTTATTGCCAATAACAAGCAATTGAACGATAACCTGATTAATGTAGAAAACCAACTTTCATGTGTAAAAGTGGAGCTTGCTAATGAAGAATGAGAATTGGTGACAGCAATTGAGAATCAGTCGTGGAAAATGGAACACTTGACTGAGGACTTGAAATGTCTAAATGTTAAACTTGTAGAAGCAAACTTAACAAAGGTCAAGCTATAGTTAAAACTTGATGAACTTCAAGCATCAGTAGTCTCTATGAACTATCATGGAAAATGCCTTGAACAGAAAAAAGAATTACTGGTGAATCAGAACAATTGGTTAAGTGCCGATTTAAAAACCAAAATTAGTGAGCTGTTAGAACATTGTCATAAAAAGAGTAATGAGGTTCTTGAATGTGTGGCATGGAGTGTCACTGTTCTGAAGTTGCACCTGTGAATAATAATTTCTTGCCAAATTGTGGTCCAGTTGAGCAAAGAACTGATCCAAGTAACATTCTTGATGTATCAACTTCAGTAATGGACAATATGAAAACAACTGAAGTGCCTATAGAATAGGAAACTAAGAATTGTCAACAAAAAGGACTGAAAATGCAATATGACCCTTCCAGGTCAATGGCTGGAGGTTTCCAGAAAAATCGCAAGAAGCCCTCTAAGCTAGGTCAAAGGACAAGGACAGGAATCTGGAACAAGACCCTGTTCAGTGGAAGTGAAAGTAAGGAGCAGAGAAGAAGGTTCCAACCTTAAAGGGAGAAAGCTGCAGGATGCAGACTTAAACAAAATAGGCTAGCGAGAAACCAGAAGATCCAAGGAGACAGCCGAAGGTCTGTAATTCTTTACTATGGGTATGTGAAGCAATGGTGTTCTGTTGGCATGGCTGAGTATCTGAGAGAGGGCGCATGGAAGGCAAAGCTTGAATGCAGGTGGTGACCCTGGAGAAAGGAACAACAGAAGGAGAGCTTGAAACCCTGGAGGTGGACCCTTGTGGAAGGCATTGAAGAAAGTGTCATTTGAAAGTAGGTTCCAAAGCGGATTCTTTGAGCGTGGAGATTGGAAACCCTCAGGAGAAAGATGGAGTTCAGTGTGACTGGTTGGCTCAGGGTGTGACAGATGTCTGGGGAAGTTGATGAGAGATCCATAGCATCTGTTTGGGATGGCATCTGTCACTTGATTTCAGAGCGTGGTGTGCCTGACCACAGATCGCCTATTGGTTTACATGGACTGTGTACTTACTGTGATCATGATCACGTTCATCAGCTGACCCCGTGACTCAGTTCAGTCGCCACACTCCATATTTCTAAACAAAAAATAAAAGTTAGAATCTATCAAACTGGGTTCCACCCTGGCGTCTGGCTTGTCCAGTAGTAACATCAGCTGGGATCATAACAAGAGTAATACCACCACCAAACCTATCCTTTCCTCTTCTCCACTTTCAGCGTTCCAAAGGGAGCATTCTCTCCGTGACACTCTGGTTCACCTTCTAATTACCCCAACATCCCTTCCCCTTCCCAATGCATCTCCCCATGTAAGTGCAGGAGATGTAACACCTGCCCTTTTACCTCTTTCCTTCCCATTGTCCAGGGGAAACAGCAAATTACTTGTACTTCTTTCAACAAATATACTCCATTTGCTGCTCACAATGCAGCCTCCTTTACAATGGGGAGACCAAACACACATTGGGTGACTGTTTTGGAGAACACCCCCGTTCAGTTCACAAGCATGACCCCAAGCTTCTGATCGCCTGCCATTTTAATGCTCTGACTACTCCCACTCTGACCATTTTGTTCTCACTCTCCTACACTGTTTAGTCAAGCTCAAGGAGCAGCATCTCATCATTTGATTAGGCCCTTTACAGCCTTTTGGACTAAACATTAAGTTGAACAATTTTCTGTCCCCAGTTCTGTGGACAACAAATATTGGTAATGTTTCTGCTATTTTTTTATTCGTTCATGGGATGTGAGCGTCACTGGCTAGGCCAGCATTTATTACCCATCCTTAATTGTCCTTGTTCGAAGGGCATTTAAAAGTCACATGTAGGCCAGATCAGGAAGGATGGCAGATTTCCTTCCCTGAAGGATATTAGTGAACCAGATGGGGTTTTATGGTCATCATCAGTCTTTTAATTCCAGATTTTTATTGAATTCAACTTTCACCATCTGCCATGGTGGGATTCAAACCTGGGTCCCCAGAGCATTACCATAGATCTCTAGGACACTAGTCCAGTGACAATACCACTACACCACCAGCTACTCCTCCAAATTTTCATTTAAACCTCATCTTGACTGTCTTTACCTGTTGACCTATCTTTACCTGTCCCATTACCATTCCCTTTTTCCTTAGTAACATCATTCGTTTTGTCACCTGGGCCCAAATTTTCTTTCCTGACGCAGGTAGCGTGAATTGGGAAATTTCCCAGCTCGCTGCGCGCACCTTGGGAGAAACTCCCCCAAATGGCGGGATCTTCATTTTTGGGGTTGGGTCAGGATAGAGCCTGGCTTGCTGCCCCCAGATGCAGATTGGAGGCAACCACAGGGGCTGCTGCTGCCCATTTTGGTTCTCTGGGACTTCATCCCAGTTAGTTGCTCAAATTTTATGCTCTCTAGTCCTTACCCCTCACACTGCCTCCTCATGCCCCCAGCTACTCCTCTTGCCCCATCCATGCAAACTCATGCCCTCCCAACCACACCCATGGCCACTCATACACTCCAATGCTAACTCTTACCAACCCATTCCAACCCCACCACCCTTGGCCATACACTGTCCATGCCAACTCACCCAGTATTCACCATGGGTAGAGCTCAGGAGCCATGTTGAGGTGAAATAAAATAAAGGTTAAATATCTATTAAAGCCTTCACTGTAAAAAAAAAATCCATTCATGGAAGGCAATTCAAAATATTTCACATATCAAGTGCTTAATCCCCTATAAAAACAAACTCCTATTTTTAACCCCACTTCAAAGACAGCTAATTATTTAAAAACCTTTTTGAGCTATTAATCAAACAGTGAATTTCGAGCCTCCCTGCTGAGTTAGTTATAGGTTCTGGAAAGCAGCCAAGCATTCATAAAGAGTCCTTAGGGCTATATCAACAAACAGCTATTGTAACTGTTGGAATAGACTTTTTCTTTACCTCTCACCTATACAGGCAGGCTTTTTTGATTTTTAAAGGGCTGAGGATTTAAATAACTTCACAGCTTCATAGTTCAACAGGCTTTATCTGCTCTTCAGGAGCATTTATGTCTCTAAAAATTTGTAACTCGCACACTGTGGTTAAGATATTTACTACAGTGAAAATGGGGTCTGTTCGAATTCAACGCTAAGTTCAAATGGCCCTGCTGAGTTTGGGTTTCTCTCATGTGTGAGTTATGCTCCACCCCCTTTTCCCAACTGGGGAAAATGGGATTTGTCTGAAATGGGGGTGGGAATTCCGAATCCTAGTCATGCCCACTCTTTTGGGAGGTCTGCGGAGTCTCCATGCTTTAACCAAACTCCGGGTAATCTCTCGTGCCTTTCTCCCCTTCTCCCTTTCTCTGCTTCTCTACTTGCTCATAATCTATTACATCTCTAATCTCATCATTTGAGATGGTCATCAACCTGAAATATTAACTTTGTTCATCTCTCCACGAATGCTGCCAGGTCGGCTGAGTTTTTCTAGCATTTTCTGCTTTTATTTCAGGTTTCTAGCATCCACAGTATTTTGCTTTTGTGTTTGGAGAAACAACATACAATTCATTCAGAAGCATGCCTAAAATTGCTGCTCAGTCTCTAAACAGATGAATAGCAAATATAAGTCTTCAAAAATGTTGAATGATCGCTTAAATGAAATAATATTTTTGCCATTGAACAGTCATTAAATTGTGCTCTTCATTCACATCCTCAGTCGATGTTCAAATTATTTAATTTTAACCCAGGTGAAAATAGCTCGAAGCTACTTATCCAGTCATTGAGTGAAAAATAATTTTGGTCAAAATTTCAGCATATTATTTAATATGTTAGCAATATGCTAGTTGTATCAAACCATTTATGGAATCTTTCATTGACAGGAAATAATCTCATGGCCTACAGGAGACCAGAAAGATCTAACTCGAAATGCAAATTTAACAAATGAATAATATGTTGACCATGAAAGCACCACATTAATATTAATTTGAGGGGGACTTTATTCTCTTTGTTTTTGCAGAGAGACACCAAAGGTCAATTCCTCATTGATCACGTCTGCAACCATTTCAGCTTGTTGGAGAAGGATTACTTTGGTATTAGATACGTTGATCCAGAGAAACAAAGGGTATGTATTAGTGGATTTATATTCCTATGGAAAAAAGCTCTTTTATGTTCTCATTTTTCCCTTCCCCTTCTGAACATGTGGATTCGTACTGTGGTATTATGACATGGACACTGCTAACAATCTGGTACCAAGCCTTTGTCTAATCCTCACTTGCGGACATAAACAGTGAACATCAGCTGGCCATTAGATCATCATTGAACCCATCAGTCAAAGAACAAAGAAAAGTACAGCACAGGAACAGGCCCTTCGGCCCTCCAAGCCTGTGTCGATCATATTGCCCGTCAACTAAAACATTTTGCACTTCCGGGGTCCGTATCCCTCTATTCCGATCCTATTCGTGTATTTGTCAAGCTGCCTCTTAAACACCACTATTGTACCTGCTTCCACCACCATCTCTGGCAGCAAATTCCAGACACTCACTACCCTCTGCGTAAAAAACTTGCCCCGCACATCTCCTCTATAGTTTTCTCCTCTCACCTTAAATCTATGTCCCCTAGTAATTGACTCTCCACCCTGGGAAAAAGCTTCTGACTATCTACTCTGTCCATGCCACTCATAATTTTGTAAACTTCTATCAAGTTGCCCCTCAATCTCCATCGCTCTAGTGAGAACAATCCGAGTTTCTCCAACCTCTCCTCATAGCTAATAACCACCAGACCAGGCAGCATCCTGGTAAACCTCCTCTGCACCCTCTCCAATGCCTCCATATCCTTCTGGTAATGTGGCGACCAGAATTGCACGCAATATTCCAAGTGTGGCCTAACCAAGGTTCTATACAGCTGCAGCATGAGCTTTTATACTCAATACCCCTGCCAATGAAGGCAAGCGTGCCATATGCTTTCCTGACTACCTTATCCACCTGCGTTGCCACTTTCAGTGACCTGTGGACCTGTACATCCAGATCCCTCTGCCCATCAATGCACTTAAGGGTTCTGCCATTTACTGTATAATTCCTGCCTGTATTAGACCTTCCAAAATGCATTACCTCGCATTTGTCCGGATTAAACTCCATCTGCCATTTCTCCGCCTAAGTCTCCAACCGATCTACATCCCGTTGTATCCTTTGACAATCCTCTTCACTATCTGCAACTCCTCCAACCTTAGTGTCATCTGCAAACTTACTAATTAGCCCAGTTACATTTTCCTCCAAATCATTTATGTATACTACAAACAGCAAAGATCCCAGCACTGATCCCTGTGGAACTCCACTAGTCACAGCTCTCCATTCAGAAAAGCACCCTTCCACTGCTACCCTCTGTCTTCTATGACCAAGACAATTCTGTATCCATCTTGCCAGCTCACCTCTGATCCTGTGCGAATTTACCTTCTGTACCAGTCTGCCATGAGGGACCTTGTCAAAGGCCTTACTGAAATCCATGTATATAACATCCACTGCCCTTCCATCATTGATCATCTTTGTCACTCCTTCGAAAAACTCGATCAAGTTAGTGAGACACGACCTCTCCTTCACAAAACCATGCTGCCTCTCACTAATACGCCCATTTGCTTCCAAATGGTAGTAAATCCTGTCACGAAGAATCTTCTCCAATAATTTCCCTACCACTGACGTAAGGCTCACCAGCCTGTAATTTCCTGGATTATCCCTGCTACCCTTCTTAAACAATGGAACAATATTGGCCATTCTCCAGTCCTCTGGGACCTCGTCCGTAGCCAGTGAGGATACAAAGATTTCTGTCAAGGCCCCCAGAAATCTCCTCCCTTGCCCCCCTCAGTACTCTGGGGTAGATCCCATCTGGCCCTGGGGACTTATCCACCTTAATATTCTTCAAGACGCCTAACACCTCTTTTTTGTTCTCAACATGATCCAGGCTGTCTTCACACTCTTCCCTAGACAAATCGACCGCTAAGTCCTCCTTTTTGGTGAATACTGATGAGAAGTATTCATTTAGCATCTCTCCCTTTTCTTCTGGCTCCACACACAGATTCCCACCTCTGTCCCTGAGTGGGCCTACCCTTTCCCTGGCTACCCTCTTGCTTTTTACATGTGTATTAAAGGCCTTGGGGTTTTCCTTAATCCTGGTTGCCAGTGACTTTTCATGACCCCTTTTAGCCCTCCTGACTCCTTGCTTAAGTTTCTTGCTATTTTCTTTATATTCTCCACGGGCTTTATCTGTTCCCAGCCTTCTAGCCCTTACGAATGCTTCCCTTTTCTTTTTGACTAATAAGTTCTTGCTCGAGGCACCCATATATGCACTTCTAATAAAGTCACTGGCCCGCCATCAGGGCTCAGAGCTGATATTTCCACTTACCAGAATATAGTGAAACTGAAATGAGCATTAGTCTTTCAATCATTGTCTTGACCATGGTCAGCTAACTGAGCATAAACCAGAGGCCTTCCATTATAGATGGATGTGTGCCTGCATCAGCACCTTTAGGAGGAGTGCCAAAAATATTTCAGGATCAGTGCAGCAGCAGATTAACATGGCTAGGAACTGTAAAATGCACACAGCAGCAAGGAGTTAGACTTGAGGAAACTTTTAAGGTTGAAAGTACCAAAATGAATGAAGAAAAAATAGTTGCCTGACCTGCTTCAGCTTTACCTGACTACAGCTTATGATGCCTTTAAGTTGTGCTGCCAATGGCTGCCTCCTGGCATGTGCTGCCCATGTATTTCTGGGCACATTGAGGAAGTAGCATGGACAACATTGTCTGACATAAAAGTACACTGGTGTCCTAACTGGCATTTGGTCCCTGTTGAAATATACCCATGAGTATTGCTTTCCGCCAACCTGTGCTCCCCCCACCGCCACCACCTCCCCACCCAAACTTTGTTGCCAACAGGATTACTGAAGGTCTAATCTGAGGTCCACCCAAAAATCAGAATGGATAGAATGGTTGGTAAGACAGCAATTTACTTAAAAAAAACTTTTCCCCTGCTACTGAGTTGTTTATCCCGGAAACAAGGCAGAAGTGAGATGGAGATCAGCTCCCGAGTAGCTTAAAAAATTATGACCTCCCACTTTATGCCTGGCTAGGAGGTCTTGTGCCTCAGTGGTCTCAGTAGCATCCCTGCCTCTGGGCCAGAAGCTCTGGATTTGAGTCCTGCTCCAGGACTTGATGGCCACAGAAGGTGCATTCATAACATGGCCAAACAGATTGATTATTAACCTGTAATTCCTTCCAATACACCTATGGCAGGTGGTAAGAGCTGGTGAGCCTCCTGGTCAGCCATCGAGTTGCACCCCTCAAGCCATAGCCTCTGGTGACAGGTGAGCGACCTGCTGCAGGAAATCGAGCTACGGAAACAGACATAAGCAAATGCTTTGCCTGACTCATGTATCATTAGACACAGGAAAGCGTCAAAATCAAAGACTATGGGTGGGATCGTCCCAAATCGTCCCAAGTGCGGTAGCGGGCAGGAAAAAGGATGTTTTACCCACTGGCCGCAATGGCGGCTTTTCACACCATATCGTCCCATTCCTGGCGCATCTCATCTCATGAATAATTCATTCCCCGGAAACACGCTGAGTCGCTGGCAGGGCAGCCTGTAATTCGCCTGCACCACCGTCACCTCAGGCCTTCAGTAAACCGGGCACCATATTTAAAGGCTGCCCCTGCACAGAGCCAGCACTCTTCAAGGGACAGGAAGCTGCATGGAACTGATGGCTACCAAACAGAGGAAACATGCTGCCTCCTATATTTGGCGATGCCTACTGGACGCTGTGGAGGCCCGCTGCGAAGTCCCCTATTCCTGCTCTGGGCGACTACCAGCAAGCAAGGTCACCAATCCAGCATGAGAGGTAGTGGCAGCGGTGGTCAGTGCCAGTGCCCTGCAAAAGAGGACAGCCTTCCAGTGCAGGAAGAGGATGAATGCTCTAATCCATTCTGCCAGGGTAAGTCAACCGCCTCATCACTCTCAACTCACACACTCACAAACCCATCACACATCCACAGCGATCTCACACCTCAAGTGACAACACCACTAACTCTCACACACACCCTCACATCTCCATCAGGCTCATATCCTCTGGAGCTTGTCCCCTCATCCTGTCCATGACTCCGCTCACCACACAAGCATTCCATGCAGTGCCATGTGTCCTGTTCACACTCTCTCCATCTGTTTTCATGCAGGAGAGGTTAGCTCACAACAGCAGGGAGAGGTCCCAGACCATGGGTGGAGTGGCCCACATAAGACCCCTCACTCACTTTGAGGACTGTGCCATCATGCTGACAGGCTAGGATGTGGACCCTGCCTGCGGTGACAGTGAGGTCGGCAGCGAACACCCACATGAAGATCCTACACCACGTCATTCCCTTCTCAACGCAACTGTGAGTGCTCTCTCTCCTGCTTTTGATTCTGCAGCCATGCACTAATTATCCCTACTTTGGTTCACAGGGAGCTCTGCCAAGCAACCGACACCCTCAGCCAACCAGCCCCTCAGCTCCATCCAGGTCCTCACCTCCAGCCAAGAGGACACCTTGTCCATTGAAGAGCTGGAAATGAGCAGCCTGGAAGACCCATCACAGCACTTACCCACACCTCCACCAGCACAGAGATACACACCTCGGTGGGACCTAGATCTAGAGCAGGCTCGGGTTCACAGTCTGGTGGCCACCACATGGACACGTGTCTGCAGCGGGAGGAGGCCGGTTCAGCTGAGCTCCCCGGCACTCGGAGGACTGCTGGGGAAGAGGCAGTGTGTCCGAGTCTGTGAGGTCTGAGTCACTGGATTCGGCCTTCCAACTCATCGTGGAGAGTCAGCAGAAGGCGTGGGAACATCATGCAGAGCTGTTGGAATCCCTCAACAGAGTGGCAGGTGAGTCAGAGGAGTGCATCCGTCTGCTCTCTGATGAAGTGGTGCCCACATGTGCGCAAAAGGAGGTCTCTGTGGGTAGGATGGCAGACGCCATGGAGACTCTGGTCCAGCAGAACATGGAGATGCACGCAGACCTGCACTCCATCACGGTAACCATGGGTGAGTTCCTGCAGTGGTGACATGAGAGAGAAACGGGGCACCTTGACATCTCTCCTCTCCCTTCCCCTCAAGGTGTCGGGCACCCAAAGGGATGAGGAGTGGCAGCTGGACACCCCTGGGTCATCCACTCAGGAATCTCAGAGGCTGCCCTCTCCCTTTGAGCCCCTTTGCTTGTGACCTCCTCAACCTCGTCCTCCGTCATTGCAGAGGGAGCAGCTGGCCCACAGGAGGACAGCCAAAGCAAGCCGGGGCCCCTAAGGCCTAGGCTCGTCAGAGCACCCACGCCAAAGTCATCAGAGACAACAGGGCAAACCACTACACCGGCTGTCACCACCTCTTCTCCAGAAGTCAGGGCCATGCCTTGAAGAAGTGGTAGGCCTAGAAAAGTTAAGAATTTCAGATCACAAGTGGTTGCACACATGAACACATTTTGTCACTTTATAACCTGAAAATGTATTCACAACAATATGTAATGGTGATCGGAAATTAAAATTTGTTGGGGATCCATGGAAATGATACCCAACATGCAGAGACTGCAAAGGCAGAATATTTCTCTCCTTATCTCTGCCATTCTCCACACTTGTAGAATAGCAACCATTGGATTCCTTTGGTTTTTTCTTTTGATGATGAAATATGGGACTTGCTTAGATGTGAGCCCTGATTTTAACTTGATCCCTTCCTCCCATTGCAGTCACTGCATGTTGGTTACCATTTCCTTGAATCCCCACAAATTTCAACTTCCGTCTAATGGCAGTGATATCATTGGCATAGTCAGTATCTGAGAATGCTAATTAAAATCTCCTGCTGCCAATGGGACATTTACCCCAAAGAAATGATCTTCCAATTACTTGGGCCCCGATTGCAATATTGCTTGTTTTATGTAACCACTCAAGATTAATTTTTACTGCTGTACATCACTTGTTGTTCTCTGTCTCATACCTTTTTCCATGTTAGCCATGTGGTTTTCAACGAGAACTAAACAATCAAGGCAGCTAAGAAGTCACACTCAGGGCAATTCTAATTCCCACGCCTGGTAGAAACTAATTGAAGTACAGTTTAGGGTTGCCAGTCCTGTTTGGAGTCATTCCTGTATGTTTGATCATGTGACATTCTGACCGCTCTCATTTGACCATGTGATACCTGACATGTGTCCATGTGACATCTGGCCACACGATATCTAATTATGCAACTTCCATAAATGTTAAAATGTTGTGCACAGACAGGTTGGGTCACCTGTAATATTTTTGCTTGTGGTTTTGGACCAGTTCCAAGAACCAGGAGGCCACCCATTAGCAGGGTAAGAGAATAGTGGGGAAGAGGGGAAACTGAGGAAAGCTACCCTATTTTAGAGACCAATCCCATTTCAGAGACTCCCCTGTCATTTCGCATATCTCAGGATTGCCAAGACCTTCCAATGCTGACAGCCCTCCCAATTCCAGCCCTCTCCAGCCACCTCCCAGCTGCACTCCATGCAGTTGCAGCTCCCTGTGGGAGACATCATGGACTTGGAGAGGAGAGGTCATGCACTGCGATGGGAAATTTAAATTGCTTATCTCCTTGACTGTCGAAGGCAGTGCTCGGGAGAGGAACCCCCAATTCTGGGAATCTCCTTGTCATTCAGGGAGGGTTGGGAACATGAGTCAGATTTTTTGCTGAGTGGGCATGCGCCTAATTAAATGCATTAAATGACGCACAATGATGTCAGGTGAGCATCCCGATATCATTGTGCACTCGCCGATATTTCGGTTGGCGGGCGCGTGTGGGAGTTGGCAGCGCGCCCGCCGACAATTAAAAGGCCTATTAAGGCCATTAACAATCCAATTGATCTAAATTTTTCGCTGCCTGTCCAAAATTATGGTTGGCGGATGAGCGAAAAGGCTAGGTGGCCTTTGCATTTTTAGCAAAACCTCATCCACGGGCAGGATTCGATCTGTCATCAAAACTTTTTAAAAATTTCATCCTAATTTCTAACATATCCCTACCCCTGTGACAGAGTCACATGAAGGGACTTGTTTTTTAACATTTTACGAATCTTTATTTTTTATTTTCAAAGTTGTTTATCTCCCTGAGGCAGCTCTGTGCCTCAGGGAGTTTTTCCAGCGCGCACCCGCATGCATGTGCGAAGTTCGCTCTCGCCCTCCTCCCTCCCCCACACAGGCAGCGCTGAGCGCTGCAGCACGCGTTTTATACTGGGTGGGCCTTAATTGGCCCGCCAGCGTGAAATCCCATTCCGACCCCAATCGCGGGCGGCGGTCGGCTTCCCGACCGCCCCCGCCCACCTGCACTGAGCCCGCCCAACAAGGGCAAACTTCTACCCATGAGTACAGTTAAAATGGAGCAGGAGACTTACCCTTCTGCACAGATTTGGCCGATGGCAGTTTAAAATTGCAACCAGCAAAGATGTTCAGCGTAGCAGGATCCTTATTTAAATATACAGATTGTACTCCAGTGACATCATTGGGGCCTGACTGCCAGACTAATTTGTCAGGAAATGGGTTTAGGGCCAGAAGAGGACTAGAAAAACACATTTTTTTTTCAGTTTCCTTGCAGGAGTGCTCACCTGGGTCCCATAAGGAAATCTTGAGCATCCCTTGATGCTCAAGGGATCAAGGGCTTCCCTTCTACTGTGATCCCTGTCAGACCCTGCTTCTGATCACTTACTGTAGTGCTGAGGACTGTTCTCTACAATTCCTGGCAGTTGCCCAGTGGCATGCTAATGAAGCCCAGCTGTTAAAATTGGTCAGGCCTCCCTAATCCTGCTGCCATTCTTGGACTGGCCAGTTCTTCACAGGGTCACATTTCCACCCGAGATTTAAAATTGCCCCCATTGTTTCAGGGTGAGGAAGATATTACAAGTAAGACTTTACGTTATCCAGATTATAGTTAACATTCCAGTTCAAGGCTCTGACATTTTTGGTGAACAGGTAAGGAGCTTTTCTTTAGGGAATGATGTTAAGAATGCTCTTCTAGGCTGCGCAAAATTCTTCTTGCATGCTCCAACCTCTCCCTGCCTCTCTGGGATTGTTACCCACTTTTTAATGACACACTTCCAGCTCATCATCATGGATGATCAGCAGCTTTCCTGCCCTCCCTGGATTGGCAAGCTGCCTGTTAGTGCTTATTCAACATTGATAGCTTCCTGTGCACGTTAAATGAGGGCCAGAGGGTCAGCTGTGGCTCAGTCCATAGCACCCTCGCCTTTGAATCAGAAGGTTGTGGGTTCATGTCCCACTCCCGGAAACCAAGAACTGTGATTGTACTCGAAAGAGTTACGTGAGGTCTGTTGATAACTCGAAAGAGTTAAATGAGGGCCTTGCACAAAAATGGATCTAATGGATGCCCCGTCACCTGCTTATCTAATATACAGAGTAATCAAATATCTCAACCCCTCATTATGTTCGTTTCATATAATACAGAACTAACCAATTTTGAAAAATATAACTTTTACTTTTCTATTTCCAAGTTTCAAGAAATTGTTTCTGAATATTTTTAAAAGAAATATCTAAGTGACAGTATATCTGTTTATTTTGTTGATTTTTGTGACCTTTTCTTCCAGCCAGGCTGATTTATATGATCAGACCACAGATTTTTGTTGAGTTCTGTTTGAAAGATATTTAAATATAGTTATGGATATTGTATAAGCATTCCACCTTCACCTGTACTGCATCTCCTGACTCCAACCATCCCATAAGATGTCCTATTTCACATTTACTATAGGTATTCAGCTGAATGCTGATGGAACTCAGGACTAGTATGACATGTTAGCATTAATGTCTAACATTTTTGAAAATAGTACTGTAACTAGGAGGCTATTGTGATTACTTAATGTCGTTCTTTCTAACTTCTCCAGAAACACAACAAGAGATTCTTTTGTCTCAATTGCATTTGAAATTTGGCATTTGTTTGGTATGTACACAGTAAATGCTGACCAAATAATTCTTTGTTTTGTAGGTTCTCATTTCTAATAGAAGGGACGGGACCTTTCAGATACAACACAAAGCAATCTTTGTGTGTGTGTGTGAGTGTGTGCGTGCGTGTGTGTGTGTGAGAAGGAGACAGAGATAAACAGATATGTAATATTGTCTAATTTTTGATCTCCAATTTTTATTTCTTAGCATTGGCTGGAACCCAACAAGTCAGTTGTGAAGCAAATGAAATGTAAGTCTTGACAGATTTTTTTCTGTGCAAATGCAGGTTGAAAATGTCGACAGTTCATTGTACACCAGCCTTACACTATACTCCGACATTATCAGCCAATTCAGAGAAATTCTGACACATTCAGATGAATTCATATCATGCAGTTCAGTTGTGTCACTATTTGGTAATGGATCATTTAGAAACCACTATCTCTCTGTATATCTGAGCTGGTTACTTCCTTTTTCACATTTTGTATGGTTGCAACCTGTGTTGTTTTTGTTAGTTATTGATTTCCTAGTATGAGTGTATCATCTTGAAATGGTTTTCATCAGAAATAGGATGACTAAAAGTACTTTAATTACATTGGTAATTGCTAGCGCTTTGTACATCCATCACAGGAATGTCTTACGGCATCTACACTGGGCTAGTAATCACATTTTGGCTGCGTAATTGGTTTTGTTACTGTTTCTGATGTGAAGTAGTTAATGCGCCTGCAATGCATGTCCAAAAGTGAGGACCTGAGTCTTATTGGAAATTAAGTCTTGGTTCTCATCGGGCATTCTGATACAGCTTTCTGGTTGGTGCCCTCTCAGAATTGCATGGTTAAGAGAAAGAGCCAGCCCACAGATGGATCCAAGCAGGTTAGAGGAGGGGGGGGAAGCAGTAAATGAGTGTGAGGGCCGAGTCTAAGGCTGACTGTGGGCCACCTTACTGCTGAATAACCAAGAAAAAACTTAGCTGCTCTTCAGAGGCCTCCAGTGGTCACTTTAAGTCCTGCCGGTTAGGATGTTGTAGACTCAGAAATCTAAGGATAGTATGCACGGTGCTTTGTACTTCCATGTCAGGAATGGTTCTGTCAGCAACTGTGAAAAATGCCTATGCTGGAACTGACATCTTGGGCTGGATTTTGTGGGGTGCTGTGTTCCCTGTCCTCTCCCCTGACTAAAAAATCGGTCAGGAGCCCACCCATGAGAAAGCCTGCTGTCCCACAGCTATGTTGCACTCAGCGGGGCATTAATTGGCTCAGGGAAAGACTTTCGCCACCATCTGGGGAGGATATCCCAGTTTAGAGAGCTGCTGGCCAATCCAATTGGCTGGCAACTCTGTAGTCCCAGCGGTTTCAGGTTTGAGTAGTGGCCACTGCTGGCAGTACAGCCAGTTCCTGAAGAAGAGGAGGCTATGGAAGCTGGACTTCAGGTAAGTCCGGTGTATTGACAGGGCCGGCAAGTGGGGTGATGGGCTGGGGGACTGGTTTTGAGAGACTTGGGGGAGGGTTAAGGAAGGAGGTATAATTTTGTGGGGGAGGGGGATGCCTCCAATGGGTACAGGGGACGTTCCAAAGGAGGTTGCCAACACCAGCTCGCCCAGTAAAAGCTGCCAGGCTACCTGCTTGGTCTGGGCCTTCCATAGGTAAAATAGCGGTGGGGACTGGATGACCCACTTAAGGGCCTCAATAGGCCCAAGGCCTGATGACTCCACTGCCCACCCTAAAATGGGAGACAGACCAGGGGTGGTTGGGAAGGTGGTGGGTAGGCCATGCCCTGCATTTTAAAATCCCCACCCTGCCTTCAAACACGCCGGCAGAGGGCCATAAAATCTAGCCCCTCAATGCAATATCACGGGGATGTTGGAGATGCCATTTTTCGGATGTTAAAATGAAGCCATGTCTAAAGTGGATAGAACCATAGAACAATGGAAAAGTTATGGCACAGAAAGAGGCCATTCAGCCCATCATGTCTGCGCTGGCTGAAAAAAATTAAACACCCATTCTAATCCCACCTTTTAGCACCCTGTTCGTAGCCTTGCAGGTTACAGCATTTCAGTTACAGATCCAGGTACCTTTTAAATGAGTTGAGGGTTTCTGCCTCAACCACCAATCCAGGCAGCGTATTCCAGACAACGTATTCCAGACACCTACCATCCTCTGGGTGAAAAAGATTTTCCTAATATCCCCTCTAAACCTTCTACAATCTGTAGAATTGCATTGACAGAAATTACAATGTGCATTTTTGATACAAGGCCAATTCAGATGATTGAGGAGACATGAGGTTGGTCTCATAGATCCTGATCTCCTCCTAGGCATACTGGAGCTTTATCTGACATGGGATTGTGCACATGTAAAGAGGACTATTATCCATTGGTAGGAAAATGTTTTTAATCTGTGCCCCATGGTAATTGACCTCTCCACTAGGGAAAGCAAGACTTTCCTGTCTACCCTATCTAGGCCCCTCATAATTTTGTACACCTCAATCAAGTCATCCCTCAGCCTCCTCTGTTGTAAGGAAAACCACCCAGCCTACCCAATCTTTCCTCATAACTGCAGTTTTCAAACCCTGGCAACATTCTTGTAAATCTGCTCTGTACTCTCTCCAGAGCAATTATACCCTTCCTGTAATGTGGTGACCAGAACTGTACACAAACTCCAGCTGTGGCCTAATCAGCATTTTATACAGTTCCAGCATTACATGCCTTTGTATTCTGTACTTTGTCCAATAAAGGATAGCATTCCATATGCTTTCTTTATCACCTTATGTACCTTTTCCTGCCACTTTCAGGGACATGTGGATATGCACTCCAAGTCTTCTCACTTCCTTTACCTCTCCTGATATCCTCCCAATTGTGTATTCCTTGCTTAGTTTGCCCTCTCAAAACACATTAAGTCACACTTCTCCAGATTGAATTCCATTTGCCACTTTTCCGCCCACTCAACCAAACCATTGATATCATTCTGGAGTCGACAGCTATCCTCTTCAATATCAATTACACGGCAGATTTAAGATATTCCATGGCATTGTTTGAATAAAAGGATATTGCATGTCACTAAACTTAAGAGCTAATCCTTAGATAGCAAAGTGGGTTATACTGAGGATGTGTTAAGGAGCTTTTTAAATGTAAGGTATTTATTTTTAAGCAACCCTTTCATTAAAAACCTTTTCCTACCAAAGGATAATAGTCCTCTTTACATGTGCACAATCCCAATGTAAAATAAAGCTCCAGTGTGCCTAGTAGTACATTAGGATCCAACCTCGTGTCTCCTCAATCATCTGAATTTGCCTTGTACTAAAAATACACATTGTAATTTCTGTCAATGCAATGTTTATAAGCTATACAGTATCTGTTGCTTTGTTCATTGTGTTTTGTCCTGCTGCTTCCCCTTACAGTTAAAGTGTATGGCTGAGTCTTGCACAGTATAAGCTTGTGCTGCTTTTTACATGGTCCCTTAGTGGGAGGAGGAAACAATGTGGATAACTGCTGGGTATCAGTACTTGCCTCTAGGGATGGAGGTGACCCAGTCCCTCTCACTACTGGTTATGAACGTTGCCCTGCGTGTGTTAGCACCACGACTATTGTTGCAGTGGCTGATTTGGCCTGTTTGATTAGTGATACAACTGTGGCCATTTGAGTGGATCAATATAAAGAATGAGATGTGGAATTGCCTTGAAAGATAATCACCATCATCTATACCAACTCTAACTGGTCCCCTGCCTCTGGGCACTCCAGAGATGGGGAGGTTTGGTGCGGGGGCTGGGGATGCGGGGGTGGGTGGGGGATTGGTGGTTCCATTGGTGGTCTCATTGGTGGTGGTGAGGCAGACCCTGGCAGCAATGGAATAGTTGAAGCCCTGCCCTATCGCTGTTCATATCTGATTTCTCAATATCCTGAATTCAAAGAAAAGAATAAGTTAGAACTGAGGAAGTAGCTTTTAACTTTCGGCCAGGATGGAAAACAGGATGTAGTGGGTCGGCTTTGCATTATTATTCCATATAGAAACATAGAAACTTGGAGCAGGAGTAGGCCATTCAGTCCTTCGAGCCTGCTCCGCCATTCAATGTGATCATGGCTGATCGTCTATCTCAACGCCATATTCCTGCTTTCTCCCCATACCCCTTGATCCCCCTAATGTCCAAAAATTTATCAATTTCTTTCTTGAATGTACTCAGTGACCCAGCTTCCACTGCCTTCTGTGGTAGAGAATTCCACAGGTTGACCACCCACTGGGTGAAGAAAGTTTTCTTGATCTCAGTCCTAAATGGTCTGTCCTGTATCCTGAGACTGTGGCCCCTGGTTCTAGACTCCCCAACCAGGGGAAACATCCTCCCTGCATCCAGTCTGTCTAGCCCTGTTAGAATTTTATACTTTTCAATCAGATCCCCTCTCATTCTTCTAAACTCTAGTGAATACAGTCATACCAATCTCTCCTCATACAACAGTCCTACCATCCCAGGTATCAGCCTAGTGAACCTTCACTGCACTCCCTCAATAGCAAGTATACCCTTTCTTAGGTAGGGAGACCAAAACTGCATGGAATACTCCAGGTGTGGTCTCACCAATGCCCTGTATAACTGCAGTAAGACATCCTTACTTCTGAACTCAAATCCTCTTGCAATGAAGGCCAACATACCATTTGCCTTCCTAATGGCTTGCTGCACCTGCCTATTTACTTTCATTGACTGGGGTACAAGGACATCCAGATCCTATTGTACATCCACATTTCCCAATATACCACCATTTAAATAATACTCTGCCTTTCTGTTTTTCACACCGAAGTGTATAACTTCACATTTATCCACATTATACTGCATCTGCCATGTGTTTGCCCACACACACAACTTGTCTAAATCGCCCTGAAGCCTCCTTGCATCCTCTTCACAACTCACAACCCTACCCAGTTTTGTGTCGTCAGCAAACTTGGAAATATTGCATTTGGTTCCCTCATCCAAGTCACTTATATACATCACGAACAGCTGGGGCCCAAGCACTCATCCCTGTGGTACACCACTAGTCACCGCCTGCCACCCGGAAAAAGACCTATTTATTCCCACACTCTGTTTCCGGTCTGTCAACTAATTCTCAATCCATGCCAATATATTACCCCCAATCCCATGTGCTTTAATTTTGTCCACTAGCCTCTTATGTGGGACCTTATCAAAAGCCTTTTTGAAATCCAAACACACCACATCCACTGGTTCTCTCTTATCTATTCTACCAGTTACATCCTCAAAAAACTCCAGTAGATTAGTTGAGCATGATTTGCCTTTCATAAACCCATGCTGACTTTGTCTAATCCCATTAATGCTTTCCAAGTGTCTGTTACCACGCCTTTTATAATAGACCCTAGCATTTTTACCACTACTGATGTTAGGCTAACTGGTCTGTAACTCTCTGTTTTTTTCTCTCCCTCCCTTTTTAAATAGTGGGGTTACATTCGCCACCTTCCAATCTGTAGGAACTGGTCCAGAGTCTATAGAATTTTGGAAGATGACCACCAATGCATCCAATATTTTCAGGGCCACTTCCTTTCATACTCTGGGATGTAGATTATCAGGCCCTAGGGATTTTTCAGCCTTTAACCCCATTAATTTCTCTAGCACCATTTTTTTTACTAATACTGATTTTCTTCAATTCTTCCCTCTCACTAGACCCTTGGTTCCCTAACATTTCTGGGAAATTATTTGTGTCCTCTTTTGTGAAGACAGAACCAAAATATGTGTTCAATTCTTCTGCCATTTCTTTGTTCCCCATTATAATTTCCCCCTTTTCTGACTGTAAGGAATCTACTTTTGTCTTTGCTAATTTTTTTCTCTTCATATATTTATAGAAGCTTTTACAGTCAGTTTTTATGTTCCTTGAAAGTTTACTCTCATACTCCATTTTCCCCATCTCGATCAATTTTTTTGCCCACTTTTGCTGAATTCTAAACTGCTCCCAATCTTCAGGCTTACTGCTTTTCCTGGCAATTTTATATGTGTCCTCTTTGGATCTAATACTATCCCTAATTTCTTTTGTAATCCATGGTTGAGCCACCTTTCCTGTTTTATTTTTGCGCCAGACAGTAATGAATAATTGTTGTGATTCATGCATACATTCCTTAAATATTAGCCATTGCCTATCCACCGTCAACCCGTTTAGTAAGATTCCCCAATCCATCATTGCCGATTCGCGCCTCATACCCTCGTAGTTCCCTTTATTTAGATTCAGGACACTAGTTTCGGATTCAACTTCTTCACTTGCCATCCTAGTGAACAATTCTATCATTTTATGGTCGCTCTTTCCCAAGGGACCCCACACAACAAGATTGTTAATTAATCCTTTCTCATTGTACAATACCCAGTCTAGGATAGCCTGCTCTCTAGTTGGTTCCTAAATGTATTGGTCTAAAACACTATATCTAAAAAACACACTCCAGGAAATCCTCCTCCACAGTATTATTGCTAGTTTGGTTTGTCCAATCTATACGTAGATTAAAGTCACCCATGATTACAGTTGTACCCTTATTGCATGCGCCTCTAATTTCTTTCCTTCCCTTACATCTCTGTTATTGTTTGGGGGCCTATAGACAACCCCCGCCAACGTTTTATGCCCCTTGGTGTTTCTTATCTCCACCCAAACAGATTCCACATCATGATTTTCCGAGCCAATATCCTTCTTCACTATTGCATTGATTTCTTCTTTTACTAACAGGGCTACCCCACCCGAGAGCATTGGTCCAGTCCTGCCCAGATACAACCTGTCCTGTTTGTACTGGTCCCACCTCCCCCAGAACCGGTCTCAATGTCCCAGGAATCTGAATCCCTCCCCCCTACGCCATTTCTTCAGCACATATTCATTGATATGTCCTGTTATTCCTACTCTCGCTAGCATGTGGCACTGGTAGTAATCCTGAGATTACTACCTTTGAGGTTCTACTTTTTAATTTACATCCTAACTCCCTATATTCAGCTTGTAGGACCTCATCCTTTTTATTACCTCTGTCGTTGGCACCAATATGTACCACGACCACTGGCTATTCACCCTCCCCCTTCAGAATGCCCTGCAGTCTCTACGAGACATCCTTGACCCTGGCACCAGGGAGGCAATATACCATCTTGGAGTCTCTTTCATGGCCGCAGAAATGTCTGTCTATTCCCCTTACTATTGAATCCCCTATCACTATAGCCCTGCCACTCTTCTTTCTCCCCTCTTGTGCAGCAGAGCCACCTGTGGTGCCATGGACTTGGCTCCTGCTGCTTCCCCCTGAGAAGTCGTCTCCCCCAAGAGCATCCAAAATGCTTTCTTTTTTGGAGAGGGGGATGGCCACAGGGGGCTCCTGTACTACCTGCCTTCCTCTACTCTGCCTGGTGGTCACCCATCCCCTTTCTGCCTGTTCAGTCTTTACCTGTGGTGTGACCACCTCACTGAATGTGCTGTTCACGATAATCTCACCATCACGGATGGTCCACAATGAATCCACCCGCAGCTTCAGTTCCAAAATGCAGTTAGCCAGTAGCTGCAGCTGAGCACACTTCCTGCACACTTGGGCGCCAGGGACACTGGAAGTTTCCATGACTTCTCACATAGCGCAGGAGAAGCATATCACAGATGCAGGCTCTGCTGCAATGACTTCCCTTTAGATTAAGCTTGTTAGTTACTCCCTTTAAAGAATACTAATTATACTAGGGGCCTTATTCCACTGCAAACACTCCCACTACATTCTAAAGTCCTCACCTTATTTTTTTTAAGCTAATGGACTACAGCAGTTTAATTCATAGAAAAAGTAGAAGTAGAAGTACTTACCTGACCTTACTTACCAATCAGCTGCCTCCCCTGCACTCGTCACTTTTTGAATTGTGACGTCCTCACGGCGTTTTCCACCCTGAGTCTCCCTGGAACTCTCGCTCTGTTCTCGTGCTGCTTTCAGCCCCGAGTCCAGCTCCCACTCTTTTTAAATTATGCTCTGACTTTCAGTTCCCACTCTTTTTAAATCTCCGCCTGCGGGTTTGTGGCCTCTGTAAAGATGGTGGCCGTTAACTCAGGCCTGTCACCGGGAGAAGGCCACAGATGTTCCCCCCGCAGAGTATATAATGGATGGCTGATCAGCTACTGCCTGTTTTCTGCCGTTGCCAAATGTGAAAGTCTACCCTTGAGTCTGCATAACACCAGTCAAAGTGTTTGTGAAAGAAGCTAAGCCTGTGTTTACAGAGGGTCCTGGAATTAGCGATATTCTCCATGATCGTCTGCAGCTTGAACAGCAGTCATATCGCACTCCATCATTGTCCTCAAACCGTTCAGGATACCTGACACACTGAAATGATTCATGGAGTTCTGATGTAGGCAAATGTATAATCTGAATCACTGGGAACAACAAGTGAAGGCCTCAATACGACTATCCAGCCAGGAGGTTGCATCTCCTGTCACTTCACTTGCATTTCTTCTCCCCTGCTCATGCTCAGTGCTTTATAAAGTGTTCACTAATAGACCCTGACTTCAGGGGAATATACCCATGTTGGTAAAAGCAAAATACTGCGGATGCTGGAAGTCTGAAATAAAAACAGAAAATGCTGGAAAAACTCAGCAGATCTGGCAGCATCTGTGGAGAGAGAAACAGAATTAACACTCGGACTCGAAACGTTAACTCTGTTTCTCTCTCCACAGATGCTGCCAGGCCTGCTGATTTTTTCCAGCATTTTTTGTTTTTATATCTATGTTCGTGTTTGCTGCTACAAGAGTGCAAGGTGTTGCAAGGTGCTAAATTAGGGCTGCACAGTTTGCTTAAATGCCACATCATCTTGGGCACCAGAAAGATCAGAAAAAGAATGCTCTTTTCAACACTTGGCAGTAAAAAAATCCCTTGAGTGCTATTTTCAGATTTCCCAAGGACTGTATCCATGTGCATCGGATGACCTAAGTACAGTGAAATTCTGTAAATTGGGTGGAGTTGTAACACACACATGCAAAGGAACCCACCTGATTTTGTTCTGTGATTTAAATGGAAGGATAATGGGACAGATTCCTTTACAGGTTTTACAACTTTTCTGCTGCCTAATGGTTGATCCACTCTTTTTGGATTCAGATCCAGGAATCAATCTCCTGGACATTCAGTCTGCCAGACTGAAATGCTGCAGTGTGGCATGAATTAATAAATGAGAAACGAATAATGAAAAACAAAGGATATTAAACATGAACTATACCCTTTCCTATGCCATCTGTTGCCTCCATGCCAAGAGGTGGACTGGTCACAATGGAAATAGGGAGATTTCCTGCCTGCCCCAGTGAATGGTTCCACAGCTCTCTTCTATCAGTGGCCCATTTTCTTCATTGGGAACCCAGAGAGCCACATGCCCTTTCAGGATAGCCAGTCTGTCCCTGTCCATGTCCGTAATCTGGATGGTCCTCTCCTCATAAGGAGTCAAGGGAGCCAAAGAATCATAGGAGAAGATTTCCTGGGCTGCTTCTAGCTGTTGGGTGCCACCTGGCTGCACTTAAGTCAATCTACTGTTTTAGGCCTGGCCATGTGCGTTCAGATGGATAGCCTATTACTGACCTGTATGGAGATAATTTTAAATCACCAAATTTGCGTTAGCAACATTTTTCCCGCTGCTACCTTTACAGGGACTGTGTGCCTGCCTGTTACATGTGATAGGCCACATTCAATGTACATAATGTGCATTATGATGTACATAGTACCTGGTTGCCATTTTAAGAGAAGCTGGTTGGGGTGTGCACTGTGCACAAGCTGACCAATTTTACTAGTGATACAGCAGAAGAGGCCCTGACAAGAAGCAGGAGAACACATTAAGGTGACCAGATGGCCCAGTTTTGCCGGAACAGTCCCAGTTTTTCACTAAACATCCTGGTGTCCCGACAGTTTTCTCCAGATTGCTCAAATGTCTGAGTTTTCAGATCCGCTGAGTCTCCTCCCCTTTAACCCACCGCTCGCATTCCATTTCATATTCATCGGTAGCATCCCCAGGAGAATCAAACATTACTTTTTGTAAGAGTAGAGTTCTTTTAGATTGTAAATCATTAAAGGGGCCAGGCTGATGTCCAGAAATCAACCAATCAGTGGGTCCATAACAAAAGTCTTTGGCTAGAGGCTCATATGAGGGAGCTTCATCTAGTTAGAGGGAACATTGAGCCTGCGGAAAGTCAAAAAGGCATGCTGTGAAAGAAATGAGAGTGGAAAAGAGATTTTTCCCTGTGCTTTGAATTACATTTGACTGTGGCTGGGTTCGAATTGATCCATCATTGGGGGCTTTGGGCTCTCCCGGGAGTATGCAGCATTGGGGAGCGGCTGAATACTGACTGATGAGCTGGAGCTGAGTGAGTAAGAGGCGGTAAGCAGGGATCCAAACTCTGCCCCAGGTGCTCAGTGGTTGGCACAGATCTGCTTCTGCCATCGCTTGTTATTCAGCTTTTCACCGCCGCCGGCTAGGCAAGTTGTTCTGTAGGATGCTCTGTGCTGTGAATTTCCTGTGTGTGAGGCCGGGCTGCTGTCACTGTCTGCGCCTGCTGATTTAAACAATGGCTGCGGCAATGAGGAACAGCACCTCATTTTCCGACTAGGCACTTTACAGCCTTCTGGACTGAATATTGAGTTCAACAATTTTAGATCATGAACTCTCTCCTCCATCCCCACCCCCTTTCCGATCCCCTTCTTTTTTTTCCCCCAATAATTTACATAGATTTTTCTTTTCCAACCTAATTCCATTATTTTTAAATGTATTTCCATCCATTGATTTATCTCTACCTTTTAGCCTATTTCGATCCCTTCCCTTCACCCCACCCCACCCCCACTAGGCTATCTGTACCTTGCTTGTCCTGCTTTCTACCCTTAATTAGCACATTCCTTAGATAATATCACCACCTTCAACACCTCTTTGTCCTTTTGTCTATGACATCTTTTGGTTATCTCCACCTATCACTGGCCCCTATCCAGCTCTACTTGTCCCATCACCCCCCCTTAAACCAGCTTATATTTCACCTCTTTTCTATTTTTACTTAGTTCTGTTGAAGAGTCATACGGACACGAAATGTTAACTGTGTTCCTCTCCGCAGATGCTGCCAGACCTGCTGAGTTTTTCCAGGTATTTTTATTTTTGTTTTGGATTTCCAGCATCTGCAGTTTTTTGCTTTTACATAAGGAGAGATATCCTGGCTTGACTAGGATGGGATTCCCACACAGGCTGTTTATTAAAACCAGCCTTTGCAGGTGGAAGCCTTGGGTTTCATTAAGTTGAAATTAGTTTCCTATTGAATCTTTGATTAGTTTGAAATAATAGTTTAAAAAATCTCATTTCATGTGCATCAAATACTTTTTCTCCATTAGCTGCCTTCAATAATAGGGTTGCCAATTCTGGATGGACATATTCCAGGAGATCTCATCACCCTTACCTTCCAATTGCCTCTCTCCCAGACTCTTGCCATTGGTTGCCCAACATGTGTATCATCGTGAAGTCCTGCCTTCCCAAAGCTTTTCAATGTGTCCCGGTTTTGACTTTTGAAAATCTGGTCACCCTAGTGCATGTACATGCCAACTCTTGCGAATTGTATGCAAGAGATGAGATTTTCCAGCCAAATTCAGTCTTACTTGCGATCAAATGTCCTTCTGCACATGCACACCCAGTTTGGGACTGTGCATGCACCTGGACTCTGGAGAGCCATCCACAGAGGAAATGGGAAGAGGGGCCTGCCAAAGTACATTACTGGAACTGAAAGCTGCTTGCCCCCTGCCTTTGCCTGCACCTTACCTTGTGCTGAAAGCTGCTGGCTGCCTGCTTTGCCTGTGCTTTGCCTGGAGCCTGAAGTTGCTGCAGTTTTGTTGGTCTCTGAAGCTGCTTGCTGCTCGGAGCTTGATACCTTTGGCTATGCTTTGTTTTATAGATGACCTCAGTAGTAATTCATAGGGTTGTCGGCTGCTATTTTAATGGTTAACCTCAATAGTAATTCATTGTAGTGTTGCTGAAAATCAATCTTTGTGCTTAAATTATGGATTTTTTGCTGCTTTAATCACAGTAGTATTTTGTGTGTCATAGTACTTGCAGGTTAACTCAGCAGTAATCCATGGTAGTCAGTAGTACAGTTGGTGAGTTGTTTGCTTGCAATTCGTATAGTTACATGAGCCGATTGTGGATTGATTGCTGCTTTAATCTCAGTCGTAATTTGTGGCATCAGAGGCACTACTGTGATTCAGGCTCCAGGCTAGGCAACCATGATAGGGTCCCCCTTGTCCTCACTTATCACCCCAACAGCCTCTGCATTCAAAGGATCATCCTCCGCCATTTCCGCCAACTCCAGCATGATGCCAAACACATCTTCCCTTCACCCCCTTTGGCAGCATTCCACAGGAACCATTCCCTCCGGGACACCATGGTCCACTCCTCCATCACCCCCTACACCTCAACCCCCTCCCACGGCACCTTCTCATGCGACTGCAGAAGGTGCAACACCTGCCCCTTTACTTTCCCCTTCCTCACCGTCCAAGGGCCCAAACACTCCTTTCAAGTGGAGCAGCATTTCACTTGCACTTCCCTCAATTTAGTCTACTGCATTCGCTGCTCCCAATGCGGTTTCCTCTACATTGGAGAGACCAAATGCAGACTGGGTGACCGCTTTGTAGAACACCGTCGGTCTGTCCGCAAGCATCACCCAGACCTCCTTGTCGCTTGCCATTTCAACACACCACCCTGCTCTCACGCCCACATGTCCGTCCTTGGCCTGCTGCAACGTTCCAGTGAAGCTCAACGCAAACTGGAGGAACAGCACCTCATCTTCTGATTAGGCACTTTACAGCCTTCTGGACATAATATTTAGTTCAACAACTTTAGATCATGAACTCTCTCCTCGATCCCCACCCCCTTTCCGATCCCCCTTTTCCCAATAATTTATAATTTTTAATACATTTTTTTATATATATTTTTCTTTTCCCACCTATTTCCATTATTTCTAAATGTATTTCCATCCATTGTTTTATCTCTACCTTTTAGCCTATTTTGATCCCTTCCCCCCACCCCACCCCACCCCACCCCACCCCACCCCCACTAGGGCTATCTTGTTCATCCTGCTTTCTACCCTTAATGTCATCATTAGCACATTCCTCAGATAATATCACCACCGTCAACACCCCTTTGTCTTTTTGTCTATGGCATCTTTGGCAATCTCTTCTTTGCCTCCACCTATCACTGGCCCTCTACCCAGCTCTACCTGCCCCCCCTCCCTTCAACCAGCTTATATTCCACCTCATTTCTATATTTCTTAGTTCTGATGAAGAGTCATTCGGACTCGAAACGTTAACTGTGTTCCTCTCCGCAGATGCTGTCAGACCTGCTGAGTTTTTCCAGGTATTTTTGTTTTTGTTTCGGATTTCCAGCTTCTGCAGTATTTTGCTTTTATCTTAGTGTAAGGCTGTATAGGCTTCAGGCTGCAGGTAAGACAGGCAGACAGCAAGGGTGTTTCAGTCTGCAGGCTCAGCAATGTGCTTTGTGACAGGCCCCACTTTCCATTTCCTCTGGAGTCTGCTCTCTCAAGTCTAGGCACAGGCCCAGGTGCAACCAATCAGGTCTGCATGTGCAGCTCCAGAACAGGTGCACATGCACAGAAGCACTGACACACCTTGCAATCACTCCAACCAGTTTTAGGAAGATTTTGCCTACAAAACTGTTAACCAAAATAGAATATCCCTCAGAAACCTGTCTCATTCACTAACCCCATAAACTCGAGATAATAGGCTGGTAAACATGACCCTCTGTTTGTTGAGGCAGAATGCACAACTGATAACAGGTAGGATTTTTTGAGAAGTATTTTGTAAAGCATTTTCAGATGCATTAAGATCATTTTTGTGAAGATCTCTGGCCTGGTTGAGATTAAATAAGCCACTTTATTAGTCAACTGTCAATCTATGTTTGAAATAAATAGCAAGCCATAATTTTTATACCAAATCTTTTGATTTTTATGTTTTTGTGTCTTGATTTATTAGATGGTGGGGTTGACTTGTCTTGAGAGCTCCTTCAGACTCCCCAAAATAACCTAGACTGCTGTCGTTAGTCTCCCCCGCAAGCGGCTGTGACTATCCTCTCTCCCCCAGCTGACCTACTTTCTTGCCTTCTGGGAAGCTATCTTAATATTGCCTGAGCTGTGAGCTGTGCCGAGACACCCTTTTAAGATAGGCATCCCACTAGTTTTATTCAAATGAGACCTAGGTCTCAAAATGGCTCGAGTCTCTTTGCTGTTAAAGTGGGCAAGCTGTTAGCGATTTAAAAAAAAAATGCTGAAAAGCTAACAGAAACACTACAACTTCACAACCAAAGGTCACATGATCTTTCTCTAACTTTAGAGAAGATTCCAGTAAGATTACCAAAGTAACTGTGCAAGGGCAAATATCATGCAAGTGTGCAGTTACTAATTGGTTGATAAATACACTGTGCATAACCAGATTCAATTCACCAACAAAGGAACCAGGTTATTTTATCAAAATATAATGGATCGTGAATGAAAGAGATGGGTGAATGTTTCACATTTCACCTTTCCTCGGAGACCTAATGAGTGATTATGCATAAAACAATCCTTTTTGACAGGTTATGAAGTTCTAGTATTTCCTGTTGACCTTTCAGATTCCCAGCATTAGATATTTTTTCTTTTAATCTCTAGCAGTCACTTAAGAGAATATGAAAAATCCCCAAATGTGCAACTTTACAATTCCTTCACTGTTAGTGTTAGGTATATATTTGGAAGCCTGTTTAGATGAACAATGGTTTAGTATTTCTTTTTTCAGGAGTGTGGATGTGCCAAAAACAAATTATTTCAATGAAATGGTAATGTCTAGTTTACAACTGTTAGTAGGAAAAAGCCTAAATTCAATTTGGTAGTAAAATAGGTGCAAAGGTACAGGAAGCACTTAACAGCAAGTAGGTTATTTTTGTTGTTATTTTAATAATTAATGTTATCTTGAACTTGCTTCTTCACCATTTGTGTGCGCTACAAGAACCAAGAAGTGACACCAGAGTTGCCTTTTGCCAGGTGGGTGTGCTAGTGAAATCTGCACCGTGTTTTTCCTTGTATTTTGGACACTAGCATGATACTTTAAAGCATTGCCCTTTTACTTGGCCTTGCACTGTTAATAGCCTGTTTAATGAAAAACCGCACTCAGGTTATTAAAGAAGTAAGTTATTATACATTAGATACAAAACAGTGGCCTTAGACCAGATAATTTTCAGTTAAAATTTAAACATTGTGCTATTATAAGTAATCTAGGCATTACCATTTTAAAATAATAATAAATCATATATAATATTTACTTCTCATGAGCATTAATACTGAAACTAAACATAGATTATGAACAAAATCATCTCTGTTCCACAATTTTACAATTCTTTCCTAACATATGATAGATCATCTCTACCAAGCTACAACAAAGATGTTGTTTTAGGTTTGGACTCTAGACACCTTTTCTTTTGCTTATGCCAATATGGCGGGCAGCTTATTTTGGCTCATAATGAACAAGCGTTTCCTCTCTGCTATCTTGGAGGCTTAGGAGGCGTGCAGTTAACTTATAGGCCAGTTTGTTTACCTTCTCATTGGCGCTCAAGTTTACTAATCACTTAAGGATAAAGAGAGGCATTTAGAGTATAGATCTGAAAAATCCAACATGGGTACGGTTCCATATGTTCTGACAGATCTGTGGCACCTGGCCTAAATAGCGATTCTTACGTAGGATAACAGCACAGAAACAGGATATTCAGCCCAACCATTCCATGCTGTTGTTTATGCTCCACTCATTCTCTTTGCACCTTTTCTTATCTAAATCTACCATCGTAACCACCTATTCTCTTCTCCCTCAAATGCTTGTTTAACTTCCCCTTAAATGCATCTATACTATTCACTTCAATCGCTTCCGGTGCCTTGGTGACTATCTTCTATTAAAGGCCTCTAGTCATGCTCTTCCCTACAAGAGGAAACATTCTCACTGTATCCACTCTGCCAAAACCTTTCATAATTTTAAAGACCTTTATTAAGTAATGCCTCGGTCTTCTTTCAAGAGAAAGGAGACCTAACCTTTTATGATATATATATCCACGCGTTTTTGCTATTCTTGTAAATATTCTCTGTGCTCTCTGCAGTGCCTTCATACCCTTTTTATAATTTGGTGATCAGAACTGCCCGCAGTACTCTAAGTGTGGTTTACCCAAGGCTTGATACAGGTTGAGCATAACTACCTTACTTTTCAATTCTATCCCTCTAGAAGTAAAAACTAGTGCTTGATTTTGCTTTTTTATGGCCAAATATAGTATGTGGTACAACTTTTGATGATTGGTATCTTTGTACTCTGAGAACCCTTTGTTCCTCTACTGCACCTAGACCAGCACCTTCCAAGGAATAAGTGACCTCCCTATTCTTACCAAAATGTACTATCTCACATTTATCTGTGTTGAACTTCCTTGCCAATTATTTGCCCACTCAGCAAATTCCTTAACGTCCTCCTGTAATTTGTTGCAGTCCTCTTCAGTATTGACCATCCCCCGCCATTTGGAGCCATCAGCGAGTTTAAAAATTGCGTTTTTGATTCTAAAGTCCAAACCGTTAATGTAAATTGTGAACTGCAGTGGTCCCAGCACTGATCCTTACAGAACACTACTTTCCATCTTCTGTCACTCTCACTCTCTGATTTCTGTCTTGAAGCCAACTAATAACCTTATCTCTAACCTTATTCATTAGTCTTTCTACTTTCTCTTTCTGTTACCTCAGTAAGTCTGGTCAAGCAAGATTTTGTCTTTTGAAATCCATGCTGACTATTCAGTTATTGTATTTTTGTATATTGTATATTGTATTGTATTTTTCATTTCTAGATGTTCTTCTATTCTCTCCTTCAGTGAGGATTCTATTACTTTTGTGACTACAGATGTTAAGCTGACAGGTCTATAATTCACTGGACAAATTTTGTTCCCCTTTCTTAAATTTAACAATTACATTAGCTATATGTCAGTCCCTTGGCCGTACACCTTTTTTCTAACAAAATATTAAATATGAGTACTGATGCCTCTGCAATTTCTTCTGTAGATTCTTTTAAAATATGTGGCTGCAGTCCTTCAGGACCAGGGACTTTGTCCTCTGTGATTTGTTTAGTTTGTTCAATATTTCCCATTTTATTTCAAATAACAGCCTGTGATGGAACTTTAGATGGCAAGGAGCCTTTCTAGCCTGTTTCTGCTGGAAGCTCGCAGTGAGCAGGGAACCAGCAATAGCAGAAAACCTTCTACTTTTACAAGTCTGAACCTCCAAAGAGTCCATTGAGATTTTCCTCAATCAGAAAGATTCTTAACAATCTGTAATCAGTATTAATTATTTTACCACTGAAGTAGATGAGGTGTGAAATGCAGTAGCTTGATTGTCAACAGACGAGTGCTGTGAGCATTTTGCAGTAATCGTATTGAGTGACTGGGATGAGTTTGTAAATGAGCAGGCAGTAACATTTTGAAGACTTGAGGTAATGTCTGATGCAATTGACTATAAATATAAACAATGCTGTCACTGCAGTAACCCAGCCATCAGGCCTACATGGAGATGTGGATATCATCATATTTTTCCCCCACAGAGGCAAGAGAATGCTTTGAAAGTTATTGCTAATTAAAGCCAGCTTTTAAATCTTATTGATCTGACCATCTCAAAAAAGAGCGACATTTTTCTGTCACCATTGATCAAGATTACTAAATACAGCGTAGACCAGAACCTGTTGTATTACAATAGTGATATGTAAGGATGGAACTTTCTGATTGGCAAAATTCATGCCTGAACTTTTGTATTATAATAAGCTAAGCATTCAGGTATGGACTTAAGTTGTAGGGATTCCTATCTTGTCACATCAAAGTCAACACATTATGATATTTACATTTAATCACCACTAATAACACTGCAAACGATTGCTAAAAATATTCATATGTTTTGACTGCCTTAATAATGGTATTTCGTTTACATAATCATAACCTTGCATTATCCTTAATTAATATACTTGCAGGCAAGGACAGAGGTTTGGGTCACTGTTTGGGGGTTGAAATTATGGTGTCCATCTAGCATGTAAGTTATTGGAGTGGATGGTACCATACCTCATTGTAGTGAGAGAATCCCCCAGGTCCTAATCTGAGATAGTTATCCTATCTATTCTGGACTATCTAGTATGTCTAATCTCTTTGTACTCCTGATCTTCCACTAGCCTCTCTTCAGATGCACATTTCACCTTTTCTGTCTGGCTCATTCCCATTTTCTTTTGTTCTGGGCATACCATGCCCCATTCTCAGCCTCCTTGTCCCCTACTGACTTTTCTGTGGGACTTAGTCTTTAGATTCTCTCTTTCAGGCACCAGATCTCCCAGTTCTGTCTTCCAGTGTCCAGTTGCTCACTATCCTCTGCTTCATTTCTGTGCAGTGTTGGTGGACGCGTCTGTTATATGATTTATAGATTTCTTTACAGGCTTTTTGTGGAAGGTTTTCTGATGTGTGGGTGACCTTATATGCAAAGATTGTATACGGTATCAATGATTTACAGCACATTATCAGAATTGAACATGTTGTTGGCCAAGGGGAGTAACACAAAAACTAAAATATGCATTGAAAAATGGGGCTTATGTTTACAAATGATATCTAGCTGCTAAGTACCATGAGAAGTAAAATGTTATGTATATTTTCTTTACTGACATGCACCCTGCTTTGAAGCTGCCTTTTCATGCATCTTTAACCCATTTTTATCAATGAGCTTTCTTGTCCACAGCAGTGATATGAAATTACAGAGCTCATTATCGCATGAGGTAATGTTTGCCTAAAAGCACATTTTGAATAAATGTCTGGTTTTCCCCAGACACGCAAAATGATTTATTTATTTTCTACTCTTTTCACTTATTTCTTTGTAATATTGCAGCTCAGCCTCCGTATACCATGTGCTTTAGAGTGAAGTTCTATCCTAACGAACCTATGAAGGTCAAAGAAGAACTCACCAGGTATTTCTGTTCTCTTATGAAAATTAAACAGTAGAGTTTGAAGAAGTGTGTGTTTATTTTTAAATTAACCACTTGGAAGAAATGACAGTGCTGAAGTAAAGTTGCTGAAGTGCGGTTGATGTATATATGGACTTTCAAAAGGCAGTCTTGTCAGCAAAATTAAATGGGTAATGGCAACGTGGACACAGAATTGGATAAGGGACAGAAGGTAGAGAATAGTGGTGAATAGCTGTTTTCCAGACTGGAGGGAAGGAGGGAAATATACAGTGGTGTTGGTCAGGGGCTGGTATTAGAGCTGTTTTCGATATATATTGATGGTCTGGACTCAGGTGTACAGGGCAAAATTTCAATGTTTGCAGATGACACAAAATTTGGCAATGTAGAAAACCGTGAGGAGGCTAGTAACAGACTTCAGGAGGACATGACGGATGAATTTTAACACAGAGACGTGTGAAGTGATACATTTTGATACAAAGAATGAGGAGAGGCAACATAACCTAAATGGTCCAATTTTAAAGGTGCTGCAGAAGCAGGAGGACCAGGGTGTAAGTACAACTCTCTGAAGGTGGCAGACCAAGTTGAGAAAGCTTTTTAAAAAGCATACAGGATTCATGACTTTATTAATAGAAGCACAGGCCATGGTTTTCAACTTGGAGGTGGGAATCAGGAAGCAGGCCTGAGGCGGAAATGGAGGTGGGTGGATGCAGGTGAAAAGGCACGCCTCTGTTTACCCGGACGTTGGTCCAGTTTGGTAGATGAGGCTCCCTAACCCTTTCCCCCTATGCCCTCACCCTTCCACACCCCCCCCTCCATTTTGTTCATTCCTACTCCCCCATTTTCCACCATGTATAGAACTCATGAGCCCTTAAATAGCATTGGGAAGTCTTTGAGATGCTCATAAAACTGTCAAACTAACAGAACTCCAAAATTCACTTGAAACAAACATAATCCTATGAGAACCTCGGAAAACTGTCGCCATAAACAAACAGTCATTCAAAAACCATTTGGAAAAAAAAAACCCTATCAGAATCTCATAAAACTGTCAAGATAAACAGTAATTCAAAAAGCACTTTTAAAAATATTATCCTATTAAGAGGTTATATCATAACAAAGCTCACAGTCCCTTTTACAGCTGTATAAACAACCCCTGGTGAGCTGAACCCACTTGTGGGTTTGGAGCTCAGCCAAGCATTCATAATGGAATTCCATTGCACAACTGTGTCAGCAAAACCTCCACAGCTGAATGCATTAAAGCTTTTGAAGTCATTCAAAGAGCTCATCTGTTTGTTCAAACTTTGAAGTAGTGAAACAGATGGACGAGGTGAAATGAAATGAAAAGTTTAAAGTGCAGGAGTCAATTGACACAGTCAAATCTGAATTTCAATATTTTTCAATGCAGAAGAGCACTTTTTCCAGTGGACACTCAATGCGTCTGATGATTTTTCCACTTTCACAATGCCGGTCAATTTAATGGTCATTCACCTTTAAAGAACAAATCCCTATGACCAATCACTCTATTAAAAACATACACAACTTACCATACAACAAAAACAGAAAATGCTGGAAAAACTCAGCAGGTCTAACAGCATCTGTGGAGAGAAAAACAGAATTAACGTTTCAAGTCCTTATGACTCTTCTTGAGTGTTGTTCGAGCTGCACTCATTCAGGCAACTGGGGAATATTCCATCACACTCCTGACTTGTGCCTTGTAATTGGTAGACAGACTTTGGGAGTCAGGAGGTGAGTTACTTGCCACAGAATACCCAGCCTTTGACCTGCTCTTGTAGTCACAGTATTTATGTGGCTGCTCTAATTAAGCTCCTCCTCAGCAGTGACCCCTCCAGAACTTTGATGGTGGGGTATTTAGAGATGGTAATGCCGTTGAATGTCAAGGAACATGGTTAGATTCTCTCTTGTTGGAGATGGTCATTGCCTGGTACTTGTGTGATATGAATGCTACTTGCCACTTATCACACCAAGCCTGAATATTGTCCAGGTCTTGTGGCATGTGGGCATGAACTGCTTCAGTATCTGATGGTTTATGAATGGAACTGAGCACGATAAAGTTATCAGGGAATATTCCACTTCTAGCCTTTGCTGTACAAACCTGATCGAGTGCTGCTAACACAGGTGTTCTCTTTTCCTCAATATCTGTTCCTGTTGCCATTTCCCACAGAAAATAAGTTACTTTGATTGTCGTGAATTGTCTCTAACTTAATACAGGAAATTTGTACTTCCTAAGTAAAATAAATTTGATCCTAATCCAATTACTTTGCTGTAGCATTAACTTCAGCTTCATTATTTTGTTTGAATGTTATTCTGAAAGCGGCTGGGTATTGGAGGTTTTATCACACTTTATTGACCTGACAAACAAATGGACTGTTGGAAATTCAAACCCAGCTCTCTGAATGCAGATTATAGAATTCTGTTTAGTTTGTTATCTTTTCCTTTGATGTAATTTCAGTATTTTTAGTGCGCTCTGCTGCCACAGATTGATAATTTATTGTATTGCCTAAGAATAACACTTGTCCACATTAAACATTTAAATGTGCACAGATGATTATGTATTTTGTAGCAAAGTTTGGGATTTTAATGTGTAAGATCTGTATTAGTTTTACTCAAATAGACACTATGGGTAGAATTTTAGGTTAGCTGTGTGGATAGATGTCCCTCCCGATCCGCTGTAAATTTGGGCATAGTGATGTCAGGTCAATTTCCCAATGTCATTAAGCCTGACTGGAATATTATGGTAGGCAAGCGGGGAGAAAAGTTGAAGCCTGCCCGCCTTCCAAAGCCGGCCAATTAGGAGGTAGCTGTAACAATTATATTGCAAATTCACCACGATTTGTCGCTGCTCAGGCAATTTAGCTGTGGTCACACAGGCTGCATGGGCAGGAGGTAATCATGATAGGGTCATTCAAGGAGCAAAGGGGTGGGATAAAAGAGATCATCAGAGGAACATAGTGAGGAGCTGGAATCTGCAGCTGAGACTGCATGAGAGGCAGGGGAAATTGTTTTCTGAGCACTCGGAGCAGACGTTTGATATTGAGCCAGTGAAAGGTTTAGCTGTAAGGCTATCACTGGGAAGAGGGGGTTCAGCCAAGGAGGAACCATTGCAGGGCGGGTTGAAACAAAGGAGGTACTGGGATCATGGGAACATTGTGCTCCTGTGGATGCTCCTCAAGTGAGGAGGAGGGAAGGAGAGAGAGGAGAGCAGCTGGCCATGGACAGTAGCAACTAGCTTGTCAAGCAAATCCCACGTCATGGTTGCACTGAAACACCAAAAGGCCTCAGGGAGTGGTGTGGGCAGGGCTGCCCAAGGAGAGGACGTTACCTTGAAGGAAGGGTGCACGAGGCAGCAATCAAATTACCTTCAGATGACAAATCGCCAGTGTTGTAGAAGGCTGCGTCTACCCAGGGAAGCGGGTGCATCTATTTCTGAGATGCTTGCAGGAGAAGTAATTTCCCTCAGCTCAAATAGATGGTTGGTTAATTGGAGACAAGGACTAACCATTAAACAGGCAGTTTATGATGCCCTTCAGGCATCTACATTCTGAGGCAGAGGAAAGTTACAATGCGAGACATGCTTCCACCAGGGCGACTGTAGAGGGTCTGCTCAAAATGAAATTTTGCTGCCATGACTGATCAGCTGGCACCTTGCAGTACGCACCGATTCATGTCTCCTCGATTGTGGTTGTTATCTGTATGCTGCACAACCCGTCATTACAGAGGGGAGAAGAACTGGCAGATTAGGACAGGATGGACCGCCAGGCATCCTCAGATGATAATTTGATTGATGACTCAGAAGAGGAGCATGAGGGTCCAGAACAGCAAGCTGAGCCACATGAGGGCCTGCAGTGAGTGGGCTCTAGGGAGACATGCGAGGCCTGGATAATGAGATGTTTCAGCTAATGGTTTGGAGGCCTCTTCCGTAAAGTAGACACCGCCTGACATCCATCCACCACTAGCAACCAAACACTGAATACATCTAAAAGGCTCACATCAACACACTTCTCATCGAGGGGACTCTCAGTTCCATCGAGAAAGGTCATGGCATTCCCGCCTTTATCACTTTCAGGTAGCGTTAAGACCCCTCAAAGATCACACAATCATTTAATAAAGTGCATGAGAACAACATAACACTCAGCCTTACACATCCAGTGATCACCACTGATGCCCCTTTTGTGTCTACAGTGACCCCTTCATTTGTTTCCAACTGCTACACCATGGTGCTCCCCCATTGTTGCCAGCTGCACTGGAGGCAGGCTGCCGAACTTGATGCTCCGTAGGCCTGGATGTCCTTGGCAGGTGTCCTCTGGTCATGTGAGGCTGTAAGGGACCTGGCATAGTGAGGGACTCCTGTACAGTGACAGAAGTCTCCTCTGTTGCCACATCACTCTGAGGTGCTGGTGTCACTGGCAGAGGTTGGACCCTTGCCCTGAGGTGAATGAGGATCAAGTCAAGACTCCAGTGAACTTGAGATTCAGTCGTTACACTGTAGGACATAGTATGCTGGGAGAAATAAATGGGGCATGGGTGACTTTAATCTACATGTAGATTGTGTGGATCAGATTAGCAAAGGTAGCCTGAAAAATGAATTCATAGAGTGTATTCAGGACAATTTCTTAGAGCAGTATGTTTTAGCACCAACCAGAGTGCAAGCTATTCCAGACCTGGTAATGTGCAATAAGACAGGATTAATCAATAGCCTCATAGTAAAGGAGCCTTTAGGAGATGGTGATCATAACATGATAGAATTTTATGTTCTGTTTGAAGGTGAGAAATGTGGGTCTAAAGCTAGTGTATTAAACCTATATAAGGCAATCATAAAGGTATGAAGGTAGAGTTAGTTAAAGTGAACTGGGAAACTAGGTTAAAAGGTAGGACAGTAGAGATGGGGTGACAGACTTTTAAAGAGATATTTGATAACTCTCAGCAAAGATTTGTCCCAGTGAGGAAGAAAGACCTTGAGAAGGATGCATCATCCATGGTTAAATAAAATTTGAGGAGTTGAGGACAGTATCAAATTGAAAGAAACACTGTACAAATCTGCGAAGATTAATGGCAGGTCAGACGATAGGTCAAATTTTAAGAACCAGCAAAGAATGACTAAAAAAATGAAGATGGAGAGATTAGAGTATGAAAGAAAGCTAGCTAGAAATATAAAAGCAGGTACTAAGAGTTTCTACAAGTATTTAAACAGGAAAAAAAGAAATTTAAACAAGTGTTGAACCGCTAGAGTGAATCTGGGGAACTACTATGGAAAAGAAGGAAAATGTGCAAGTGTTGAACAGCTATTTTGTGCCTGACCTTACTGTAGAAGACTTACAAAACTTGAGCATCCCTGGTTTTGATTGTTCCACTATTGACAGCCATCCCTTCAGTTACCAAGACCTTAAGCTCTGGGAATCTCTTCCAATACCTCTCCAAAGCTTACCTCCTTTAAGACTCTTTGACCAAGTTCTTTGTCACCTGCCCTAATCTCTCTTTATGTGACTCACTGCTAAATTTTGTTTGATAGCTCTGCTGTGAAGCACCTTGGAACATTTTATACATTAAAAGAATGATGTAAATGCAATCTGTTGTTGAAGTATTTTAATGACCTATCCTTTAGCATATACTTTGCCTTTCTTTAGAAATCACTGTTCGCACAATTTAGTTTGCTACATTGTTTCCTCCCTAATTCTAAAAATAAATGATAATGTATATGGTTAGAAACTTACATCTAGGTGGAACTCTTGTCTTCAATGCATGGAATGATAGAATCTTACAGCTCAGAAGTAGGCCACTTGGCCCATCATGCCTGAGCTGGGTTTTTGAAACAGTTATCAAGTTAGGTCGACATCCCCATGCTTTTCTACAAATTTTTCTTTTTAAAGTATATATCCAATTCCATTTTATAAGTTACTATTGAATCGGCTTCCACTACGCTTTCTGCGAGTGCATTCCAAATCACCATTATTTGTATAAAAAAATACTCCCGTCCAGTTTGCTAAATGTCGAACATAATTTTTTATCCAATGCCTCAAAGTCAAGGGTCCCATATGTTTTTTTTAACAGCCTTATAAATTAGTTCTGCTACGTTCAGAGATTTGTGTATGTGAACCCTCAGGTCTCTCAGTTCCTGCACCCTCTTTAAAATTGTACCATTTAGTTTATATCGCCTGCTGCTCCTTATTCTTCTTCTCAGAATGCATCACTTCACACATCTCAATATTAAATATCATCTGCCGTATCTCAGCTCATTTCACCAAAGTAAGTGCCGGTGTATATCATTGCTGTGATTTGCTCTGCTCTGATATTGCTTTGGTTGCACTGAGAGATGCAACATTTTCAGGTTACAATACATTAAGTATTTACAATGTACTGTCTTCTGCCATTTCTCACCTTCATTTGTTAACCGACAAAATTGGACAGCCCATTTAAGAGATAATTCCCATTTGTTAGCAGCGTGCAATAAAACAATGAATGTCCTCTATGCTGATTAAATGCAGAGACCGAAGGCTGAGGTCAACTATTTAATTCAAGTGCAGGTGCTGCTTTTTGTTGCAGACTCTGCTGATAAATTAGGTCATTACTGTTCAAATATATTTTTAAATAAAAATTAGTCAGATACACACTAAAGAACATATTTATTATGTCACTGGGATAAAATTGTTGTGGAGTCTTGGATCCAAACAGCATCATTGGCAGTTGCAGGAATAAACTGATGGTAAAGTAGGATGCCAGGCAGGCCAGAAAGAAGCAGACTTCAAGATAGGTAAACAAATGTGGAGCAAATAAGAAATGGAGAACTAGAATAAGTAAAATGAGGGAAAAGAGAATGCAAATGATCCCAGATAGTGAGGGGCAGACATTGAAGGCAATTAGAGGAAACTAAAAAAAATAAAATTTATAGAGGCTTTCTTTATTTTCTTGTCTTTTTGGTATTGATTTAATGTTTCTTTCATTTGCCCTGTGATGGTTTTCCCTCATTGTTTGATGCTGCAGTATTAAAGCAATGATTCAGTCAGGTTACATTCTGTAGATGCAGAAATGCTGAACAAATATTAGGTAATTGAATTGAATATAAACTAGAGCTGGATCTTTCCCCTAAAAATGACTTAATCAATGACTCTATGACTAAAGTAAATGAAAAATGGTTTTGTCCATTTAACACAGACTAGTGCAATATAACTGAAGTTTAAATTTCTGCAGAAAGCTGAGACAAATGAAATATTCCCCATCTCTTTAATGTACATATACTCACTGAACTGTATACCTAGCCTTGCACATCTTTTAATATCATTGCAACTTCTCAACTTTGAGCTAGGTGGTTGTCTGTTATGGTACTGCAATTCTGTAATAAAGTTCTGCTGTGAGATCTCACATTTTCCTTGAAATAAAACAGAAAAACAGTCCTCTAGAGGAAGTAACTTTATGATAATGCATAATATCTGGACAGATTAAATCCTAGGTATTTTGAGATTACTGAAATCTTAGGCGAGGTAGTAGTGCGTAGACCATGAATAATGGCATGGTCCATGGTAATGAAATTGGGTTGTTTGCTCCTATTCATCTTTGCACAATAAGAGATTCTTATTTATAAAGCAGCCTTGATCCAATGTTTGGGAGAATACTTGTGTATTTGACACTTTCAGTGTCATGACAAACACACTGTCAACCAACCTGAAACCAAATTATGCAATGTGAGAGGGCTGATCAAAAATCTTACAAGTATTTAATCTCTGTAATAATGTTTTAATGGATATAAAACATAAATGCATACAAACCGCTGGGTTAATGACAGTACAATGTACTATTATCCCCATGGGTTGGAATGAAGGATTTAAAATTCAAATGAAATAATCTACATGACAGGTTAGCTTTAGTCAGCAGTATTCTATGATTTACTACTTTGCCTAAGCGACCACTTTCGATGTCTGAGGCTAAATAGTGAAAGCTAATGGACTATTTACCAGGGTGAATATTACAGTAGAGCGTGAACTTGTGGTCACTGATGTCCACAAAGGCCCCCACCCCACTTTTCAACTAGGATTGCTAGATGCTAGAAGCTTAAGATGTCCTTTGTGTGGAAAATGCACTCTGTTTACATAATAGAAATAGAAATGTAGCAGCATGAACAGAAAGTTGTTTGTTTTTTGGGCACAAAATAATGAGTCAAGGTGTTGCTTGGTTTGGAGCAGTTTTAAGAGTGGTACACCCTGGGTCTTTATCGCGTCCGCTTTTGTTTTTGATATAAAACATGATTTAGATTTGGGTATATGAAACACAGATATGAAATCTTGAATGTAAGTGGAGGATTTGGGAAACTGTGAAAAGACTGGAATAGACATCAGGAAGACATAAGGATAGAAGTTGGTCCAGACCTGTTTTTGAGTGCAGAATCAGCACTACGTTGGTCACATGCACCTAATTATTTGCATGCAATTAAGAGGTGAAACTAGTCCGGGGGCCTCATTGTCATGAAATAGGCAGGCTGTCAGCATTAGTCATAATGTTAATTGGTAGCTCCCCTAATCAGGGGCATGAATATTGGGTGTCCTGGTGCTATTCAATGGCAGCCAGCATTTCTTAAAGGGAAGGTTGCATTTTTGCTGCAGGTAACCACAACATAATTCTAAGGAGGTAGGCCAAAGAGACACTTTGGCCTCCCTGCTTCTATGATGCATCCTTGGAAGTCCTGGCGAAGGAGATCGGATTTGCAGGGACACCCTTTTTCACTAAGTGGCAAGAATGTATCTCACCAAGCTACTTGGGAACACAGGTCACAGGTGGCTCCCCAGGGCATTGGAGCACTGCTATAACCTGACCAAGATTGCTAAGGTGAGACTGCTATCTTCTATCTTTCATTATTGTGTATAATCTTGCATTGCCTGATATCTTAGCACTTATAAATCTTCCCTCCCCCAATTGCAGAGAAAACTGTCTGACAATCGGAGAGAAGAAGTCCTCTCCCTAGTTGAGGAGAATGTTACACAAACCATGGGGAGAGGTTGTATCAGGGAAGGGACGGGGCTGGATGACACATCCTGCAGGGTTCCCGGTTATCTTACACACTGTCCCTTCTCACTGATATATCAGCTATCACACCCGTGCATGAGAAAGTGCAGCTACTTTCTCAGCCTTTCATCAGCCTGATTATTTTTGGCGTTAAATGCTAATCCTTGTTTCTCTCTTTCGTTTAAGATCAAAAAATAGAGTTCCGAGGGGCTGAGGAGCTGGAAGAGAGCAGCACGCAAAATGACATAATTTCACTCTACCTTACTTTATACTTGGAGACTCACAAAGAATTAATGGCACAGGAACATGTGCAAAGAGATGGGACAGTCCAAGAAGCATCCTGTCAGAGGGAGTGCTCGTATCTTAGCCCTGCTGTACAGGTCAATTTTGAAAGCGCAGCCTACATTAAAATACTGATTGCTATACATCAGAACAGTTTAAGTGCACTGAGTAAGCTTGCACAAACAGCACAGAGCATGGAGATGTCCTGCTGTAGCTTGTGTGTGGTTGTTGAGATCATGTAGTGAACCATGGAGCAAAAGGTATGTTTTATGAATAGTGCGGCCCACACTGATGGAGCCTCTGGTGACAGCTCTGACAACTTAGAGCTCAGAAGGCTGCCATTGTGGCTCTGGGGTCTATCACTCCTCAGTTTTCAATCTATGAAGAAGACCAGGGATAGGTGGTTCATGAACATCACTATACTCCTTCACCTTGTTCCAACACAGAGCATAGGGAGTGTGGAGTTACAGTCTCTTGAGAGTGACATTGGCTCATGGCTTAAGATGTTCTTTCTAATGACAACAAATTTCCTGCTCCTCTGTCAATCTCTGACCCATTGCATTTGTTTATTTCATAAAGCCAGACTTATCAGATTGCTCAGGTCAATGTAAAGCACAGTAATCCGCAGCCAGGCCCTCATGGGCCAGAACTGCCTAATATGCCCATCTCCTGTCTCTTCAGTGGATGATTAGCAGCTTTCCACCTTCCAGGTGACAAAGGAACCACCTGGTCACCTCATCTTCTCACCTGTATGCTGCCCCTTGACAACATCATCCAAAAACAAGTGTTAATTTTCACATGTACACTGACAATAACCAGCTCTACATCACCACCACCTTTATTGACTCCTCCACTGTTGCTAAATTATCACACTGTTTATCTGACATCCAGACTGGATGAGCAGAAATTTCCTCCAAATAAAACAGCGGAAAGGCCAAAGCCATTGGGCGGAATTTTCCATGCCTGTTGGTGGTGGGTGTGTTTGGCGGCATGAATGGGCAATATGGCAAGAAAGCCAAAAATCAGTTTCACGATGTCGCGAAACCAGTTTGCAATCGTCCCATCAATGGTGGGCAGTGTTTTCTGCTGTCGGACGCCAGGAACTTCATTGTAATACATCTGCATATCATCATAAGCCCAGCTCGCTCCCCCCCACCGCTGGATCATCTGAGCACATTGGCGGGAAAACACGCTGCTGAACAACACGCCTTGATAACTGTGACTTGCAGAAGTCGGGACTTACCATCAGGGCTACGCTTATATCGCAGCATCTGAGCAGCAAAAGATGCTGGAGCCTGACAACAACGGGACTCTGGAGGAACGTCCGTCGCATGCTAGGTGGATTCTCATGGACATGGCTCTGCCGTGAAGCAGCTCATGGAAGGTGGAAAGTCACTGTTGAGGGTCTGCTCAGTGTCTTGGCCATGGTCTGCAATGGATAATGGTCGAGGGGGTAGAGAGGAAAGTCCAGCTGTGGAGTAGAAGATATATCGAGGGAGTGGGAGAGGAAGGTCTAGGTTTGACTGAAAGAGGAAGGTGTGTCAGGGAGGGGTGAGGTTGAGGGGGGGGGCGGGGGAAACGGAAGTGTTGCGGGGGGCTGCCGTTGGGAGGGGGGAAGGAAGGTGTCGTTGGGGGTTGAGGTGGTGAGGTTTGGAGAGGGGAACAAAGGTGTCAGAGGGTGAGGTTGGGAGGAGGGTGGAGTACAGGGCAGGATTGGGTAATAGGGAAGAATATGGCAACTGGGTAGGTCGGCGTAATGGGGGAGGAATGTGTGAGGGAAGGAGTTCGGTGGGGGGGAAGGAGTGCAGAGAGGGCAAGGAGTCCGGGGAGGAAGGAGTCCAGAGAGGGGAAGGTGCCCGGGGGGAGGAAAGAGTCCGGAGTGTGGAAGGGGTCTGGAGAGGGGAAAGAGTCTGGAGAGAGGAAGGATTCCCAGGGGAGGAAGGGGTCCAGGGGAGGAAGGAGTTTGAGAAAGGGGTGGAAGGAGTCCTTGGGGGGAGGTGGGGTACGGGGGGTGGGAGGAAGGAGAGGATGGGTGGGGGGAAGGAAGGAGTCCGGATGGGGGATTAGTTCCAAGGGAGGAAGGAGCTCAGAGGCAGGATGTCCGGATGAATGTGCAAGAGAGGGGTCTGTGGAATCAATGACTGCCTCATTGGGAGGTAACTGAGGGCGGTCATGGTAGGAGGGAATGGTGAGAGTGGCCGAGGGCAGAGTGAGACGGCAGGGTGGGAGGGGGAGGGTGCGATGGTATCGGTGAAAGGGATGGCGAGGGTGGTTGGCGGGGACTCGGACGCAGACACGACCCAGGGGGTGGGAAGAAGGAGGCCAGGGATTTTCGGGAAGGTAGGGAATGTGCACATTCACCTGGACATCCCTAAAAGAATAAAGTTGTGGCTGGCAGGTGATGGTGGGGAAGTGGAAGGTGATGCCATGGGGGTCAATAGTCATCGGGGAAAGGAAATGGGTGACTAGGGGAGGGGAAAGAATGGGGGACCTGAGGAAAAACTGTACCACTACCATGCTTGGTAAGTCAAAAGTGAAATGAGACTTGGAGTGTCATCAGTGGGTGGGTGGAGATCAGGTCAGCTCAGATGGACAACTGAAAGAGAACCCCATCAGGTAGCATTGAAAATGCTCAGGTCATTGAGGTGAGTGTGATGGGGGAAGGATCTGCGTGCATGGGGGAGCGCTTGCATGAGGCCCTGAAAGGCCTTGCCATATACACACACTTCTCCCTCCAGAATCACGTGGAAGGAGGTTTGAATGCACGTGGCGATCCAGAGCTTGAGCTTGAAACCCTGGAGGTGGACCCTTGTGGAAGGCACCTGAGAGAGAGAGTCAGTTTGGGAGAAGATTCCAAAGCATGTTCTTCGAGAGTGGAGATTGGAAACTCCCATGTGAAAGACGGAGTTCAGTGAGACCGGTTGGCTCATGATGTGACAAGTGTCTGGGGAATTGAGGAGAGATCCATAGCATTTGGTTGGGGTGGCATCTGTCACTTGGTTTCAGAGTGTGGTGTGCCTGATCACAGATTACTTACTAGTTTACATGGACTGTGTACTTACTGTGAACATTAGGTCATAAGATAGCTTTTGCAACTTGTGTTATCCTTGCAAATATATATATATATATATCTGTCAAGGTATAGTTGTGGGTGAAGGAGTATTGTAATATAGTTAATCTTTTCTTGTTTAATAAATGTTTTATTCTTTTATTAAAAGCTCATCAGCTGACCCCCACTACTCTGTTCATTAGCCACTCTCCATGTAAAAATAAAAGTTAGGATCTATCAAGCCAGGTTCCACCCTGGGATCTGACTTGTCCAGCAGTAACACCAGCTGGAATGATAACATGTGGGGGCTTGTCTGAGATTATCATTATAAACTGGGATCTCCTGTGGGATTGGAAATCTATGACCTTTGGTGGGATCTATGAATAGTTTTAGTGAGTACCTGGAGGTACAAAGGTACTGGACATAGGAATTGGAGGTGTATTATATGGGTTAGAATTCAAAATGGCGTTGGAGGTTGCTAAGAACTTTCTACAGATGGAAGATGTAACCCTGACTGGTTTACTAAATTTAACCAAGAGTAAACTAATGGAATTGGTGGATAAATTGGAGTTAGAATTACCCGTAGAGGCGAGGTAAACAGATGTAGTCGAGACAATAGCGCAGCATTTGAAATTAGGAGGGATACCAGAGAGGTCACGTTTTCCAGATGGTGAGTCAATTGAATTGGCTAAAATTCAGTTGCAAATGAAAAAACTTGAATTGGAGGCGAAAGAAAAAGAAAGAGAATTGGAGTTGAAAAGGCTAGAGACAAATAAAAAAAAGAGAAAGAGAGGAAAAATAAAGAGAGGAAAAGGAAAAAGAGAGAGCAATTCAAAGGGATCAAGCCAAAAGGCAGGAGAAAAAAAGAGAGTGAGATAAGATAATAGAATTTGACCTCCAGAGGGAGAAGTTAGTAATGGAGCAGAGAGACAAGGAACGAGAAAGGGAATACTGTCTTAAATGGTTAGATTTCAAAAAGGAGGCCTCAGGTGCTGAGTAAAGTTCTGGTGGTGAAACAACCACCTCCAACCCAAAGCTTAGTGGGAGATGTTTAAATTTGTACAAGCTCTCCAAAAGTTTGAGTAAAAGGATGTAGAGGCATTCTATATTTCATTTGAAAAGGTGGCTAAGCAAATGAAGGGCCAAAAGAAATCTGGATATTGCTCTTACAGAGTAGGTTGGTGGGTAGAGCTAATGGGATTTATGCATCACCTTCAGAAGAGGTATCTGTGGATTATGATGCAGTGAAAAAGGCTATCCTTAGTGCATATGAGTTAGCCCCTGAGGCGTACAGGCAGAAATTTCAGAATATAAGGAAACCGCCTGGGCAGAGCTATATTGAGTTGGAGAGGGTAAAGCAAAGTAATTTTGACCGTTGGATACGGGCATTAAATGTACAGACAATATATGAAGCTCTTAGGGAAGTAACTCTCTTGGAAGAATTTAAAAATTCACTTCCTCCTGTAGTTAGAACCCATGTTGAAGACCAGAGGGTTAGAACAGCTAGACAGGCAGCGGAGATGGCTGATGATTATGAATTGGTCCATAAATCCAAACCCTTTTTCCGTCACCCCAATAAACCTGAGAAGGATAGAAGATGGGAAGGTAAGCAGCCAGGGAAGAGAAGGGGAAGCTGGGAATTCCCAGGAAATTCCTCCTCAGACCAGAAAGAAAAGTGCTGAGGGTGGAAGTGATATTCAAAGGCCCAAGTGTTTCCATTGTAACAAGGTGTGATATCTTCGTGCAGATTGCTGGAACCTAAATGGTAGAACTATTGCAGTAGTAGGAATGCCTAAGGAATCCTCAGAAAAGGTTGCATCAGAAAAGGAAATGGTTGTTAAAACTGTAGCAGTAGTAAAACAGTTGTACAGGTGAAACATGTTCCCTCAGAACATACAGGAAAGGGGAATATGGTTCAGGATAGTCCAGAGAATTCTTCTTTGATTATTGGTGAAGGAAATTAGGTTATTAGTGGTTCTGGATGTTTTGTCTCAAAGGGAGAAGTATTCCCTTACTCCTCCAACAAAATAAGTAAACAAATTAAAATTTTGAGAGATACTGGGGCAGATCAATCATTGATGATGGCTGATGATACAATTTGTGTTCCAGGCAGTTTTATGAAGGAAAATGTATCAAGAGGTATTAATGGAATTTATAAACCTGTTTCTTTCTGTAAGGTAAACTTACAAAGTCACTTGTAAATGGAATGGTTACAGTGGAAATTATTCTTAGATCACCTATTGAAGGGGTAGGTTTTATTGGGTAATGATTTGGCGAGGAGAGACAGTAATGTGGCAACAGCTGTATTACAGAGGCATTTGATCATGCTGATCTTAACCAACTTCAGAGAACTACTGTGGCCAAAAATGAAACACTTATTGCTGATAACAAGCAATTGAAGGAAAACCTGATTAATGTGGAAAACCAACTTTCACGTACAAAAAAAGAGTTTGCTAATGAAAGAAGAGAGTTGGTGAGAACAATTGAGAATCAGTCACAGAAAGTAGGACACTTGACCGAAGACTTGAAATGTGCAAACCATAAATTTATAGACACAAACTTAACAAAGGCCAATCTTCAGTTAAAACTTGATGAACTTCAAGCATCAGTAGTCTCTATGAAATATTATGGAAAGTGCCTTAAACAGGAAAATGAATTGTTGGTAAATCAGAATAATTGGTTGAATGCAGAATTGAAAACCAAAACTAACAAACTGTTAGAACTTCATCCCGAAAAGAGTAATGAGATTCTTGAACTTGGATGCAAACTGGTTAAAATGGAAGAGATGTTTGGTATGGAGTGTTACAATTCCAAAATTGTTCCTGTGGGTAAACATTTTGTGCTAAATTGTGGCCCAGTTGAGCAAAGAACTGATCCAAGCAACATTACTGGTGTATCATCCTCAGTAATGGACAATGTTAAAACAACCAAAGTACCTGTAGAATTGGAACTTAAGAGTTGTCAACAAGAAGGACTGAAAGTGCAAAATGACTTTTCCAGGTAGGCGCACTCGGGAGGCTCTAATAGCTGCTAGATTTGTGGAGGATGATGACGACATACAGTGAGGAGACACCGTAGATCCGCACATTGTATCTGTGAATGTTTGACTCCAGTCTGGCTGACGACAGCGTACATACCCTCTCTGATAAGGCGCCTGTCATGGAGATGTGGCGGAAGCCCTAATAGTCATTCGATTCCAGGAGGATGATGATGACATGCAGTGAGGACACTCCGTAGATCCTCATAAAGCATCTGTGAATGTCTGACTCCTGTCTGGCCGAGGGTAGCTCGTTTGCGCTTTATGATCGTGGCCATGTTATGGAGACGCAGCCATGAAACTTTTAATGCAGCTGATGTTTTGTCTGCCTTCGGCATCTGATCCCTTCAGGAACACAGCGTCACTGGTCACAGATACTGAAGAGATGGGGGCCAGCCCCACCTCAAAGATGCCTGCCCATGACATTCTGGCAGCAATGACAAGCACCATTTAAGTACAGGCATCACTAATGTGTCCAGTGAGTACATTGGTCTGAAGGTTGCACAAAGTATAGGGAAGAGGCCCTAGACTGAGATACCTGCCTTTATCTTGTGCAGGAACTAAGGTTTCACATCTGAGTGACACAAACACTGCTCGTCACAGCAAGGAGCCATAGGCAGAGAGACATTCTTGGGAGTTTATTTGCAATAGTGAACAATATGTACAAGTGATTAACACCCGTGCCCAGTCTATGTAATTACATCTTCTTAACCTTCCTAACCCTGCTGCTACATCTTGGTGCTCCCCCAGTATCCACAGTGGAGGTGGAGGCAGCCTGCTGACTGCTACGCCCTGTCTGTGATGACTTTAGCAGACATCCTCTGGAGGACCCCGGGCTGCTTTCAGAGTCCTGCAGTGTGGCAGTGGTACCCTCCTCGGCCTGTGGAGCTGGAGCTGCTGGGGTCATAAGAAGAGAGGAATCGGATGGGCCAGATCCCTGGGTGTATGGCTCCGGGGTGTCGAGCGGCTGGTCCTTCTCCCTTTGGGTGCCCGATGGCCCCTGGCTGACTCCTTGAGGAGAAGGGGAAACTGGAGTGAGATCGAGCTGCCCTGCTCCCCTCTCACGTATACACTGTGTACGCCAACTATGGCTTCAGCGATGGAGCTCAGCCTGCGCAGCAGTGCAGGACCGATGTCCTGGACCAAGGTCTCCATGGCGGCTGCCACCCTACCAGTGTTGACCTCGGTGCATTGGCATGCCGGCACTATCACCTCAGCCTGAAGGCGGATGGACTCCTCCATCAGGCCTTGCAATCTGAGGAGTGCAGCGGACATCCCTTCCTGATGTTCCCGAGCTTGCATTTGCAACTCCAGCAGCTGTGACGTGACTGAGTCCAGAGGCTCGTCATCTGTCTTGGACTCAGCAGATTTCTGGTCTCCAGCAGTCTTCCGAATGCCAGAGACCTGGGAAGTCCCTGCAGCTGCTTGCTGTGGATCAAACAGTGCTATGTGTTCACCAGAATGTGATCCCAAGACTACTCTAAAGCTATGTCCCATGGAGCGGTGTGTCTCTGCGCTGGTGGAGAGTGTGGGTGGGCACTCTGATGGGTCTTCAAAGAAGGTGCCTTCAGATTCCTCTTCAGAGGTTTCTTTGGGGCTTGATTGGAGGCCCTGGATCGTGGACTCCATCAGCTGTCTCCCAGCTGTGCCTGCGAAATCAAGGAGATATAATTAGTACATGGCAGGGGACTGCATAACAAGGGAAGTGACTTACAGCATGGTTGTCTGATGGATGTTGCACTGCTGGATCCTCACTTGGTTGAGCACAGCTAACCTCACTGTCAGCACAGGAACGGTCCAGATCTTCGCTGGCCAGCTGGGTGACTCTATTTTCAAATTGATTTCAGGCATTCCTCAACCAATCTGTGACTTCTCCCTCTTGTTGTGTGCCAACTTGTCCTGCAGGAATACAGATGGGGAGAGTGTAAGTGAGATGCCTGCCAGGCCAGATGATAAGCATGCCTTGCATGTGTAGGTGATGAGTGGTCCCATGGACGCGATGAGGACAATGAAGGTGTGTGTGAGAGTGTGAGCGGTGATGTCCTTTGAACTGGCAGTGAGTGAGATCCCTGTGGATGTGTGATGGGTTTATGATTGTGTGAGTTGGAAGCGATGAGAAGAGTGACTTACTCTGTTGGAATGGAGGAGATCTTTCATCCTGTTTCTGCATTGGGTGGCTGTCCTCTTTTGCAGGGCGTTTGCACTGACTATCACTGCCACCAGCTCCCAAGCTGGATTGGTGATGTTGCTGGGCATCCTGCAGCCAGAACGGGGATAGAGAACATCACAGCGGGTCTCCAATGCGTCCAAAAGGCGCTTGAGGGATGAGTCACTGAATCACTGGGCTGCAGGATTCTCGCCCTTTGGGACCATGTCTTCTGTGTAGTAGTCCTGAGCTGGAAGCACTGAGAGGTGTGCATGTGGCTGCACTTAAAATATGGCACCATAACACAGTATAAATTTGTTGTTTTCCCTTATATTGTATTCTTGCAAATTGTCCTGATGAGCACAAAATGTCTCCTTGTTCAGCAATACTCAAATACAAGTTGTTGTTGTAGGAGCACTTGGATAAGAAAACAGACATGGAAGTCAGGCTCTAGGCTTGCACGAGGGAGAATTTAATTTCAGTCTTAATATGAGTAACATTTGCGCCATATAAGTGTCAGGCAATGACCATCTCCAACAAGAAAGAATCTAACCATCGCCCCTTGACATTCAATGGCATTACCATCGCTGAATCCCCCAATACCAATGTCCTGGGATTACCCTTCACCAGAAACTGAACTGGACTAGCCATATAAATACTGTGACTACAAGAGCAGGTCAGAGGCTGGGAATTCTTTGGAGAGTAACTCACCTTTCCCCCCAAAGTCTGTCCACCGTCTACAAGGTGCAAGGCAGGAGTGTGATGGAAAACTCTCCACTTGGCTTGATAAGTGTGGTTCCAACAACGCTCAAGAAGCTCGACACAATTCAGGGCAAAGCAGCCAGCTTGATCAACACCCCATCTACTTCCAGTGTGTAGCATATAAATGATGCACTGCGGCAACTCGTTAGGCCTCCTTTGACGGCACCTCCCAAACCTGTGATCTCTATCACCTAGAAGGACAAGGGCAGCAGATGCATGGGGACATCTCCATGTTCAAATTTCCCTCCAAGTCACACACCATTCTGCCTTGGAACTATATCACCATCCCTTTACTGTCACTGGATGAAATCCTGAAATTCTGCCCCTAACAGGACTATAGGTGAAACTACACAAGATAGACTGCCCGTGGTTCAAGAAAGCGGCTCACCACCACCTTCTCAAGTGGAATTAGGGATGAGCAATAAATGCTGGCCTCGCCAGTGACAACATCCCACGAAAGAATTAAAAATTATAAAAGTTATTAAACCTACAATGTGCCTGATATTAAAAAAAGATTTTTTTTTTTGCATTGATGCTGATTTTCATAATCTTAGTGACCTAAGAAAAAGATTTTTGCGGTAGTAGTGCTGGAGAACATTTAGAAAGTGAATGGAAGGAGTACACCAAATGTTGGGACTATGGATGTGCAGGATTTGATTTGGAGTATCTCTCTTCTGCAATTTGTTGCCATACTTCTCCATCAGCAATGCCCGGACTTGGTCTTCCTTATTATCCTCTGCTTCCTCAACCCTTTCTTCATCTTGTTCCTGTACTGCCTGTCCCTATGGTGGCTGCAATGCTTGATATTTCTAAATGGCATGGTTGTGTAGCATGCAGCAGACCACCACAAATCTGGAGACTCTCCTGCAGGACATCACTGGGTTGGTCCAGGCATTAGAATCTTTTCTTTAGGATGCCACTGGTTTGCTGAATGACTGCTTTGGGTTGAGAAAGTGTGGCTCTCATCGTATTGATTCACAGCCTTTGTGCTGGGGAGGAGAGGTAGGGTTAAAATCAGACCTGTTGTGTCAGCTTCTTAAATTAAGCATTTTGCGAAACAGTTGTTCATTTAAATTTGTTATTTTACAGGTATTTATTGTACCTTCAAATTAAAAGGGACATATTTCATGGACGCCTGCTTTGCTCTTTATCAGATGCTGCTTCCTTGGGTGCATATACTTTACAAGGTAAGCAAACACAATATGGTCCAGTTAGGCACATTATTAGGATTAACTTAAGTTATAATCTTGAAAAAGTTGTTCTCAAACCAAATATCACCCTACTGTTAAGATTGATAACTTATTCGTAAATGAAATGGATCAGTTTATAGTTTTTCATTATTTTCTAATGTAACAATAGTTAGCATTTTTACACACCTAATACATATTTATAGAGCACTGAAAAAGCAAATGAACTGCAGATTGACTACTGCCTGGTACCACTGTTGCAAGGAAGTAGGTACAAATACCAAAATTTAACTATATAAAAAAGCGAGAGAAATTGCCAATATAAGGACTTAGATTACAAAATATTGTACTCCAGTCAATTAGAATCATAAAATAGTTACAGCATAGAAGGAATCCATTTAGCCCATTGAGTTCTTGCCAATGCAAGAGCAATGTAGCTAGTCCCAATCCCCTGCTCTTTCTCCATAGCCCTGCAATTTTTTTTCCCCTTCAGGCTCTCATTCAATTCCATTTTGAATCTGATTAAATCTGTGTCCACCACGCTCCCAGTCAGTGCATTTCCCCAGATCACAACAACTCAATGCGAAAAAATGTTTTTCTTCATGTTACCTTTGGTTCTTTTGCCAATCACATTAAATCTGTGTCCTATGGCCCTTGAATCTTCTGCCAAAGGGAAAACTTTCTCTGTTCAGACCCTTCAAGATTTTGAACACCTCCATCTAATCTCTTCTCAACCTTCTCTCAGAATAATAACCTCAGCTTTTCCAATCTAGCCACAAAACCAAAGTCCCTCATCCCTGCAACCATTCTCATAAATCTTTTCTACTGCCTCTCTAAAGCTTTCACATCCTTACTAAAGTGCAGTGCCCAGAATTGGACACATTACTCCAGTTGCAGCCAAACCAGAGTTTTATAAAGTTTGTCATAACTTCCTTGCTTTTGTACTCTATGCTTCTAAATATAAATTTACAATGATTTGTGGTATGATCTGACTGAATTAAGAATTTATGCTTTGAGGTGAGTAGATGCTGCTTGATTTATTTTTCTTAGGATCACTTAGAATTTCCTGTGGTAAAACATTTTCTCAAATTTTATTCCCTAAGGAACAATGCTCCCTCTAAGTTTTGTGGCCATGAAAAAAATTGCAGGGTTCTTGCACTTAAACAAGTCGGACCATATGACTGAAAAAGAGGGTACATTGCTATGGAGTATATTTTGTTCTGTAACAAAATGTTAGAGACACTGAGGCAGGCTTTTTGTGTGAAATGGCAATGCAACCTCATTGGTTAAGATTTCTGCTGAGCCCCTAACAGATTCCTAGTGACATTTTCACCTCCTCCTGAAGGGAGCTTACCGAGCGTGTGTGAGAGAGAGAATAAGTGACTGCCAGGTTTTCCGATTCACGTGCAGTTTACCCAGCCACCAGCCTCTAGGGCAGCTAATGAGGAATCATTAAATTTGAAGATTGGGGAGTTGAAACGATCAGCTTGCAATTGACTAATTGGCCTTTAAAACATTTAAACTTTTAATTCCAACCACCCCTCTCGCCACCCACGTGCCAGGATATGGAGAAAATGTTTCCATTTGTGGGTGAGTTCAGAATAATGGTGCGGGTGGGATGGGATATAAGTGCCAGTAATAGACCAAGCAAAGAATTTAGAAGGAATTTCTTTACACGGCAAGTGCTGAGAATGTGGAAATCACTGCTAACTGGAGTGGCCGAAGCAAAACGTATTCGCCAGTTTCATGGGAGACTTGATGATTATATGAGGAAAAAGGGAATAGAGTGAGTTGGCAGCAGGGTGAAAGGAGGCAATTAGAGTGGGAGGTACTTATGTGAAGTATGAAAAACAGCATAGACCAGAAGAGCCAAATGTATTCTTCTTGTGATGTGGTGCGGATTGTAGATATTCTGTTGCTTTCCTGCTCACAAAGGCCATTTCCATCAGTTTCCGCCAGCAGTGACATCAAGCATAAAGTATGACAGGCAAATAAATGAGGGTGAATTATAATGAGAGGCAAATGATGGGCATATTTATATGACATCTTGGGCCACATCTTACTCTGGGTTTGGGAATACATGACTTGTGCACTTTTGCGGCTCACAAAGTGCACACCCGACCCATGTGTGACTTTGTGTGCCATTTTTGACTTATCACACTGGGATCAGGTTCATTGTGCAGATTGCAAGGCATGCTGAAGTGCATGAAGAGTGTGGGTGTGGAAGCGGTGCGGTGTGGTTAGAAGACCCTGCCTCAGCACTTGTCCGCCTCCATGGCTGCCGACGCTCTGCTCCTGGGGTTGGTGAACCGGACTCCATCTCACACATGTCCCCGCCCCCGGGGGCAAACATTGTGTGTATTGGGGCACTTTTTACCAAGACGGGTCCAGTGAGTTGGGAAATTTCCTGACTTGAGCTACCTGCCTTGATAGCCAAAATGCAGCCCTAGGCATTCCGGACCCACAGAAAGGCCAGAGGAAAATGGCACGGGGAATTCGTACGAAAATCAGATTTCCTCCAACTTAATGTGGCCATTCACACATCAAAATGCCACTCCGCGCTCAAAATGGAAATTCAGCACCTCGACTCTGAAATTTTGAAACGATTTGCCCAAACTCCTGAATAACTAAGGGCAACTTCATGTGGCTGCCTCATTAATTTAGAATGTTGCTGGAGCACTTGCTGGGGTATTGAGGGAGAAGTGAGGATTGATTTCCTGCAAATAAGGAGGAAATTCAAGAACAATAATGATTACGCTTAAGGAAGTGCTGGAAAGGATGCACGGAAAGAGGATGAAAGCCTGGGATTAGATGGTCTGTACACAAGTGAGGGTAATTTTGACTTTGAGCGATGTCATGCAATAAGCATTATCTAATCAGCTGCATGTTATACATCCCACCAGACTTTTATTTCCATTGACCTCAATAATGAAAACGAAAGTTACAAATTTCTTTGGGATGATTTTGAATGGTTCTTTTAAAAATGGAGGACAGATGGAAATAAATCACATGGTATGTCTAGATTATGGTACTTATTACAGCAAGACCTTAATGGGCAAACAAGCAACAGCTGGCAGAGCATGATGGTGAGGCCTGTGCTATTTATGGTCAGACTTGTGATGACCATTGTTTGATATAGCTGACAGTTTTACTGTAAACTGTCCTTGCTGCTACATTTTAGAAACCCCCCAGACAGAAGAGATAATTGGTTTGGCTTATATTTCTTTATCATTGATGGGATGAAGTTCTGCCTCAGGTTTGTTTTAATAGCTGATCATGGAAACCTTTGTGCAACAGATCAATTGTTTTCAATTGCATAACAAAAATTACTCCAGTAATTAGCAGAGCATTTATAAAACATTGCACATGAATGTACTGTGAAGTTTATTGCTGGAGTGTTAATGCGGTTTGCCATAAAATGAACAAAATAAACTGTTCATAAATAGTAGGTTCTACAGCCCTCTGAAATTCATTGTTTTATGAATTTTCAGTTAACAGATGGTACAATTTTGTTGGAAAACAAGTTTCACTTAGAAATATTTAATAATTAAAATTATTTATTTCATTTGCTGAACATTTCATTATGTTTTTAAAGATGTTTCTCTTTTGACAGCTGAGCTGGGTGATTATGAGCCACATGAACACCCAGAGGGTTACGTTAGTGAAATCAAGATGTTTCCCAAGCAAACACAAAAACTGGAAAGAAAAATGGAGCAGATTCATAAAAATGAACTAAGGTATTTCATGATGCGCTTGGGTCTTTATTGGCCTTTTCCTGGTTAACTCAGTTTCTGAATTTTAGATTATTCTCAATGGGGAATTCATAACATTTTATGGCCTATTTTAATTGGGTACCTTTATTGGCCCTGATACGGTTTTGGCAATGTGTCCAGGAAACTGAAGAGAAAACATTTCTTTAATAGTTTTCTCGCTTGGATCTGCTCTGTGCATGCAAATAATCTTACTCATGTCTGTAACTAGTAGCAGAGCATCACAAGTGAATAGCTAGCATTACTACAACACATGTATATACAACAGATACGATACATTAACTCCTTGAAAGGAAAATATTTTTTCGTAGTAGCTATGCTGAACTATTATGTTATATTTAAGCATTATAGATACAGTTATATTAATACTACATTATACAAGTGCCAGCCAGTAACTTGTTCACCTTTACATACTTGAGCATATACGCTTGGCTAAACTTCAGCGCAGTACTGAGAAATGCTGCATTTTCACACCTATTGTTTTTTGGATAAGACATTGGCCAGATTATTGCTAATGTTGGTGAAGGAATGGTGTTCGCAATTCACTTCACTAACAACTGGCTACAGACTTTTTGTGGGGTGGTCAACAGTCATATTCACTCGTCTGGCATCTTTTGTAGTGTGGCACCCTGTACAAGGGATCTGTGGCGTCTGTTAACAGGGCAAACAACAACGAGGTTCTTCAACCAATCAGACTGAAGAATCCTCACTGAGGCACGCTGAGGCCAAACAAGGAAGTTCAAAGTAGGAATTATATTTACATCATGTAAAGAAAGTGAAATAAAGATGGGGAAATAAAGAGGGGATTAAGGGAGTGAGATAAAAGAGAGAAACAAAAGAAGTAAAATCAAATCTTAGGATCAGGAATGCACTGCCTAACAATGTGACAGAGGCAGATTCAGTTGTCGTTTTCAAAAAAGAATTGGAAAATTATCTGAAGGGAAAATATTTGCAAGGCTATGGGGATAAGGTAGGGGAGTGAGATTAATAGATGACACGCAAGGAACTTCTCACCTGTGCATTTGCCAATATTTATCCTTCAACCAACATCAGTAAAACAGATTTTATTTTATTGCTATTTGTGGGACCTTGCTGTGTGCAAATTGGCTGCCAATTTTCCTACATATGCAGTTGTCAGCCATGGCTCCATGGTAGCACTTTCAATGCTGAGTCAGATGGTAGTGGGCTCATGTTCCATTCCAGGGATTTGAGAGCAAAGTTTTGGTTGACACTTCAGTACTGAGGGAGAGCTGTGCTGACTTTTAGATGAGATGATAAACCAAGGCTGAGGCTGCCATCTTAGATGAACGTAAACGATCCCATGCTACTATTACAAAGAAGAGCAGGGGAATGCTGTCTGGTTTTTTTATCCAATATTTATCCTTCAACCAACACCATAAATCAGGTTACGTGGTCATTATCACATTGTTGTTTGTGGAATTCTGCAGTTTGCAAATTGGCAACTACGTTCCCTACATTATAACAGTGACCACGCATTACAGGTACTTCACTGACTGTAAAGCACTTTGGGACATGCTGAGGCCGTGAAAGGTGTTATATAAATGCAAGTCTTTATTATTGAACACTAACATTTCAAAAATACTTAATTGGCTGTAAAGTGCTTTGGGACTTCCTAAGGTCGTAAACTGTGCCTTGTAAATGTCAACTTTTTCTTTGTTTGCTTCTTCCCTCCAGATAAGATTTTAAACTCATTATACCACAGGACATGATCCTTAATTCTTTTTCAATTAATCTACATGAATATTTTTTGAATTTACATCATTCCTTTAATAATCAAAGATCAATTTAATCATCCTTTTAGGGGACAGACTGCAGCTGTTGCAGAACTGAACCTGCTGCAGAAAGCCCATACATTGGAAACTTATGGTGTTGATCCCCATCCATGCAAGGTAACGATCAGCTGTTTCTCTGTGTGCAAATGACCATTGTAGATTTCTCTTTTGCTTTCTTTCTAGTATCAAGACATATATGCTGAAAATCATCACATAATGAAAAATAGAAATGAAAGGAAAAAAATGATGTAAATTTGTAATAAAAAGAAAATGCTGTAAATATAAGGAAGGTCAGTCAGCACCTAAAAGTGCAAGATAGAATAATATTATCCATGATAATGAGTCTCACTTAAAATGTTGGTTGTCAGTCTCTTTCAAATGTGACTGATTCAATTCCAATGAGCAGAATTTTGCCCTTGTCGGGCAGGCTTGCCGGGGGTGGTCGGGAAGCTGACTGCCGCTCGCAATCGGGGCCGGACTGTGATTTCACACTGGCCGACCAATTAAGGCCCACGCAGGATGAAATGTGAGCAGCAGCACTCAGCGCTGCCTGTGTGGCGGGGTGGAGAGCAAGTGCAAACTGTGCACTTGCACATTGGTGCGTGCTGGAAAATCTCCCTGAGGCACAGAGCTGCCTCAGGGAGATGAACATTTTTTTTCAAAATAAAAAAAAAGATTTAAAAAATGTTATAAATGTTATTAATTACATTTTAAATTTTTGATTTTATTTTGCTGTTAGAAACCTCATCCTGTCTGTGGATGAGGTTTCCTAAAAAATGCAAAGGCCGCTTGGCCTTTTTGCCTGCCCGCCAACCTCAATTAACTTTTTAATGACCTTAATAGGCCTTTTAATTGTCGGTGGGCGCGCTGCTGACTCCGGCGTAGGCCAGCCGACTGAAATATCGTGCGAGTGCACGATGACATCAGGACTCTCGCCCGATGTCATCGCGCGTCATTTTACACTCGGTCAGGTCGGGCGCAGACCCACCCGCCGAGCTAAAAATTCTCCCCAATATTTTCTTTTTATTTGACTGTTTCTTTTATTGTGAATTAATATAGCTTATAATTTCCTCTCAAATCAAGTATTGCTGAAATGTTCTAGGGCGGAAATGTCTGTGCTCACTGACATCAGGTGTGCTCGGTGGTGTGAGCAGACATTATGGTGAGCAGGCCAAAAATTGGTTTCATGACGTCGTGAAACCACTTTGCAAACGTCTGCTGAGCCCGTCGATGGTGGGCTGTGTTTCCTGCCATCAGACGTCAGGAATCTCATTTTAATACGTCTGCATATCATTATAAGGCCAGCCCGCCGGAATCATCCCCCTCACTGGATCGTCCGGCCACGCCGACATGCTTCACAACCGCATATATAAGGCATGGACTTGGTGGGCTGCACTTTGAGGGGAACTCGGAGGTGAGTGCACAGTAATGTTGTCGAGCACTCGCCTGGTTCGCCTGTTGGACTTCAAGGTTGAGGCGTGTTGGAGGCATGGGAGCAAGGGCTACCCTGCGGTTGAGGTGCGTTGTCAGCGGGGCTGGGGGGGATGTTGGTGTTTGGGGGGGTGCAAGGGTTATGGTTGAAGGTAGTGCACAAGCACGTGTGGGGTGGGAGGGAGGGGTAGGAAACCGCCCACGCATTAGGGAAACCTTGTATGAAGTGACCATTTCTCTGCAGCTGAGGCAGTTCAGACGCAGCCACATTGACATGTGTGGAGTTGGGCCGGTAACATATCTGCCCACTCAAGCAATGCAGAGGCCTGAAAGTGCTACCAAGTGCTCCAGAGCTTTTCACCCCTTGGGCACAGACTGCAAACTAATGAGTATTTTAGTGGACTGCAGAACAGTTGGATGACTGAGCACGTTGTACAATCTCCTTGCTAAAACTGGCCGTGGAGCAGTCACTGGCGGACGGGCTCACAGCCCTTTGCATTGTCATCATCCCGGTTTGGACCAGTCTCCCCCATGGTTCAAGCTAACAGTGCAGCTATGCAGTGTGGGTTAGGAGAATGCCTGTGCCTGAGCTGAGAGCACAGCATGCAGCCCAGTGGGCAAAGCTCCTGCCAATCAGTCAGGCGGAATGGGGCGGAGGTGGGTGGGGTTTTGAGCAGCCATGCAGCGCACTAAACTCTGGACATATAAGTAGTGGCCAGCACTCTCCACGATGCGTTAAGGGGCCTTCCGACTTAATCAAGAGAGGTTCTTAGTACACCCAGGCAAGCCCAGACGCCTCTCTATTTCATCCTGCAGGAGGAGTACATCAGGAGCATGGAGCCTGGTGAACTAGCTCGTAGCATACAGAGAGTGGGGAAGATGGAAAAGTGAGCGAGGGAGGCGCATGGCTGCCTAGAGGGAGGTGTAGCTACCTCAGGGGCGGCTGGGGCTGCCTCACCTGCTGCTGAAGAGCCAGAGTGAGGCATCGCTGGTTGGCGCCTAGCTAGGCCCAGGGTCTATAGACGCCGCCTTTCATTCCTGCAGATGACCAAAAACCAGTGTCACCGAAGGCTGCGCATGTCTAGGGAATTGGTCGGTCACATCTGCCAGCTACTGCAGGATTTGGCACCGAGGGGACATGGAGGGCATCCACTGCCAGTTGCCATGAAAGTGAAAACCTCAATTTTTATGTCAGTGGCTCCTTTCAGGGTTCCACAGGTGACCCCTGTGGGATCTCATAAGCCTCCACACACAAATGCATCCTTGAGGTCATGGATGCCATCTTTGCGAGGGCACACAACTTTGTTCATTTCGCCCAGGACCAAGTGAGCCAAGATGCAAGACCGATTGGATTTGCCCAGATCTCGGGTTTCCCACAGGTGCAGGGTGCGATCTCAGATCTCTGTCTCAAGGGGTCAACTATGTCAACCACAAGGGCTTCCACTCACTGAATGTGCAGCTGGTGTGCGACCACCACAAACGCATTCTGCAGCTCTGCGCACGGTTTCCAGAGAGTGTCCACGACTCCTACATTCTCAGTCGGTTACAGATTCCTGACATCTTCCAGGGTCCACAGAGACTGCAGGGTTGGCTCCTAGGGGACAAGGGCTACCCACAGAGGATGTGGCTGATGACGCCCGTGCGGCAGCCTCAGACTGCAGCAGAGTGAAGGTATAGCGAGGCTTATGCTGCAACTCACACCTTGGTGGAGCAAACCATTGGGGTGCTGAAAATGAGGTTCCGGTGCCTGGACCTGTCTGGGGGAGCCCTGCAATATAGTCCACAGAGGGTGGCACACATCGTCAACACCTGCTGCGCCCTTTACAACCTGGCGCTGCAACTAGGAGAGTAGCTGGCTGAGGAGGAGATGGAGGAGCTGGAGGTCTCCTCCGGTGAAGAGGACATCGATGGCGATGAGGGTGAGGAGGTCCTCGAAGGCGACGATGATGGCGATGAGGCCCACGCACTGGTCAGACAAGGCAGGTGCACTCTGGAGGCCCTCGTAGCTGCTAGATTTGTGAAAGATGATGATGACATGCAGCGAGGAGACACCATAGATCTTCACATTGCATCTATGAACGTTTCATTCTAGTCTGGCTCATGGCAGCATAGATACCCTCTGTGATAGTGCTCCTGTCATGGAGATGCAGTGGAGGCCCTAATAGTCACTCGATTGCAGGAGGATGATGATGACATGCAGTGAGGACACTCCATAGATCTTCACGTAGCCTCTGAGAATGTCTGACTCCTGTCTGGCCGAGGGCAGCTCACTTGCACTATCTGTGATCAAGGTCATATTATCGAGACGCGGCCTCGAAACTTTAAAAGCATCTGATCCTTCGTCCTCCTTCAGCACCTGAGCCCTTCAGGAGCACAGCATCATCGGTCACAGATGGTGAAGAGATGGGGGCCAGCCCCACCTTAAAGATGCTAAAAGCACACAGAGAGAATGGTGGAACTCTGTGATGCCTGCCCACTACATTCTGGCAGCAATGACAAGCACCATCGAGGTGCAGGCAACACTAATGTGCCCAGGGAGTGTGAGGCTGGACCATCACTTTGGTCTGAAGGCTGCACAGAGCACAAGGAAGAGGCCCTGGACTGAGACATCTGGCTTTATCTTGTGCAGGAACAAGAGTGACACGATTTCTACTCATCAGAACGAGGAGCCTTAAGCAGGGAGACTCTCTTGGGAGTTTATTGACAATATTGAACGTTATGTACAAGTGATTAACACCTGTGCCCAGGCTGTGCAACGACACCCTCTTAACTTCCCTAACCCTGCCGCTACGTCATGGTGCTCCCTGGACATCCACAGTGGAAGTGGAGGCAGCCTGCTGACTGCTATACCCTGTCTGTGATGGCCTTGGTGGGCATCCTCTGGAAGGCTGAGACCTGGAGGGCCCCGGCCTGCTTTCAGGGTCCTGCTGTGTGGCAGTGGCACCCTCCTTGGCCTATGGAGCTGAAGCTACTAAGGTCACAGGAAGAGGGGAGTCGGATGGGCCCGATACTCCCGGAGTCACCTGGATGCATGGCCCCGGGGGTACACCTGCTGATCCTCCTCCCTATGGGTGCCCAAGGGCCCCTAGCTGACTCCTTGAGGAGAAGGGCTAGCTGGAGCTACCCTGCACCCCTGTGATGCTGACACTGTTGGAGGCCAACTATGGCATAAGTGATGGAGATCAGCCCGCACAGCAGTGCTAGAGCGACGTCCTGGACCAAGGTCTCCATGGCAGCTGCTGACCTTAGTGTTGGCATGCCGGCACTATCGCCTCAACCTGAAGGTGGATGGACTCCTCCATCGTGCCTTGCAATCTGGAGAGTGCAGCGAACATTCCTTCCTGGTGTTCCCGAGATTGTCTTTACAGCTCCAGCAACTATGCCATGGCCGAGTCCAGAGACTCGTCACCTGACTTGGATTCAGCAAATTTCTGGCCTCCAGCAGTCCTCCGAGTGCCAGAAACCTGGGAAGTCCCTGCCACCACCTGCTGTGGATCAGACAGTGTGATGTGCTCACCAGATTGTGATCCCGAGGCTACTCTAAAGCTAAGTCCCACTGAGGTGTGTGTCATTGCACTGTTATAGGGTGTGGGTGAGGCTGTGATGGGTCTTCAGGGAGGGTTTCAGCTTCCCTCGGGGCTTGATTGGAGGCCCTGGGTCATGGGCTTTCTCGGCAGTTTCCCAGATGTTCCTGCGAAAGCAAGGAGAGATAATTAGTGCATGGCAGTGGCCTGTGAAACAGGACACATCACTCACAGCATGGTTGTCTGATGGATGTTGCACTGCTGGTTCCTCACTTGGTTGAGCACTGCTGACCTCACTGTCAGCACAGGAACGGTCCAGATCATTGCTGACCAGCTGGATGGCTCTGTATTTGAAGTCCGTGAGGACCTTGATTTCAGATATTCCTCCAACAGTCTGCGACCTCTCCATCTTCTTACGTGCCAGCTTGTCCAGCATGAATAGAGATGGAGAGAGTGTAAGCAGGATGCCTGCCAGGCCAGATGATAAGTATGCCTGGCATGTGTGGGTGGAGAGTGGTCCCATGAATGGGGCGAGGATAATGAATGTGTGTGTGTGAGTGAATGGTGATGTCCCTTGGACTGGCAATAAGTGAGGGCCCTGTGGATGTGTGATGGGTTTGTGAGTGTGTGAGTTGAGAGTGATGAGAAGATTGACCGTGGTGGAACGGAGGAGATCATTTATCCTTTTGTGGCACTGGGTGACTGTCCTCTTTTGCAGGGTGTTGGCGCTGACCACCACTGCCACCGCCTCCCAAGCTGGATTAGTGATTTTGCTGCCCATCCTGCTGCCAGAGTGGGACAGGAGACATAACGGCGGGTTTCCACTGTGTCCAAAAGGCACTCGAGGGACACGTCATTGAACCTGGGGGCTGCAGTCTTCTTGCCTTTTGGGACCATGTCCTCCATGCAACAGTCCTGGGCTGGAAACACTGAGAGGTGTGCATGCGGCTGCACTTTAACTATGGCGCCCGGTGTGAGGAAGTGGAGAGGTGATGGTGTGGTGGGCAAATGAGAGCCCGCCCGGCATGGAAATGGCATGTTTCCTGGGATTGCGTAATTAATGCGGCAGATTTGAACATAAGAACATAAGAAATAGGAGCAGGAGTAGGCCATTCGGCCCCTCAAGCCTGCCCCGCCGTTCAATCATGGCTGATTGCCCCAGTCCTCAACTCCTCTTTCGTGCCAGCTCCTCATAACCCTTAACTCCCCAATATTTCAAAAAATCTATCTACCTCTTTAAATACTTTCAGTGATCTAGCCTCCACGACTCTCTGGGGTAGAGAATTCTAGACATTCACTACCCTGTGAGAGAAGAAATTCCTTCGCATCTCAGTTTTAAATGAGTGCCACCTTATTCTGTAACTATGCCCCCTAGTTTGAGATTCCCCCACTAGTGGAAACATCTCCTCAACATCTACCCTATCAAGCCCCCTCACATTCTTATAAACTCTAATGAATAAAGGCCTAACCTGTTTAGCCATTCTTGATAAGTCAACCCCTTCGTCCCAGGAATCAGCCTAGTAAATTTCTTTTGAACTGCCTCCAATTCCAGTATTTTCTTTCTTAAATATGGGAACCAAAACTGTACACAGAACTCCAGGTGTGGCCTTACCAACACCCTGTACAGTTGTAACAAGACTTCCCTATTTTTAAACTCCAAGCCCCTAGCAATACAGGCCAAAATTCCATTTGCCTTCTTAATTACTTGCTACACCTGCATGCTAACTTTATTTGTTTCATGCACAAGAACAACCAGATCCCTCGGTGCTGCACTTTTCCCTTTCACAAAACCATGTTGACTCTGTTTGATTGCATTAACTTTTCTAAATGCCCTGCTATTTCTTCCTTAATAATGGACTCTTGCATTTTCCCAATGACAGATGTTAGGCTGACTGGCCTATAGTTTCCTGCTTTTTGTCTCCCTCCCGTCTTGAACAGGGATGTCACATCAGCAGTTTTCCAATCTGCTGGGATCCTCCTGGAATCTTGTGAGTTCTGGAATATTTTGCCCAATGCCTCCACTATCTCTGCAGCCACTTCCTTTAAAACCCTTGGATGCAGGCCATCAGGCCCTGGCAAATTGTATGCTTTTAGTCCCATTAGTTTGTCAAATACTTTGTCCCTTGTGATAGAGACTGTTATAAGATCTTTCCTCCCATTAGCTCCTTGTGATGGCGTAGTGGTATTGTCACTGGACTAGTAATCCAGAGACCCAGGATAATGCTCCACATCAGACCCACATCTGCACCACAGCAGATGGGATTTGAATTCAATAAAAATTTGGAATTAAAAGTCGAGTGATGACCATGAAACCATTGTCGATTGTTGTAAAAACCCTTTGGGTTCTCTAATGTCCCTCCTTTAGGGAAGGAAATCTGCTATCCTTACCTGGTCTGGCCTACCTGTTACTCCAGACCAGTCCCATAGTAATGTGGTTGACTCTTAAATGCCCCCTGTTGTATCAAACCGTTGTGAAGTCACTGCAGATGTACCTAGATCACATGGACTGCAGTGGTTCAAGAAGGCAGCTCACCATCCCTGCATCTAGGGATGGGCAATAAATGCAGACCAGCCAGCAAAGCCCACATCCTGCGAATGAATAAAAAAAAATCTGATATAAGACCATAAGACCATAAGACATAGGAGCAGAAATTAGGCCATTCGGCCCATCGAGTCTGCTCCGCCATTCAATCATGGCTGATAAGTTTCTCAACCCCATTCTCCCGCCTTCTCTCCGTAACCTTTGATTCCCTTACCAATCAAGAACCTATCTATCTCTGTCTTAAATACACTCAATGACCTGGCCTCCACAGCCTTCTGTGGCAATGAATTCCATAGATTCACCACGCTCTGGCTAAAGAAGTTTCTCCTCATCTCTGTTCTAAAAGGTCTTCTCTTTACTCTGAGGCTGTGCCCTCGGGTCCTAGTCTCTCCTACTAATGGAAACATCTTCCCCACGTCCACTCTATCCAGGCCTTTCAGTATTCTGGAAGTTTCAATCAGATCCCCCCTCATCCTTCTAAACTCCATCGAGTATAGACCCAGAGTCCTCAAACGTTCCTCATATGTTAAGCCTTTCATTCCTGGGATCGTTCTCGTGAACCTCCTCTGGACCCTCTCCAGGGCCAGAACATCCTTCCTGAGATACGGGGCCCAAAATTGCTCACAATATTCTAAATGTAGTCTGACCAGAGCCTTATAAAGCCTCAGTAGCACATCCCTGCTTTTATATTCTAGTCCTCTCGAAATAAATGCCAACATTGCATTTGCCTTCCTAACTACCGACTCAACCTGCAAGTTAACTTTAAGAGAATCCTGGACTAGGACTCCCAAGTCCCTTTGCACTCCAGATTTCTGAATTCTCTCCCCATTTAGAAAATAGTCTATGCCTCTATTCTTCCTACCAAAGTGCATGACCTCACATGGGATGATGCAAAATATTGGTTTAAATTATCTGCCATTTCACTGTATTCAATTCTCAGGTCGTATCCTCCAAAGGCCCCATGCTCACTTTAGCTCTTTTTATGTACCCGTAGAGGCTCTTGCTGTTTGTTTTTATATTTCTTGCTAATTTACTTTCATAATCAATTTTCTCCCTCTTTATTAGCTTTTTAGTCATCCGCTGCTGGTTCTTAAAAAATTCCCAATCTTCTGGCCTACCACTAGTTTTCGCCACTTTATATGCCTTAATTTTTGATTGGGTACTCTCCTTGACCACCTTGTTAGCCATCCTTCTCATCGAGTCCTTCTTTTTGACTGGGATAAATTTTTGCTGAGCATTATGAAGTATCTGCTTAAATGTCTGCCAATGCTCATCCACTGACCTTCCCCTTAGTCTATTTTCCCAGCCCGCTTTAGCCAACCCTTTCTTTATACCTCTGTAATTTGCCCTTATTTAAGTTGAGGACACTGGTTTGAGACGTGAGTTGCTTGCCCTCAAACTGAATTTGAAATTCTACCATGTTGTGATCGCTACCCCCTTAGAGGATCCTTAACTACGATATCACTTATTAATCTCATCTCATTACACATTACAAGATCTAAAACAGCCTGTTCCCAGGTAGGTTCTGCAACGTATCGCTCTAAGAAACAATCCCTGATGCACTCTACAAATTCGTCTTCCATGTTACCCCTGCCAATCTGATTTGTCCAGTCAATATGCAGATTTAAATTACCCATGACAATTGGAGCACCCTTCTCACATGCCTCTATTATTTTCCGATTTATACTTTGTCCTACAGTGAGGCAACTCTTCAGGGGTCTATAGACGACTCCCACCCGTGACTTCTTCCCCTTGCTATTCCTTAGTTCCGCCCAAACTGATTCCACATCATGATCTATTGCACTAATATCATTACCACTGCCCCAATACCTTCCTTTATTAACAAAGTTACCCCAGCTTCTTTTCCTTTTTGCCTATTTTTCTGGAATGTCGAATACCCTTGAATATTGAGTTCCCGGTCTTGGTTACCCTGCAACCACATCTCTGTAATAGCTATCAAGTCATATTCATTTTTAAGGTATTTGTGCCTTCAACTCATCTATCTTGTTATAAATGCTGTGTGCATTCAGATAAAGAGCCTCAAGCTTTGACATATTACCATCATTACTCATTCTGGTTCTAATTTCCGCTGTACTCTTCTGCTTATATTTTTCTGACCCTTCCTGTCACACTTTGATTATCAGTTGCCTCTTCACTACCCTGCACCTCTGCTCTCTCGGTTTCTTTTTGATTTTTTAAACTTTCCTTCAGTTGAACCTTCCCCCCACTAATTAGTTTAAAGTCCTACCTACAACCCTAGTTATATGATTTGCCAGGACACTGGTCCCAACAGAACAGCTCTCTCCTTTCCCAGTACTGCTGGCAGTGCCCCATGAATTGGAACCCATTTCTCCCACACCAATCTTTGAGCCACGCATTTACCTCTCTAATCTTATTTACCCTATGCCAATTTGCTCGTGTCTTGGGTAGTAATCCGGAGGTTATTACCTTTGTGGTTCTGCTTTTTAATTTAGCCCTGAGCTGCTCGTAGCCCCTCAGCAGAACCTTTTTCCCAGCCTTACCTGTGCCATTGTTTTCTACATGGACCACGACAACTGGATCCTTCTCTTCCCACTCCAAGTTTCTCTCCAGCCCAGAAGAGATGTCCTTAACCTTGGCACCAGGTCAGCAACATAGCCTTCGGGACTCTCTGTCTTTGCTGCAGAGAATAGTATCTATTCCCCAAACTATGCTATCCCCTATTACTACTATGTTTCTCTTTTCTCCCTCCACTTGAATGGTGCTCTGTGCCATGGTGCTGTGGTCAGTTCACTCATCCTGCCTGCAGCCTGTGCCTTCGTCCACACCGGGAGCAAGAATGTCGTACCTATTGGACAAGGGCACTGGCTGAGGCTTCTCCAACACTAAATTTTGGATCCCCATACCTGCCTCACTCGCATTCACATTCTCCTGTCCCTGACCACAGTCCAAATTTGGTGTAATTAATCTAAGGGGTGTGACTGTCTCCTGAAACACAGTGTCCAGGTGTCCCTGATGTGTCGCAGTGTCCACAGCTCCGACTCCAGCTCATCAACTCTGAGCTGAAGTTCCTTGAGCAGCCAACATATACTGCAGATGTGGTCACCATGAATTGCACCAGCACCCACATTTTACAGCTGCAACACATTGCCTGTCCAGCCATCTCTATTCTATTTAATTAATTAATTTGGATATTAAATATTTTAAAAATGAATTTCTTAACTGTACTCTTCAGCTGTAATAACGTCTCCTGATTTAAACCACTTGGCCAATCAAAAGAGACATGGAAGAGATACCCACCAATTACCTACCTGTTTTCCTTTGATGTCACACTTCGGCTCTGACTGGTAGAAAGAGGTTGAAAGGGCTCTCTGCCACCAATTTTTATCTCCTGCCATCGCTGCCCTTCTCATGCAGGTCCGCTGTCCGTGTGCTCTGTGTGGGATGATATGGCATGAAAAGTTGCCATTGCGGCCGGTGGGTAAAACGATGTTTTAAAATGATGCCCACTACCGCACTTAAGTGCAAATTTGGGACGATTCCGCCCCTAGTTTGATTGTACAAATTTGTTTCTGGTAGGACCATTTCAGTCCTTATGATGAAGGTCTTCTATATTTTTAATACGTTTTTGATATCAAACAAACTTTTGATATTAAACCACTGACCATAACAGCTGCAGTCATATCATGCAGACATGAATAGAATAGATAAATTAAGATTTCTTTTATGAAACAGAAAATGCTGGAAACATTCAGCAGGCCTGGCAGCAGGCCTGGTAGGGAGAGAAACAGAGTTAACCTTTCATATCAATTAGCTTTTCTCAGAACCTGACATTCCAATGAATGGTGAACAACCTGAACCGTTAACTGTTTCTTTCTGCTCAAATGCTGCCACATCTGATAAATATTTTGAGTATTATTTGTTTATATTTAAGATTTCCAGCATCTTTAGTATGTTGCTTTTATGATTTATTTTGTTAGGTTGATATTTTACACCTATGATTGTTTGAAACCACAGAATTCTGTGAAGTGGTGGAGGCCTATTTTTGATTCTCCTTTGGCAGTATCCCATTGGAGGTGGGAATCGGGAGATGGGTTTGATTCCGGGTTGCAAACCTTCCCCCAATGGCAGCATGTTGTGAAGCACGATTTTCATGGGATAGGGGGTCTTAATGATCTTAGAGACGGGCCTGCCACTCAATTAGTGGCCGGGTGGCAGGAATGGAGATGGGACACAAGGGAACTGGGCCACGTTCTGGTCTGAACCAGCAGCCATTGCTGTGCCTGCTGTCTGTGCATGGCATTTCATGTTTAAAATGTCCAGGACAAATGGAGAGATGGGACCCAGGATAGGGTAGGGAAAGATTGGTTACTAAAATTTTATTACAACTCAGTATCTTTTTGTCCAAACGTTCACTTTTTTACATTTAATGAAACTGCTTCAACACTACTGCCCCTGTTCCCACCAGGTTGCTTTTGGTTTCAGCTTCAGAAGAGAGTTCGTAATGGCTGCTTGCCCCCATGAAAACCCAGGCAGGTCAGAAGTGAGCTTTTAATAGGTTCCATAATGAACTCAAGCTGCTCAATTCATGAGGCGGGCAATTTCTGTTACCTGCCTGCCTCACACCTCCCCCCCCCACCCGCAACCCCCCCCAACCCCACCCCCCTGTTATCTCCCCATCCTCTGGAGAATCGTCATTGGGTGAACAGGCTGCCAGTGCCATTGTTTTTGCTACCACGCCTCTGTTTTGTCCCAATTCGTGATGGGAAAATTCTAGCCAAGAAATCCACTTGGTGAAAATATATTAAGAAATAAATCTAAATAACAAGAAGTACTGAAAACAGAGAGTTTTAATTTCTGAACAAAGAAAATAAAGATAAGGTTGAATATAAATAAAGTTAATGTCACGAGCAAATAAAATTTTGCTAAATATTAATAACAATATTCGACAGCATAGGCATGTTCCAATGAATTCCTATGGCCATTAATCCAACTCCGTATTAGTTCATATTTTATCAATACCAGTGAGCCTAAGAAAAAATAGTCATAAATAATGCGATCCACAAAAGGGAAATGAGTCATAACTGCACTTACAAATCCTTTTAGATGTTATCACATTATGAAGAAAATATGTAAACAATTAATCATAGTGTTTTATCACCTTCAAAAGATTTTTAATCTTCAGAAGGGTCATTTGCATTTCTAATTGATTTTAAAATCTGCTTTACTCTGCTTCAAATGCTCAGGTTGTCAGATCATTTTGAGAGCACAGCATGAAGTTTCAATGTACAACATTAGGGAAGCTCAGTGGTTTTTATAATATAGATAATGCTAGGCTACTGATCAAATGAAGAAAAGTGGGTACTTTTATTGCAATGTTCCAGTTTATATTGTCTGGTTGACCATTTATTGCTATCTTATCAAAATTTATTGATTTACATCTATTCATATCATTTACATCTGTATGGGAAAAAACATCATCCTGACTAATAGCATTATCTTAATTTCATTGTGCTCCTCAGGCATTTCTCATATATCCAATAAACATTTCACCTCAGCTTTGCCTTTTCTCTTAATTACAGTGTCCATCAGTCACTACATTTATGTGTCCTCTATTAAGGATTCTTTCCAATGTAACCCTAATTACCATACTTACCCTATAATTTTATCTAGCAATTCACAATAGTGGATTCATAGGGGCCAATTTTGAACAGCTCCCTGCCCTTATCCCGCCTGAAAAGCAAGTAGCAAACAAAAAAATTGGAGGGGGGTGATGGTGGAGGTGGAGATGGGGTGAGGTGGAGGATGTTAAGCTCCCCCTTAGATGTTGAAGTTCCATCTGTTGTAATTTTCAAGTACACCTGTAAGGGGCACCACCTGTGTTGCCTGTTTTGTGTGGAGTCTATTTAAATATGCAAATAGGGGATCTTATATCCATTTTACCAGTTGGCGAGTGGTGTAACCAGTGGTCCACAAAGGGATTTCTGCCAGCCACTCCACAAAAAGGTTCCAAACCACTTTTATTTTATTTTTGTGGAACAATTTTTTTCTTAGTTCCCATGCAAACACCTGATTTGATATGAATCTTGTAAATCTACATGTCACCATCATAAAACCTTTACAACTAATTTTACTCTTTTCTCTCCACAAACAATTTTGGTTTGCATACATTTCTATGAAGATTTTGTCCCTTTTGTTTGTTCTCATTTTACGTCAGGCAATGACCATCTCCAACGAAAGAAAACCTAACCATTGCCCCTTGATGTTCAATGGCATTACCATCACTGAATCCCCCACTATCAACACCCTGGGGGTTACCATTGACCAGAACTGAACCAGCCTATAAAATATAAATACTGTGGCTACAACAGCAGGTCAGAGGCTAGGAATCCTGCGGCGAGTAACTCACCTCCTGACTCCCCAAAGTCTGTCCACCATCTACGAGGCACAAGTTACGAGTGTGATGAAATACTCTCCACTTGCCTGGATGAGTGCAGCTCCAACAACACTCAAGAAGCTTGACACCATCCAGGACAAAGCAGCCCACTTGATTGGCATCCCATCCACAAACATTCACTCCCTCCACCACCGATGCACAGTAGCAGCAGTGTGTACCATCTATAGATGCACTGCAGAAACTCATCAAGGCTCCTTAGACAGCAGCTTCCAAACCCATGACCACTGCCATCTAGAAGGACAAGGGCAGCAGATAGATGGGAACACCACCACCTGGAAGTTCCCCTCCAAGCCACTCACCATCCTGACTTGGGAATATATCGCCGCTCCTTCACTGTTGCTGGGTCAAAATCCTGGAACTCCCTTCCTAACAGCACTGTAGGTGTACTTACACCACATGGACTGCAGTGGTTCAAAAAGGCAGCTCACCACCACCTTATCAAGGGCAATTAAGGATGGACAATGAATGCTGTCCTAGCCAATAATGCTCACGTCTTGTAAATAGTAAAATAAACTACCTCCTAATATTTTAAGTCTGGTCATGGTTGTTCCATTTGTATAACCTTTTCTGAGTGAATCCTTGGGATTATTACTCTTAACACTTAGATCTGATCATAACTATCGGGAACTTGTTTGCATCTTTAAATTCTCTCACCCTGAAGTTTAGAAAATAGACAAATACCAGAATTAAATAGCTAACACTGTTTAATTAATGGCTAACCTAGTCAGTCAGTGTCATTTAATACAGTACAAACTAAAACCCAATGTAATCTCCCATCCGTAACCCTCTTTCCCTTTACTCCTAATCCCAGCCAGTGTTTACGTGCAAACACGTTGCCGTAACTTCGCCAGAAGTGCGGCGGAGAGGGAGCAACTGCGAGGAAATTCCCAGCCAATGTTTCCAAAACTCTGTAAGTTGCTCTTTAAAATTTAGGTTGCACATTTTATCAAACATGCGTCATATATTCAGAACATGAGAATTCACCTGTGCTGTTTCATTGATTACACTGTAAACACAAACATTTCTATAGGCATAATCAGTTCATCGCTTTATAGAACATAGCTCAACTATGACCTGCTGCCTCCTCAGGTAACTTAGTTCTTTTTCATTCTCAGAAAGTGAGCTTTGATGGTATTAACCTAGTTTGGTACAACTAACTGTCTTCAAACAAAAGTCTGTGAAACTAGTTTACCTTCAGGAAATTAATGAACATCTTTTTACTTTTAAATTGAATTCAAATTTGCAAACTGCCATAGCAGGGTTCAAACTCATGTTCTATTAGGATTATTAGTCGAGAGGCTCTAGTTTACGAACCCCGTGACATAGGATGGAATCATGTGGAGGCGACGAGGGTCTTGGCCACCGGCTGGAAACCAGGTGAGAGCCCCGCGCTGCCTCTTTTGGGAAGGACTACTTGACAGGCCAGCAGCAGGCCCTCCAGCAGGATAAAGGACCTTGGGGGTGGAGATCCCACCTGCTGAGAACTTCCAGCCAATCAGAGGCCAGCAGCTCTATTGAACGGCAGCACCACCAGGGGGTGGTGGACATGGGGGAGAGGTGTTGGCAGCAGGGCAGGTTGTGAGTCTCAGCAAGTCCCCCTTCCTGATGCCGGGTCCCTTAATCATGCACTGAATGCCTTAGAACAACCCAAACCCCCCACCCCTCCCTCCCCCCAACCACACCGCCCTGGGAGCCTGAAACCAGTCCTGCACATGTTTGCTTGTTGTGCTCCCTGGATGGCAAGCCCCTCGCCTGCTCTTGAGTTAGTACCAGCAGTGGCAGGAAGAGGCCTTTAAGTAGGCCCAAGTGGGGGAGGGCTCAAGATTCTGCCCATAACTATTACACTTGCCAACCAATCAGCACCCTTTTCTCATGCAGTATAAATTGTTGTTCCCATTGAAATTTGGTATTTTTATGTCTGTCTTGTTGTGCAAGATGAAAAGCTTCGACTGCATGTTTCTTTTTCCAGCAATGTTCTAGTTCTGTACTACCAAGTGACTACTCTCTTTTTCATTATCAATTTCTTGGTCATCCTTTGCTGAATTCTAAAATTCTCCAAATTCTCAGGCATATTACCTTTTTGGCAATATTAAAAGCTTCTTACTTTAATCTGATGCTACCTTTAACTTCCCTTATTAGCCACAATTACACCATGTTTATTGTGGAATTTTCATTTCTTAAGGGAATGTATATTTGTTGCAAATTACAAATTAATTATTTAAATGTTTGCCATTGCTTATCTACCACCATATCTTCTAACGTACTTTCACAATTTACCCAAGCCAACTCACCCTTCATGGTTTGCTTTGTTCAGATTTAAGTCCCTGGTTTTGGATGTAACCTCTATAAATCACCTTCAAACTGCATATAAAATTCTACATATTATGAACACACTTCCCCGGGGGCCCTTTCACCACAAGGTTATTAATTCAAAACAAAAACAGAATTACCTGGAAAAACTCAGCAGATCTGGCAGCATCGGTGGAGAAGAAATCAGTTAACGTTTCGAGTCTTCATGACCCTTCGGCAGAACCCTTCGGTTATTAATTCACCCTTTCTCATTGCACAATAATAGAACTAAAATAGTCAGTTCCTTTACACACTGATCTAGAAAACTATGCTGTATACACTCAATGAATCAATGCCAAAGATTCACCAGCCTCTGTATGAAGAAATTTCTCTCAGTCTTAAATGGTTAAACTCTTATCTTGAGACTATAGCCATGAAATTCCGCTCCTCAGTACCTCTGATGCCGGTGCTACAGAAATCTCGATTTTAAAAAATGGCAGCCAGCCCACACTGCTGTCCTGACTGACCGATTGACAATGCGGGTGTGCTGTGTGTGTGAGCTGAAAGCTTGCAGAGTGGGCAGATTATGATATCAAACAGCCCCGAATGTTAATTTTGGATCGCACATGTCCAGTTAAGACTCTCTCAAACACTCCCAGCTGAAACTGTGTTCAGCTGCACAATTACTTGACCACCTTCTAGTATTATTTAAAGGGCTAATCATTCAACTTTCAGGTGGGGTGTTTTTAACTTAATTTTGCTGGTGCCAAGTTAGTGGAAGTACTGTGCTCAGTGTTACTGGAATAGTTTAGCAAACCTATTTGGATTTTCAAAGGAGTGACGCTGGATTTTGACAAGGTCAAAGGGGTTGATTGACATTGAAAGTCTGCGTCAGTAATCAGAGCTATATTTGCAGTTCCTCTTGGCTGTAGCATAAATTAAAAATGCAGCTCATGCAGCAGAGATGTTGTGCACAGAGGCAGGAGTTGGGGGACTTTCATTTGGAGGCTCTGTCCACTAAAGGTCTTTCAGAGGCACATCCCCTATCTCCACCTCAGCCCAGAGGAGTGTCTGAAATAACTGAGTTTTTCCAAGGAGATGGTCACCAAACTGTTCCATCTCCTACAACCTGACCTGCAGCCTCACAGCATGGCAAGGACAGTGCTACCAGTGGCCATCAAGGTCACTGTCTCCCTAAATTTCTATGCCAATGGATCCTTCCAGATGGGAGCAGGTGACATGAGCAACATCTCAGAGTTCATTGTCCATCACTGCATCAGGGAGGTGACAGAGGCCCTGTATAGAAGGAGTGGGGACTTTGTCGTCTTCTCAGTAACCAGAGAGAAGCAGAAGGAGAGAGTATGTGGATTTGCCAGGCTGGTGGGATTCCCAATGCCAGGGTGCGATCAGCTGCACAAGACCTGGCAGATGTTCCATAATTGCAAGGGCTACCACTTTTTTAATGCCCAGTTGGTGTGCAACCATGCCCAGAAGATCCTCTCAGTAAATACCCACTTTCCTGACAGCAGCCACAATGCATCCATCATTTGCTGATCAGCTGTGGCATTTCTATTGTATCAGCAGAAATGTTTAAATTTACTCCACAAAAACAAATCTTAAGACAGTTTCAGTAGGATATGATAGAAATGTCACAGGTGGATGAGTATCATAGGCAGATGAAATAAGAGTGGAAAATTAAAGGCATTGAACGAATGGGAAGGAAATGGGATCATAGAGAGTGGTACTTAACGAATCAGAGGTTAGAGTAGTTGGGAGGAGAACTATGAACATCAGAGGGAAGAAAAAAATGAATTATATTCTAATTGCAGTTATTCCTATAGTTGAAATTAAAGATGATCATCTGCCTTCCTTAGCCACTTATTTTACATAGAACTACATTGAATGTGCAGCACAGTAACTAGCCATTCAAACCAATTGATCACAAGCCTCCTTCCTGATCTGACTTCATCTAACCCGATCTGTATATTGTTCTATTTCTTTCCCACTCATGCGCTTGTCGAATTTCCTCCTAAAGGCATCTATGTTATCCTCCTGAACTACATCATGTGGCAGCAAGTTTCATATTCTCTGAGTAAACAAGTTTCTCCCAAAGTCTTTGTTGGATTTATGGGTGACTATCTTATATTTATATTTGGACTCGCCCAAAAGGGAAACCATTTTCTTTATGTTTACTCTATTAGATCCCTTTTAAAGACCTGTCACCCCTCAGTCTTCTTTTCTAGAGAGAAGAACTCTAGCCTGTTCAGTCCTTCCTGATACTTATAATCTTTTAGTTTTAGTATCATCCTTGTAAATTATATTGCGCCCTTTCCAGTGCTTCTATATACTTTTTTTGTGTTATGGAGACCTGGACTGTGTACAGTGCTCTTAAGATTCTCTACAAGTTTAACATAACTCACCTGCTTTTCAATTCTATTGCTCTAGAACTGAACCCCATATCTTTCTTTGTATTTTTATGGGGGAGAATTTTCTCCCCGTCGGGGTGAAGCCTGCTGGGCGGGCACGGGCAGGAGTGCAGCCGATCGCCGCCCGCAATCGGCTGCACGCCGCCATTTTACGTGGGCGGGCCAATTAAGGCCTGCCCAGCGTGACGAGCACCCAGAAGTGCTGAGCACTCCCTGTGCGGGCGGGGGGGATAGGCTAAGTTGGGGCCTGCACTCTTTCGCGCATGCATGCGAAAGAGCGCAGAAATTTCCCTGAGGCGCAGAGCTGCCTCAGGGAGATTAGTTTGATTTTTTTAAATTTAAGTAAAGAAAGAAAAAAAATTTTAAGTCATGTAATTTTATTAAAAATTTTTATTGAATTTTAAAAACCTTCATGAAACCTCATCCTGCCCGTGGTTGAGGTTTCATGATAAATGTGAAGGCTGCCTGGGCTCTTCGCCTGCCCGCCAACCTTAAGGTTGGACGGGCAGCTATGTTAATTATTTAAATTGATATTTAAATTGCCTTAATAGGCCTTTGACAGTTTGGCGGGCGCTCAGCTGAATCCGGTGTGCGCGAACTGAAGATCTGAATAATGCGCGGTGATGTCGGGACGCACGCCCGCCCCGAAGATTTTGGCCATATAATTTACCTTACATTGTTACTTCTAATGATTTGTGGATGTATACCTCCTGATCCCTTTGCTCCTCTACCCAATTTAGACTTTTATTTTCCAAGGAGTATCTGACCTCCTTATTCATCTTGCTATTTAATGATTTTCCTTCATTAGGAGGTAGGTCCTATAGGCCCTTCAATCCTGGTCAGAATGCCTTGCCGATAGTTGTTGCTATATGACTTCCTGCAAAGTTTGGATCCATTTCACATTGGTTCTGCAGACATCTTTCCAATTAGCCACATGTCATTTTGAAGGCAAATGTGCTGCTTTTCACTATCTACATTATTAATGACATGACAAGAGATAGAGAAGGGGCTGCAACACTGGGACAATTGGAAAGTCACATAGGTCAGAATTTAAAGCCTTGGGCTGTTTGAATAGGCGGGAGGGTACGGGGTGGAGACCCCGCTGCATCCCCATGATAATGTCCGGGGCAGGAAGACTTGCAGGCAGTCTTCCCGCCTGGATGCCAATTGCGGCCCTAAATGGACAATTAGTGTCCACTTAAGGGTCTCATCCTGCTGCTGCTGGTTTCAATCAGTGGTGGGTGGGGGACTCACCATACAGGGAGACCAGCAAGCAGCAGATTTCTGGAGTGGTTGTCCAAAGGCACTCAGTGCCTGTTCAAGGGACCCAGCACAGGAAGGAGGGCAGGAGGGCGCTCTTGCAGAGAGCAACCCTATTCCCTTTCTTCCGACCCCCACCCTCCCTCACTGGCAACTCCCTCCCTTCAACCCCCATTGTGCCTTCACTTACCTTTCTCCAGAGGCCCAACAATGAGTCCTCGTGAGGGCCCATGTGAATTGCTGACATTGCCGGCCTCTGATTGGCCAGCAGCTTTTGGGGCCAGGATTTCCACCAAAGCCAAAGTACAGCAATTAAATGTCCCCTGTGTGGTTGGGTTCCCGCTGCCAGTTAGGTACTCAATTCCCTCGGGGCTCCTGGAGTTTGGGTCAGCAGGGTTGTTACCAGTTTGGTGGTGGTCATCGGCCCCCCTGTCACCCTCATTAACTTTTGCCCACACTTTGTAAATACATTTTGATTAATGACTGTAAATAGTAAAATTATAATGAAACATAATCTAACCCTTCTAAGATGAAAAGATTAACCCTACCTTAAGATAGAGGACAGAAAAATGTGCTGTGAAAATGTTAAGTCCTTACAGGCCTATTTTTAGGCTGCAGTCTGTTGATAGTATTCTAAATGTTTGTTTTTTTACCTTTAAGGATTCTTCAGGAGCTACAGCTTTCATAGGATTCACTGCCACAGGTTTTGTTGTGTTCCAAGGGAATAAAAGGATTCACCTCCTCAGATGGTAAACAATGCTCATGTTCATCTTATGTTGATGCCCATTTTAGTGAAACAATGATGCGTCCAACTATTTAACATTTGAGTATGAGATTGTGTTGTATTTGGCACTGATGAGATGCATCAAAATCACCCATGTTGTATAATTGTGGTTTATACCATGAGTGACATTTTATCTGTGACATATTTGAATGATAACAGATCATGAAGCCATAACCTGTTACATAACTAAGGAGTTCAGATGACATTTTAAACCACGAATAAAAACAAAAAATGCTGGATAAGCTCAGCAGGTTGTGCAGCAACTGTGGGGAGAAACAGAGTTGATATTTCAGGCCAAGATGAGGAACTGAAGAAAGACAGAAATGTAATAGTTTTCGAGGCAGTGGAAGGGGCAGGAAGAACAGAAGAGAAGTCTATGTTAGGGTGGAGGGCAGTAGAGATTAAATTACAAAAGATAATTTGGTGCAAAAGCCAAAGAGATTGGGAATGAGTGTAGTATAAAAACAAAAGATATGTCCAGATGAGACATGAATGGCTACATACCAGCCATCTGAATGCATCACGAAAGGATAAAAAAAGAAATGTGACAAGCCTGGCCGAGCAAAAAAAACAAGATGGAGGCAGAGGTTATGACCTTAAATTGTTGAATTCCTATTGAGTTTGCATCCAGAAGGCTCTAGAGCGCCAAGTCAAAAGATGAGGTGCTGTTCCCCGAGCTTCATTGAAACACTGTAGCAGTCCAAGGACAGGAAGGTCAGAGTGGGAGCAAGGTGGAGAATTAAAATTAAAGACAACAGGAAGATCGAGGTCATGCTTGTGGACAGACCAGTGCTGTTCCACCAAAGTGGTCATCTGGTCTGTGTTTGGTCCCCCCAATATAGAGGAGACGGCATCGTGAGCAGTGAGTACAACGTACTAAATTGAAAGTACAAGTAAATGGTTGTTTCACTTGAAAGGAGTGTTTGGGGCCTTGGATGGTGAGGAGGGAGGAGGGAAAAGGACAGGTGTGATACCTCTTGCACTTGTGTGGAAAGCTGCCTAAGGAAAGGGCAGGAGTTTTGGAGGTTACTGCAGAGTGGGCAACGGTGTCGTGGAGGGAATGGCCCCTTCAGAGTCATAAGCCACAAGACTGGAACTGTGATTTGTTTTCCCCATCAAGATGAAAGATAACAGTGTGGGGATAATTCATTTTTCTGAATTTTTACCCCAGTGTCAGGATTAAGTTCAGTGGTTAGTGATCCTAGGGACACTCCCAGATCTGTGTCCTTTTGAGCATTAGTTGGCACAGGTCAATCAGAGTATCTCTCTGCTATCACACCAAACATTTCCAGCTTAGGTTAATGTGCTATGTGAATTAGATGAATCTCCTTCTACACTCACTCAAAAATGGGCTGAATCTTATTGTTGCAGTTAAAAGTGGAAACATTATAGTTGGTAATACTGCTATTTTTAAACTCTGACGAGTAGTAAAATTGAAATGTTACCAGGTTTTAAACTTCCATCTTTTTCAACTATGAAAAGAATCTGATTGACGTGAATACAAGTCTTCAGTATATTTTTATTGTTTTGCTCCAATATATTGGGGTTCTACAGTACTGGTAACTATAACTATCACTCAAGGAGTATGACTTAGTATTTAAGCCTAGACATTTAGCGACCAATTTTAACTCTTTGTAAGTGAATGAGTTTTGAGTGAATTAAAATCAGGCCCTTATTTGTGTTGCCAGACTGTTTGTCTTAGGGGACATCACAGGGGAGCCTGGTCTTGTGCTGACCCAATGTTCGTAAATGTACACTTTCCAGTAGGAATTATTGGATAACAACCGGAGCTGGGAATTCTATCTATATTTTCCTCTCCTCCCAGGGTTACTGAGGCTAGTCCAAGCATTCTCAACACAGCCCTGAATGAGATCAAGCATCTCAGCACACACCAGGAACTGACCTGGGAGCTGATGGTGCGCGGGGCTTGGTACCAAAGCACACAGTGGCCGGGATTTTCCATCCTGGATCTAAGTCCCATGGCAGGAGCGGGAACTGGGGGTGTTCCCTGCTGCGGAGGCTGGTGGGAGTTCATGCCAAATCATGCGATGCTAGGCTCATTAATCATGCAGTCAGGGGTTGCCCGACATACTGTGTGGTGGGGCGGGCTGGAAGACGCATGCCCCACTATCATACCTGGACGCCATATTTAAAAGGTGCCCCGGACATCAACTTCTTTGTCACGTATCCATGGTTGAAGGAGGAGATGGCCCGTTGATCCCAGGGAGCTCCAGCCCCCACAGATTCAGCGGCACTTCCCTCAATGTGCAGCTGAGTGCAGTGGTGGTCAGGATGGGTGTCCTGTACCCAGAGGATGGAAGAAGGAAGCCGAGCCGTCTAACCAACCCTGCATGGGAGGAAGTTGCCAGTGTGGTCAGTGCCCAGGACCTCCACTGGAGAACTGCCGTGCGGTGCCGGAAACGGAGGAATGACCTCATCCGCGGCACCAGGGTAAGTGAACCCTCAACTGCTCACACTCACCTCATCGAATGGTATAGGCGACATGGGTCTCAGTGGCAAGGGCACCATCCGTGCAGCCCATGCATATAAGAGCTACTCAATGTGATAAGATGATGCCTCGTAGCCCCACTGCAGTCCATCTAGTCTGCAGGTGGAGAGCCACTGTGGGTCCCTGACCCTTCCACACAGAGAGAGATGCTGTCTGGGAGGGTGGGCAGAAGGGGGTTAGGAGCTGAGGACACCAGCAGGCACCGCTAATGATATGCCTCTGTGAGCCTTATCCTTCCATCTGCATGGGCTCACTGCTCTGGGATGTGCTGCCCCAGACCCCTTGTGTACAATGTGCAATGCATCAATCATGTTGCTTACAATCCAATGGGTTATTTGTAAGACTGAAGCATGAGGAAGGTACATGAAACCCAGTTGCTTTCCACCCCATCTTCTCTCTTTGTGCAGGAAAAGTTGAGGCACAGCAGGAGAGAGAGAGAGAGAGAGAGAAGCCGGGAAGGTGCTGACCTGACCTCAAGAACCTGACTGAGTTTGAGGAGCAGGCAGCCGTGCTCGCAGGGGAGGAGCCAGACTGAGCCTGTGCAGAGGGAGAGGTCGGCGGGCGGCCATCATCCAGTAAGGATCCATGCATAATGATGTCACATGGAAACCTAAGGGTCATGCTTTCCTCCATGTTGGAGCCAGCTCATGCAGTCACTTGTTCTCCCCTCTCTCCCTTACAGGAGCCAGCAGGAAGAGGGAAAGGCCAGAAGAGGAAGCCCTGTCTAGCAGTACCTCCTGCCCACAGAGGGCAGAGGTTATTGGGGAGGAGGAAGAAAGTGCAGCTGTAGAGGCATCACAGCAGTCACCTGCACCCTCCACCAGCCCAGAGACATACACCTCGGTGGGTACTAGATCTAGGTCAGGCAGGGTCTCAAATTCTGGTGGTCACCGCATGGACACGTGTCCACAGCAGGAGAAGGCAGGGTCAGCCAAGCTCACTGGCACTTGAAGGACTGCTGGAGGAGAGGCATCTGCGACATCCAAGTTGTATGACAAGCCTCTGGGATCGGCCCTGCTCGTGATGTTGGGGAAGCTGCGATAGGCGGGGAAACAACAGGCAGAGGTGGTGGAGGCCCTCAACAGAGTGGCACATGAGGCAAAGGAGTCTGTCTGTCTGCTCTCTGATGAAGTGTTGCCGACATGTGCACACATTGAGGTCTCCATGGGGAAGGAGGTGGATGTCATGGGGAACCTGGTCCAGCAGGCTGCCCAGTTTCTGCCAGAGGTGCGTGCAGAGCTGCACTCTACCACTGTAGCCATGGGTAAGCTTTTGCAGTGGCTACATGAGATGGGAATGGGGCACCTTGACCTCCCTCCAAGTGCTCCTTCTCCTCAAGGAGTCAGGTAGGGGACCTTGGGCACCCAAAGGGAGGGAGGTTGGCTTTTGGACACCCCTGGGACCTCCACCCAGAAATCTCTGAGAGTGTCCGGCCCTTCGGAATCCCCCTTGCCTGTGACCCCTTCAGCTTCGTCCTCTGTGACCGCAGAGGGAGCAGCTGCCCCACAGCAGAACAGCTAAAATAAGCCAGGGGCGTCCAGGCCTCGGGTCTCCAGAAGATGACCACCAAGGTCATCCAAGACAACAGGGCAAACCGGTCAGCAGGCTGCCTCCACCCTGCTGTGGATGTTGGGGGAGCACCTATAAGAAGTGATAGGGAATGCAAGGTTAAGAAATCATGATTTTACATGTAGTTTTACATGTGCACGGGTGCACTATGATTGTTAATGTTATGAAACATTAAATTGAGTACATTTATGAAACATTGTAAATAGAGTACACTTGCACCTTAATGAGATCTGATGTGGTTTATTTGAGATTTGTAGCCCTTAAACCTGTGCCCCCGTGCCATTCCCCCACGATCTTCAGGGGGACACCTCAGGATGTGTCTATGCCCCCCAGAATCATGCATGTGCAAGGAAGCAAGGATTTTTGCTAGGGCCCTTATGAGCCATGTGAAAGAAGCCTCCCTTGCAAGCTGAACTTTTGCCCTTCATGTGCTCACCTGTTGAAATGCCTTAGCATTGTCAGTACTACACGCTGGGGTTCTCCTTCAGTTATCCAGTTGAGCTGACCTGCTACTCTGCCCACCCCCCACTGACCCAACTTCCATGCAGCATCGCGAGATCTCCACCTCGAGATTTGCAAACAGCCATAGTGCGTGAGACTTTTCAGGTTGAGTCTAACACCTTCCAACCTTCCCCCATGACCCACACCCTACTCCCACCATAACCATTGACCCTCCCGGTGTGGCCTTGGACCTTCCCAGTGACCCTACAACCCTCCCCCATCACCCTCCGTCCCGTGGAGGTGAATGTACATTTCCCCTACCTTCTTGAGAAGCCCACCCCCGTGACAGTAGACATAACCCCCCCATCATCCTGCCTACCCCCAGAGTCCAATTTTACTTCTGTATCCCCAACAACCCTCAGCGTCCCTTCACCTGTCATTGTAGGACTCTCACGCTCCCACCCTACCGGGCCCCATTGCCCCCTTTAACCCTCACCAACCTTTCCTATCAACAATTCCCTCAGTATGCCCTCCCAGGACTCATCAGTTGACACCACAGACCCCTCCCTCTGAACCTCTTTCCCCTCTTCCCCCCCATGCCTGTTCACACCTGCATACCCTGCCCACACTCCACCAGGGCCCTTCCCACCCTCCCACTCTATACTAGCTCACCCATTCCACGACCCCCGCAGCAGCTCTCTCCCCTACGACCCCTAACCTCCCACGCCCCAATCCAGGCCACCACAGCCACCCCACTTCCTCATTCCGCTCCTGCTCATCTAAACCCCCCTGCCCCTCCCCCCACTGCACAGACGGTTACCGCCCAACTGTACTTCATGCAGCCGTCCACCTGCAGTGTGAAGATCCACGTCCTGGAGGCTCCTGCAGTGTGAAGATCCACATCCTGGAAGCTCCTGCAGTGTGAAGATCCACGTCCTGGAGGCTCCTGCAGAGTGAAGATCCACGTCCTGGAGGCTCCACCCACCCACTGCTACACATGATGTTCTAGGGTCCACGGTCACTGGAGGCTTTCATCTTCCGATCTCCACAAGCTGCCCCAGGCCTTCTTCCAAGTGAGTACCGTCATGTCCATGCCACATTAGTCCGGATGTGTTCAAGACCAGTGTAATGTCCAGCTGGCAGCGCAGATAATTGGACAGGGAGGGACAATTCAGGTCAGGGCTTCATCTGCATCCCATTTATGGATGCGAAATGGCTTCATGCTGGCCTCTGTCAGGAATGGCGACCCACCATGATAGGCAGGAGCGCACATTCCCTCCATCATTTCATGCTGGCAAGAAATCGAGTTTTCAGCTCGCACCACATTGTCACCTCCTGCCTGCCATTGAACCTACCACGGTTGGGACTGGGAAATCCTGGCCAGTGCATTTATTGCACAGCTACCATGACAGCCCACATTTTTTTCTTCTTTGGATGAGACTGGTGAAATGAATGGGCAGAGAAAATTATCTGGAGCTGGTCTGTTCCCTTTGCTGCATGCTGTTTGCATTTCCTAGGCAGCTCTTGCAGCTTGGAGCAAGTCTTTTCAAACATTTCTTACTGCAATCCTCCTGTAAGTATTGATACAATCCTTGGGTAAAGCCTATCCAAACTTCCAAGAGGCTGTTTCTTTCTGCATACTTTTGTCAGGGGACACTCTCACTCACACACTATATTTTTATAAAATGTATATAGATATCCTCATGGCTATTTTCTAAAATTTTGAAAACTGGGCAAAGACCTTTTTAAAATGGCTAAAGCTATGTCTGTCTGTGACCTTTGAACAAAAGGAGCTATCTTAGCAGTATCACAGAAACTTGCGCCTCGTTATCTCTGAAGAGACCTTAATGACCCCTGTGGGTTGCAGAGACCAAATTCAAAGAGAATTATACAAAGACCATCTGCATTTCATAAGTCAGGCCTGGCCAACTGGAGCCTATTCGTCAGGTCAGGCAAAGGACCCCACAACCTTCCTTTCAAGTCTTAATGGTTGGAACATTTAACCATATTGGGAACCCAGATGGGGAATACACACCCTTTGACAAAGACACTGTGAAGGGGTGGGAATCATGCGACATGGAATCCTCTAGCTTGTGTAACCAGTAATATTGCCTTGTGTTATGATGTGGCAGATGATGTGTGCCAGGTGGATATAATCCATGAAGAAAACTTGGTCACCTGGCCACAACTGTTTTGCAATTTGTACTTTATTTCGAGATGTGTGCCTTGAATTCAGAAGTAATAAGACTACTGTAACTTCAGAGGTTTTTGGAAAACTAAATTAAACACTTATTAACAAAAGAAAAGATTTCAAACACATACATAAATCTACAAATTGCTATTATAATAACATCTAAAACTGCTAATTAATCTGGCTCCAAATTAGACCTCCATCAAGGAAACAGTACAAACAAATAGATTTAAACAGACCTAGGCAAAGCAACATAATACCCTGGCCAGTCGCATTCAAAATAAGTTTTCTCAGCTTCGGTTCCTGTAGATAGCAACTTGATACACAGAGGCTGGAGGCTTTTTACACTTAGATCTTAGAATGTCTTCTCTTTCTCTGACACTTAACCTCATCTCCTTTATACATGTTTCTCCCTTTTTAATGCAAATTCCATTGTTCCAATATTTCTTTGGAACTTTACCTTTCTCATAATATAAATCTTTTCATAGTGCTAATTTTATCAGTAACTTTTATGAAAAATAACCACACTGTTTGGCTTAGCTTCTTCTGGCTAAGTGTAACGCTCTACCATCTCTTTGAAATTCAAATTAACCTAATTTATCTAAAAATGCAAATGCTCCTTACACCTCGCATTCTAAAATGTCAGTCATGTTTATGTATTTAGCATTTCAAACCTAGCTACTTGTTGATAACTCAAAGCCTCCAGAACAGCTGTCTCCAATTCAATTAAATCCCACACACACATACACAGAGAAACTAATCCAATCCCCACTATTTACCCACTTTTACAATAAATCACAATAATATTATGAAAATTATTATATTTTCATGACACTTGCTGCACTGAATAAACCTCAGTCTGCCAGTTTACCATCTGCAAGCAGCAACACAGAAAATGGGCTCTGCCCAGACTGCATACTGCCCCCATCTAACTATTTCTGTTGGAACTTCTGTACCATCGCCTACAAGACTAATTTGTCTCTCTGTGCCGATGTCATTGTGTAAGTCAACTCTACTGTAAAAGTGAATTATACAGCATCGGTTTTCAACCTGTCAACCTCTGTGAAGTAATATCTCATTAGATTTTGATTCTGGTCTCTGGACTCACATGAAATAATAATTCTTTTCTCTGTGATTTTGCCCAGTTAATATTTATTTTCTCTATCCTTCTTTTACTGTATGAGTTCACAGGGGGCTACGTGGTAACACCCCTCCCACGTTTGAATGTGTGCAGATGAGCTAACCCTTGGAGTTCATCCTTTTTCAAGTGTGCTGTGGGGTTGGGAAATACAATAGAAAATTGAAACACACCAAAACTGAGGGGTTGGGAAATACATCACCACTTACAAAGGGGGAAGCAAAACCAAACGCCTTTCTGTTTATGGGTGGGTGGTGAGAGGAGAAATCAGGGCTGTTTAAATTAATCCCCCTCCTGTCCATAACAGAAATTGGGAGCTCAAATCCAGGATAACCAAATTGAATTTGACCAGAGTCCAAGTTAAGATCCGAGCCAAATCTGAGATAAAAGAGTCAATTGGAAGCCAAAAGGGGAAAACTCGGTGGCTAGGATGAATTTTAAAACACAGTAACTTACCACAACAAATTCCTTTCCCTAACACAAAGAAAATGTCAACTTTTAATGCCCAGATGTGGGTCAAACAAGGGAATTTGAATGGTGAAACTCTTGCGGCCCTTAGCATAGAGCAACTGAAAGCTGTAGCTAGGGAGGTACAGTTAAAATTGCCCAGTGAAGTGAAGAGAAGTGAACTGATCCAGTTGTTGGTAGAACATTTGGATCTCACGTTACCAATTGAGCAGTTAGATGTAGAGCTCAACCATGATTTCGAATCCCCACCCTGAGCCCAATTCGAGCTGGAAAAGCTCAGAACCCAGCTAGAATTTAAGGAGAGGGAGAAAGAGATAGAAAGGGAAGCATTGGAGAGGGAAAAAGAGAGAGAAAGCGAGAGAGAATTCCAGCTCTGAAAATTGGAAATGGAGCTAGCAACTCAAAGGGAGAGAGAGCATACAGCTGGAAACCCTACCCAGTAGCACACCCTATCTCCCTAACCTCGAACCACTCTCTGAGACCCTCAAGTAGGTTAGATTCATTCCCAAATTCAAAAAGAGTGATGTGGAGTCATTTTTTTTGCCACTTTTGAGAAAGTAGCAGGACAGCTAAAATGACTATTGGAGATCTGGACATTTTTAATTCAAGGGCAACTCCCAGGTAGAGTCCAAGAGCTCTACTCCATGCTGACACCCGATGTGTCCAGGAGTTATGAGCAGCCATCCTAAGTGCCCATGAGTTAGTCCCAGAGGCATATCACCAGCAATTCTGGAAAACTCGTAAGAAACCCACACAAACCTACATTGAGTTCAAACAGCTGAAGCAAATCATGTTTGACTGATGGGTAAGATCCCCAAGAATCCAATGCACCTATGAGGGGCTGGGTGAGTTGGTATTGTTGGAGAATTTCAAACATTGCTTACCCTCAAACCTGTGAATACATATCAAGGAGCAGAGAATTCTCACAGCTAGGGATGCAGCCATCACAGCAGACAGTAATTATCTCACCCATATGCCTGGAAACTCAGGCTGACCCTTTCCAAACCATTCCCATGAACATTGGAAAGATAGGCAGGGTGACCTAGATAGGAGAGGCCCCCCACCCAGAGAAGAAAACACAAAAGGGGGTGTGAGAAGCCTTCCTGCAGCCCAAAAGGAGAACCCCCAGAGACCGGTGTGTTCTCATTGCAATAAAATAGGCCATTCCAGGCCTAGGTTCTGGGGATTGCAAGGGAAGCCTGTAGGTCCAATAGGGCTCCATGTGAGTAGTCCCCCAAAGGACACCCAATGGGTAGTGCAGCAGAGCAGGCAGAGAATCTCGCTACGGAAACTTACCCCTTGAAGGGCATGGCACTATGTGTGTCTGAGCGAGACAAACTCCCAGAGAACTTCCTGAGGTTTGTCCTTTTAGGAACAGTGTCCCCCTACTTGGCCAAAAATGTGAGCAAGTCCATTGTACTGCTCCAGGACACAGAGGCCACTGAGTCCTTAATGTTGGAGGGAAACATAAACCTACCCCCCATCCCAAGACCTCCCTGAAGGCCAAAGCCCTGATCAGTGGAGTGGGAGGAGGATCTGTGTTTGCAACCCCATCTAGAGTGTGACCTTGTTTCAGGTGCTGTCATGGCAGGCATTGTTCCTGAACTATCAGTAGCAGGAATCGATTTCCTTCTTGGAAACGATTTAGCTGGCAGCAAGGTGTTAGTCAGCAAAAGAAAAGAGGCAACATCAGCTAGCAGAAGTCTGCAGGAGAGCAGAAAGCTGGGGAAGGTCCAGAGGCCCAAAAGGGCGAAATAACACCCATAAACATTGAGCAAGGCCTGCTCGAAGGTAGCAAGGCTGAAGCCAGGCCATTAAAGTTAAATGAGTTCCAGGAAGGACCAATAGAATTTAAAATAGACTCGCAGAATATCTCAGAATTAAATAGGGACCAGAGAAGTCCCAGAGCAGGGAGAGAGATAGTGAGGGAGATGCCCCACATAGTCAAAGAGCCTGAAGGAAGGCCAGCGTTTAAACCTGGAAAGGAAAAGGTTAGGGAGCTGCTTGAAGCATAGCAGAAACTTTCTTTCCACATTTAAAGAGGGACAAAGGGAGTTCCCAAAATGGATGAGCAGATAAGGAGTGAGATGCCACACCCAGTTGAAAAGCCAAAAAGGTGTGTTGCTGGAGCTGCGCCTCCATTTGAGGGCAGAAGTGTTCCGGGGACATGGAACAAGTTAGGAGAGCACTCCCTCCAAAGCCAAAGGCCCCAGCTAGGAAGCCAATGATTGGTTTAGCTGATAGCTTTATGGCGAATTTGAATGAGCACCAGGAAAGTTCCCAAATTGGCCCAGGAAGAGTGAAGGGCTCACTTGAATGAAAAGCTACCAGGAGGCACAGCGAGAGCTGACCATCCACCAGAGGGCAGTAGTGTTCCAAAAGACACAGAGCCTAACACCCAATATACCAGCAGAGGGATCCCAAGTTGATTGGACCCCATACTCACCTACCTTAATGCAGAATTGCAAAGCAACCTGACAGGGTTTCCCCCTGCAGTTAAAATGATCCATAACAACCCCCCAGGCTACAGCACTGTAGCCCTACCTGGTATGGATGTGGGTGAGGCCCCTTCCAGAAAGCTATCTTCTATTATCCAGGCCCAGGAATGCTGGTCCAACTTCTGGAGCAGACTGCCTGCCTGTTGCCGTGCTAACCTAAAGCACCTAGCAGTAGAAGCTGGAACACTCCAGTTGTGCTAGTGCCCGAGCTGGGCACTGAACCGGACTCCCCTAAAGAGGCCAAAGTCCCATTAAAACACCCCAACTTCCTGACAATCAGCCGAACCACCATTCCTGGGTTTGAACAGCTGAACATACAGGTTACCAAGGTGAATGGGGAAGAGCTAAGCTGGACAAGAGCAGCTCAGCCCTATGATCAAAAAACCTGGCATTCACAGAGTGAGTTGCCCAGCATTCTCCTGCGGATAGCCCAGACCACTTGACCATCACTCACACCCTGAGTGCTAACCACCCCGTAAAACCCCCAGACCCTTTAAAGGACACCTAATCAGGAGTTGGACCAGGCAGAGTTCTGAAACCAATGGCTTTGCTTAGGCCTGATCCCCAACAGAGGAAAACTCAGAACTCTAACCTTGAATAAACTTCCCCAAAAGACAGATTTTGGAACCTTCACAAGTCAACCTACTCATTCTACATCACCGGAAAGGACAAAGTCCTTGTGGATGCCCTCCCGCGGGTTTAAACCTCAAAAAAGGAAAATGCCAATGTCCTGATTGGCTGTCAAGTGGACTCTGATTGGTAGAGGTGTAGCCATGGAGAATGCACTAGTGGATGGTGACTGACAGTTAACCGCCAAACATTGTTTGAAACTTAAACCAGGCAGCTTGACTCTGATTGATCAAGACATTGCCCTGGGGAATGAACCAGCGAATGGTGATCACTTATTTTGTTTCGCTGAAGCAGGCGCTATGTGTGTACATGTCCTTTCTGTCTGCTAAGAACAGGACCCTGTGTATTAATATATGTAGCTTCTGGTACATGCAAAACCACCACACTGTGATCCCGATTGACAATCTTAAATTGGTTGTCAGCGTAATTCTTGGTACACTGAGGATTATTTAGCCAATGTTGTCCATTCGTGGAATCACATTTAATGTTGGACACTGTATTTTGCAAGGACAGGTGACCGACCTCTGTAAAGGAATACCTCATTTGATTTTGACCTTGGACCCTGGACTGATGTGAAACAATAATTCTTTTAACTATTAAAGTTAAATCTTTCTTTTCTCTATCCCTCTTTTACTGGAGGAGTGCACAGTGGGCTAGGTACTGATGTCCATCCCGTGTTTGAGTGTGTGCAAATAGATTAACCCTTGGAGTTTATCCTACCTCGAGTTTGCTGTGGGGTTATTGGTAGAAAAATGGATCATGCCCAAACTGATGGGTTGGGAATACACCACCACCTATAAAGGGGGAAGCAAATCAAAACACCTTTCTGTTTATGGATGGGTGGTGACAGGAGAATTCAAGGCTGTTTAAATTACTGCCCCCCCCCCCGCCCCCTGTCTATAATGCTTCTCTTGAAGATGGAGGTGCTGGCAGTATAAGAGCAGCAAACAGATGCTCAGGCTTTCAGCCCAGTAGCCACCTCTCTTGTTTGGGAATTTCCAGGTGGATTCAGCAGGCATGGATATAGACACTAGTTCTGGTCACCTAAGAACTATCCCCCAGTGGGGGGATCAAATGAGGTATTCCTTCACAGAGGTCGGTTACCTGTCCTTGCAAAACTCAAAACACAATGTCCAAAACTGTGGGCACCATATATTACAATGATAACAGCCTAGCTGCTTCTCGAATGCTGCTAAGATGATACATGCTGCTGTTTCTGTGAGTGGACACCATCTGAACATTAACTGAACTGTAGATCCTTTCTCTTCATGTAGGCCATGAGGTTGGTATGTGGAGCCCACATAGGTGTGATCTTCAATGCTTGCACCTTAAAGAACCATGCTATCAAGTGAAAGTCCTGTGCTCTATATAAATGATATCTTCTTCCCATAAGGAATATGACAAGAGGTGTGATTCCTTGTAAATGTAGCATTGTCACTTACTTGATGCGTTATAGACAATCTAATACTGTAATTGTCACCTGAAAGCTTCATGATGTAGTAAATTCAATTTCTATGGGAGAGCCATTCTTGTTCCAGGTGTTATTTGCAGGTTATTGAACAACCAATGGTACAAATCTCTTTTGAGATATCAAGGGAATGGGTGGTGGGATCTCAGGTAGTAATCCAAGTAGTAACAGGTGAGTGCAAAATGCTTCAAATGTTGTTTTGCTGCTACATTTTCTTTTATTTCTTGAATCCATCTTCCTCGCCTAAATCATGCAGCACTATGCGAACTCTCAAAGCAATACCTATACTCACCTTTTTATATGCTGCGATTCATATGGCAGCAGCAACCAGGAACAATGATGGAACGTCCCTTCATTTGGAAGAAAGTAACCATAGTTCAAAATGGCAAAAGAACCTGCAAAATCAAAAAACATATGGAGCAAAATACAACTCTAAATGCAAAAACACCTACTTTTCAATTCTAACTTTAAGCTCCTTTAAGAAACTCATTAAGTAAACCATGGGCAAAATATTGAGCTCGGTGGGCGGGCATGTGCCCGACCTGGCTGAGAGTAAAATGTCATCACGTAGTCCCACGATATTCCATTCGGCGGGCGTGCGTTGGAGTCGGCAGCACGCCCGCTGACAATTAAAAGGCCAATTAAGGCCATTAAAAGTCATTACATTCAAATTTACGCTGCTCGTCCAACCTTATTGGCGGGCAGGCGAAAACACCAAGTGGCCTTTGCACTTTTTAGGAAACCTCATCCACAGGCGAGGTGAGGTTTCCTAAAGCAAAAAAAAAAAAAAAAATTTACACTTGCATTAAAAACATGTCCCTGCTCATGTGACAGAATCACATGAGGGGACATGTTTTATGACATTTTTATTTTCTTCATTTTTTTTTATACAGCGCTCCATCTCCCTGAGGCAGCTCCGTGCCTGAGGGAGATTGAAGCACTCTCTGCGCATGCACGAAGTTCATGCTAGGCCCGCTCACCCTCCCGCTGCCTGCACAGGCAGCACTCAGCGCTGCCACTTGCATTCCACACTGGGCAGTCCTTAATTGGCCCACCAGCATGAAATTGTGGCGCGGTGCTGATCGCGGGTGGCGGTTGGCTTCCCGACCGCCCCTGCCCCCACCGAGCACCCCACCAAGGGCAGAATTCTGCCCCACGTGTCGGGAATCTGGATGGGCCCATTACTTTGAACTAGGCATGAGCAGTGGATATAGTCTCATGCAAAGTCATGATAATCTTCTCAGGCTTCAATTTTACTAAATATTCTATTTAAATGAGGTTTACTTTTTTCTTTCTGGCCCCCTGAAATCACGCCTCAAATTAGCACTTGGGATTTCTGTAGAATGTTGCTAATTATTTATTTCTCTTACCTCTTTGTAAAACCAAATGGTAACTTGTTTTGAAACTTGTTTACTTCTAATGGAAGGATTATGAGGAAAAATTATGTATTTCTCACCGTATGCTGAGGAACATTAGATGCTCACACATTGTATAGCTAATATTGTAGAGGTCCATATCAGTGTTGCATGTAACCAGTGTTGGGAAACTGAAAATTAGCTTCTATAATAGAGAAATGAGGTATGTGTTATGAGACATTTACTTCAGTTGTAGTTTCTGTCTTTAAAACAATCTGGCTGGTCATATTTACAGAATCATAGAGTTTTACAGCACAGGTCATTCATTCCGTCATTGGTGATTTTCCTCTCTTTCAGCTATCTGGTTTAATTTCATTTTCCTGGTTGGTCTCCATACCCTTTACTTTTTTTTCTGTGCAGCAATCAAGTTGTTTGATTCTGCTAACTGTAGCCTATTACCACAGAAAGCTGAAGTACAAATTTGATCCTCACATTCCATGGAACTTCTGATGTCAGCATTGTTGTTGTGCAGAGGGAAGCAAAATGAAAGGATATCAGTCATGGTGCCATCCTTGCTCATCTTCTTAAAGCTGTTTCCAGAGTAGTATTCGCAAAAACTTGAATGTTTTTGGCAAACCCTGTCAAATGCCTATTTCATGAGTTTCAGGAAAACAAGAAGGACTTGGACAAAATAGAATGGTTTCATAAACACCCTACTAATATACGAAATAAATAAGAATGAAACACTTGTATTTGTAAATTTCTTTTCACATCTTCAGGATTCCCCAAAGCATTTCGCAGCTGATGAAGTGCTTTTGAAATGTGGGGTTTGATTGTAGCTTCTGAGGACCAAAGCAAGCAGTGTGCCCTTCTGAGGAGGAAAGCGGGCAAGCTTGGCCAATTTCAACAGCCAGCCCTCATTAGCACACCAACTTCCAAACCAAAAAGACTGGGAAGCTGGCGTAAATGGTTGCCTGGGCCATTGAAATCAGACAGGATGAGGTTACCATTGGGGACCAAAGGAAATGGGCTCTGGCACAGAATGATACCAGAGTTAAAAGGGTTAAATGATGCTGACAGCTTGCAACACCAAGTCTTGTATTCTCTTGAATAAAGGAGATTAAGGGGTGTTATAATTGGAGTTAAGATGATTAAAGGATTTGATAAGAGTAGGGTGAGAAAAACTTTTTTCTGATGGGTGACAAATGGGCATGATCTTAAAATTAAAGTTCAACAGCGATGTCAGAAAGCATTTTGCACAAAGGGTAGTGGAAATCCAGAACTCTGTCCTTCAAAAAGCTGGTGAGGTAAGGTTAATTGAAAATTTCAAAGCTGAGATTGATAGATTTTTTTTAGATTATGTATTAAGACCAAGGTGGGTGGATGGAGTTAAGATACAGATCAGTCATAATTTAATTGAATGGCTGAACAGGCTCGAGTGGGTGAATGGCCTATCCTTATTCCCATCTTCATATTTGGGTTGTGAAATATAAATTGATTTTATTTTTCACATTTTACATATGTAGGGAGTGATACATTTTAAATTAATTTTACAGTATTATCAGGCTTCTCATTTTTTTTTCTTTTCCAGGTTTGACGTCAATAAATTGAAATTTGATGGGAAGACATTTTATGTCCATGGTGTTCAGAAAGAGGTCAGATATTATTTTTATTGGGCACCATTACCCGAAAAAGATGGGCAAACATTTTAACAACTTTAAAGTCAGCACTGGTAAACAAACGTATCCTGTGCAAGTCTGATCCCCAGCATGCATTGTAAATAACTTATTGTCTCCAAATATGTGGTCATGTTTCTTTCCATCAGGAGTAATTATTAAAGTCTACCTGTTCCTGTACACCAAACCCGTAGGTGCATCTCAGTTTTACCCTGTTCAAGTCATGTATCATAAATGTGATTCAGAAACTGACACCGTCCAATCACTGTATACCTGCACTAATTCTCATTTTCACACTTAAAGCAGTTATAAACTGTTGAATTACCAGTACTTCCGAACAAACCATAGGTACAGCTGTGCCATGAGAAAAGCAGAAAGCTTTTTATCACAATCACACAGTCTTCCTTGTTGAGAAGAATCAGAAGCAACATAAGAACATATGAAAAAAGAGCAGGAGTTATCCTTTTTGAGCTGCTTTGACATTCAGCAAGATCATGATTAATGTTCTACATCAATTCCCCCTGTCCGCACAGTCCCCATATCCCTTCATTTCCTTTATACTCAAAAAAACAACCTCTGTCTTGAATATACTCAGCAACTGAGCATCCACGACCCTCTGTGGTAAAGAATTTCAAAGATTCATAACTTTGAGTGAAAAAATTTCTTCTCACCTCAAATGACCAACCCTTTACTCTAAGACTGTGACCCAGGGCTGAGTTATACCAGCCCTTTGGGATGGGTTGGGAGGTGGGAAGGCTTTCAAAAATGGTGCAGGAAGACATCAGGTGGTGTGCCTGACCTTTTCCTGCTGCCATGCCATTTTGTCAGAGGCAGAAAGAAAGCAGACAAGCCACCTGCCTGGATCCCAAATGAACTCATGTTGCATTGTTCCTGTATCAGAGGGCTGGCTGCCATGTGGGGAGACCATCCAGTGAAACCTGGCAGCTCCGCAGTGGACTCTGGGTGGGGGTGGCGGGGCCTACTTTTTGGACACTCCTTGGTCCAGGGAGGGGCCACTGGTAGCAAAGACCATCCTGTGGCAATGGCTCAACTGTCCACAGAGACCATAGTACCATAGAAAAGTTACAGCACAGAAGGAGGCCATTCAGCCCATCTTGTCCATGCCAGCCCAAGGACACCCAGGTGCCCTTTCTAATCCCACCTTCCTGCACCCGGCCCATAGCCCTGCAGCTTACAGCACTTTAGGTGCAGATTCAGGTATTTTTTAAAAGAGCTTAAAGTTTATGCCTCTACCACCAACTTGGGCAGCGAATTCCAGACACACACTACCCTCTGCGTAAAAAAGTTCTTCCTCATGTCCCCCCTACACCTTCTGCCACTTATCTTGAATCTATGTCGCCTGGATCTAGAATTCTCCACCAAGGGAAACAATTTTATCCTGTCCACTCTATCTATTCCCCTCATAATTTTGTACACTTCAATCAAGTCACCTCTCAGCCTTCTTTGTTCTAAGGAAAATAACCCCAACCTATCCAATCTCTCCTCATAGCTACTCTTTTCTAACCCTGGCAACATTCTTGTAAACCTCCTCTGCACTCTCTCCAGAGCTATTACGTCCTTCCTGTAATGTGGTGACCAGAACTGCACACAATACTCCAGTTGTGGCCTCACCAGTGTTTTATACAATTCCAACATTATATCCTTACTTTTATATTCTATACCTCTGCCAATGAAGGAGAGCATTCCATATACCTTCTTTACAACCTTGTCTACTTGAACTGTTGCCTTCAGGGACCTGTGTACTTGTACGCCAAGATCCCTCACTTCACCAACCCCTCTTAGTATATTCCCATTTATTGTGTAATCCCTGTAACTGTTTGACCTCCCTAAATGTATGACCTCACATTTCTCTATGTTAAAATCCATCTGCCACTTTACCGCCCACTCCACCAACCCATCTATATAGTTTTGGAGATTATGGCTATCCTCTACACTATCCACTACTCGGCCAATCTTTGTGTCATCTGCAAATTTCCCAATCGTGCCCCCCACATTCAGGTTCAAATTGTTAATATATAACACAAACAGCAAGGGTCCCAACACCGAGCCCTGTGGAACACCGCTTGAGACAACTTTCCATTCACAAGGGCATCCATCGACCATTACCCTTTGTTTCCTGTTACAAAGCCAACCTTTTATCAGTTTGTCACATTACCCTGAATTCCATGGGCTTTTATTTTCCTGACCAATCTGCCATGTGGGACCTTGTCAAATGCCTTGCTAAAATCCAAGTACACAACATCCACTGCACTACCTTCATCAACCCTTCTTGTCACTTTCTCAAAGAATTCAATCAAATTTGTGAGGCAAGACCTTCCTTTAACAAATCCGTGCTGACCATCCCTGACTAGTCCATGCCATTCCACATGCCAGTTAATCCTATCTCTCAGTATTGATTCTACTAATTTGCTCACCATCGATGTAAGACTAACTGGCCTATAATTGTTTGACATTTCCTTTGATCCTTTTTAAACAATGGAACTAGGTTTGCATTTCTCCAGTCCTCCGGTAGCTCCCCTGTATCTACTGAAGATTGGAAAATCATCCTCAGAGCATCTGCTATCTCCTCCCTGACTTCCTTCAGCAGCCTCGGAAACAATCCATCTGGCCCTGGTGACTTATCAACTTAAGGATTTCAACCCTTCGAGTACTTCCTCTCTCTTTATGACTATTCCGTCGAATATCTTGCAGTGTTCCTCCTGGACTGCTATATCTACACCCTCCCTTTCCTTTGTAAACATGGAGACAAAATATTCATTCAAAACCCTTCCCACAGCTTCTGCATCTACACACAAGTTTCCATCTTCATCTCTGATAGGTCCCACTTTTTCCTTAACTAACCTTTTAGCATTAATGTATTGGTAAAACATCTTTGGGTTAATCTTTAACTTTACTTGCTAATCTTTTTTCATGCCCTCTCTTTAAATTTCTTATTTCCTTTTTTACTTCATCCCTGCACTTCCTATTTTTGTCTAGGCTATCTGCAGTGCTTAGTTCTTTGTGCCTATTCTAGGCTTTTTCTGTTTGATCTTCCCCTGTATTCCTCTAGACAATCAGGGAGGTCTAGATTTGGCAGTGCCACTCTTATTTTTGTAGGGGACATGTCTACTTTGTACAATTAGGATCTCGCTTTTTAGTGCTTCCCACTGGTTTTCCACTGTTTTATCTTCCAGCAGTGCTGTCCAGTCCACCTCAGCCAAGTCCCTTCTCATTTCTGCAAAATTTGCCTTCCCCCAGTTCAAGACTTTTACTTCTGCCTTATCTCTGTCCTTTTCCATGGTAATGCTAAATCTAACTGAATTGTGATCACTGTCCCCGATATGGTCGCCAACTGTCACTTCACCCACTTGCCCTTCTTCGTTCCCCAAGACTAGGTCTAGAATTGCATCTCCTCTCATTGGGTTTGTCACTAATTGGTTGAAAAAATTTTCTTGGACACACTGCTTGAATTTTTCTCCCTCAGTGCCCCTTATATTGTTTGAATCCCAGTTGATATTAGGATAGTTGAAGTCTCCTACTATTATTGCCCTCTTGTTCTTACAAGCAGAAATTTGCCTACATATTTGTATAACTATCTCCCTTTCACTGTTTGGGGGTCTGTAGTATACTCCCAGTAGTGAGACTGCCCCTTTTTTATTTCTAAACTCAATCCATAAAGCCTCATTTGTTGACTCATTTAGAATATCAACCCTTCTCACAACTGGAATTGATTCTTTAACCATTAGTGCTACCCCCGCCTCTTTTTTTATCTCCTCCTCTATTGTGTCTGAAGACTCAATAACCAGGGATATTTAGCTGCCAGTTTTGGCCCTCCTTTAGCTAGGTCTCCGTTATAGCAATGACATCCTGCTGCCATGTGTCTACCTGTGCCCTTAACTCATCTACATTGTTTGTAATACTCCTTGCATTGAAGTATAAACAGTTTAAGCCCGTCAATTTCCCTTGCTGGACACTTTTTAAACTTTGCTTCTCCTGTAACTCCATGTCTCTCACAATGTCCCTAGCTAATGTTCTACCTCCATTTTTCTGATCTGAATCTGACCTATCTGATCCTACTCCTGGGATCCCATCCCCCTGCCACACTAGTTTAAATACTCCCCAACAGAACTAGCAAAAGCCCCTGCAAGGACACTGGTCCCAGCTCTGCCTGGGTCCAGCCCGTCCAGTTTGTAGAGGTCCCACCTTCCCCAGAACCGGTCCCAGTGCCTCAAGAATCTGAATCCCTCCCGGCTACACCATCTCTCCAGCCAAGTGTTCATTTGGTCTATCCTCTTATTCCTGCTCTCACTAGCGCGTGGAACTGGGTGTAATCCTGAGATTACTACATTTGAGGTCCTGCATTTTAATTTACCTCCTAACTCCCTGTACCGAGCTTGCAGGTCCTCACCCCTAAGTTTACCTATGTCCTTGGTACCAATATGTACCACGACCACAAGCTGCTTACCTTCCCTCCCCAGAATGTCCTGCAGCCGCTCTGTGACATCCCGGACCCTGGCACCAGGAAGGCAACATACCATCCTTGATTCACGTTTGCGGCCACAGAAGCGTCTGTCTGTGCCCCTAACTATTGAATCCCCTATCACTATAGCCCTGCCACTTGTTTTCCTCTCGCCCTTCTGAGTAGCAGAGCCACCCACGGTGCTGTGAAGTTGGCTGTTGCTGCTTTCCCCTGAGAGGCCATCCCCCCCAACAGTATCCAAAGCGGTATATCTGTTAGAGAGAGGGATAACGACAGGGGTCTCCTGCACTACCTTCCTGAGTCTTTTACTGCTCCTGATGGTCACCTATTCCCTTTCTGCCTGTGTAATCTTCACCTGTGGCGTGCCCACCTCGCTAAACGTGCTATCCACGACTTGCTCAGCATCGCTGATGCCCCACAATGAGTCCACCCGCAACTCCAGCTCTGAAATCCGGTTAGCTAGAAGCTGCATTTGGATACGCCATCCGCACACATGGTCAACAGGGACACTAGAAGCGTCCCTCATTTCCCACATCCTGCAGGAGGAGCATATCACGGCTCTGAGTTCTCCTGCCATGACATCCCTCTCGATTAAGCTAGTTACTCCCTTAAAAAATACGCTAGCTCGGGGCCTTATTTATGTTAGCTAGGAACTTTGTTTCTTGACTAATTATACTTGTACGGTACTACTCTATACTTCTTTTGTAGCTCCTACCTCAGTATTAAGCAATGAATAACTTTAATAGGTTGAAAAAAAAAACTCACCAGGATTTACTCACCAATCAGCTGCTTTTTTTTAAAATCCACTTTCAGAAGAGTGTCCCTCGCAGGTCTGGTGCACTCCTGAAGGTACTTCCTCTCCCTCTCTTTTTTTGGTTTGAGGAGGAGGGAGGGATGGAAACAGTACAGCAATGTAATGTTTGGGCTATTCCATTCTTTGACAGTGGGTCCTCCTCAATCCCTTTCTGAGTCGCGGTGTCTGCGGTGACTTCTCCCAGAATGCTTCAGTCACTTCTCTCTACCATCCTCTGTTGGATGCTCTTTTGTTGAGTGCAAGAGTCCTTCTCCTCGATCCCTTTCTGAGTCACGGTGTCTGCAGTGACTTCTCCCAGAATGCTTCAGTCACTTCTCTTTCCCATCCTCTGTTGGATGCTCTTCCTTTTGTTGAGTGCAAGAGTCCTTCTCCTCGATCCCTTTCTGAGTCACGGTGTCTGTGGTGACTTCTCCCAGAATGCTTCAGTCACTTCTCTCTACTGTCCTCTGTTGGACCCCCCCCACTCTCAACCCCACTTAATCTCTTCACGTGTTTCAATTAAATCAGCTCTCATTCTTCTAAACTCCACGGAATATAGACCTAGTCTACTCAATCTCTCCTCATAGGACAAACTCATACCAGAAACGAGTCATACCAGGATGGAGTTGGCCTCCGTCTAGAGCAAGTATGTCCTTCCTTAGACAAAAAGACCAGATTGTGCACAGTACTTAAGGTGTAGCCTCACCAGTGCCCTTTACAATTGTCATATGAATTCTTTAGTCTTATAATCTGACAAAAGCTAACATAATATTTGCATACCTAATTGCTTATTGTACCTGCATGTTAACTTTCTGTGATTCATGTGCAAGGACGCCCAGGTCCACCTGAATGCAAACATTTTCTACACTCTCACTATTTTAAAACTATGCTGCTTTTTATTTTTATTCCCGAATTGGGTAACTTCACATTTTGCAACATTGTATTTATTCCATCTGCCATAATCTTGCTCACCCATCCAACCCTACTGTATACATACAAACATACGAACTAGGAGCAGGAGTAGGCCACTTGACCCTTCAAGCCTGCTCCACCATTCAATAAGATCATGGCTGATATGATTGTAACCTCCCACCTACCTCTGATAACCTTTCACCCCCTTGTTAATCAAGAATCTATCTAGCTCTGCCTTAAAAATATTCAAGGACTCTGCTTCCACTGCCTTTTGAGGAAGAGAGCTCCAAAGACTCACAACCCTCTGAGAGAAAAAAATTCTCCTCATCTCTGTCTGAAATGAGTGACCTTGTATTTTTAAACTGTGAACCCCTAGTTCTAGATTCTGCCACAAGAGAAAACATCCTCTCCACATTCATTCTGTCAAGGCCCCTCAGGATCTTAAAGGTTACAATCAAGTCACCTCTTACTCTTCTAAACTCCAGTGCATACAATCCTAACCTGTCCAACCTTTCCTCAAAAAACAACTCACCCATTCATGATATTAGCCAAATAAACCTTCTCTGAACTGCTTCTAACACATTTGCATCTTTCCTTAAATAAGGTGACCAGTTCTGTACACAGTACTCCAGATGTGGTCTCACCAGTGCCCTGTACAACTGAAGCATAACCTCTCTAATTTTGTATTCAATTCCCCTCACAATAAATGATGACATTCCTAATTACTTGCTGTACCTGCCTACTAGACTTTTGTGATTCATGCACTAGGACACCCAGATTCCTATGAATCTCAGAGCTCTGCAATCTCTCACCATTTAGATAATATGCTTCTTTTTTATTCTGCCTGCCAAAGTGGATAATTTCACATTTGCCCACTTTACACCCCATTTGCCAGGCCTTTGCACACTCACTTAATCTATCTATGTCACTTTATAGCCTCCTTACGTCCTTCTCACAACTTACTTTCCTATCTATCTTTGCATCGACAGCAAATTTAGCAACAATATCATCTGTCCCTTCATCCAAGTCATTGATATAAATTGTAAAAAGTTGAGGCCCCAGCATTGATCCCTGTGGCACAACGCTTGCCAACCAGAAAAAGACCCATTTATGGCCACCCTCTGTTTCATGTTAGCTAGCCGATCTTCTATCCATGCCAATTTATTACCCACTATACTATGAGCTTTTGTTTTCTGCAATAACCTTCGATATGGCACCTTATCAAATGCCTTCTGGAAATCTAAGTACAGTACATCCACTGCTTCCCCTTTATCCACAGCACATGTCCATTTGTCCATTTTGGCAGGAAGAATAAAAGAAATGCATATTATCTAAATGGTGAAAGATTGCTGATCTCTGAGGTGCAGAGGGATTTGGGTTTCCTAGTGCATGAATCACAAAAGTGTAGTATGCAAGTACAACAAGTAATTGGGAAAGCTAATAGAATGTTATCATTTATTGTGAGGGGAATTGAATACAAACATAGGGAGGTTATGCTTCAGTTGTACAGGGCACTAGTGAGACCACATTTGGAGTATTGTGTACAGTATTGGTCACCTTATTTAAGGAAGGATGTAAATACGTTGGGAGCAGTTCAGAGAAGGTTTACCAGACTAAAACCTGGAAAGTGTGGGTTGTCTTTTGAAGAAATGTTGGACAGACTTAGGTTTGTATCCACTGGAGTTTAGTAAGAGGTGACTTGATTGAAACCTATAAGATCCTGAAGGGTCTTGACAGGGTGGATGTGGAGAGGATGTTTCCTCTTGTGGAAGAATCTAAAACTAGCGGTTACTGTTTAAAAATAAGAAGTCACCTATTTAAAACAGAGATGAGGTGAAATTTTTTCAGTCATAGGGTCGTGAGTCTTTGGAACTCCCTTCCTGAAAAGGTGGTGGAAGCAGAGTCTTTGACTATTTTTAAGGCAGAGGGGGATAGATTCTTGGTAAGAAGGGAGTGATAGGTTATTGGCGGTGTTTTGACTTGTGAGTCCCAATTGCATGCTTGTCGCAGAGTGACTGAGTTGGTACTTTAGATAGATTAGTTCTGCAGACATATCTTAGGTGGAACACATACTGTTTAGTTACAAGGTACTCAGCAATTACACATGTGTGTTTCTACACCAACTCTATCTACATACTACTGCTGCTCACTTGCAGACTACTGACTTCCAACTAACTACCAATGTTATGACACAGTAGTTGGTAAAGGCTGAGATATTTAAAATCCTAGATGGAAATTTTAAACAACTGTCATAACCTATATTTTCAATTGGTATGTTTGAGATGCAGCTCTGAATTCAGATATGAAACCACCAAGTGTCAGGAGGGTTTTAATATAAATTAAATTAAACATTTATTAATTTAACAACAAATTTAAACACAGACACATGTCTACAAATATTACCATAATAACTTTAAACAAATCCCCGAATTAATCACTCCTAGGTAAATATCTTCCCCAAGGCAACAATAACCCATAGACTTAAACAGACACCATGCAAAGCACATTTTATCTTACGAATTCAAAATTAGTTTCCTTTCAATTTGTTCCTTCGCAGACACAGTGGTAGGGCTTACAGGCTGCTTAGATATAACATGCCTCTGACTTCCACACACAAAACTCTTTTTTGTATATACCAGCCTTCCCTTTGAATGCAAATTCTCATTGTATCACCAGGCCCTTTGAACTCCATCTCTTCTAACACTTAAACCCCCTTTCATAGTACCAATTTTATTAGTAATATAAACATATTGCTTGGTGTCTCCCAGCTAGGTGCAAGATTTAACCCCCAGTCTATGAATGGTTTATTCACCAAAATGCAAATGTATTCTTTACCTTACTGTTTAACATCTCAAAACTACTATATATCAAAGCACCCAAACTAGCTGGCTTTAATCCAATTAAGACACACACACCCACAGACACAGATCCTACTACAAGTCCAATTTAAAATAATTTCCAATAACATTATATACATTAATATCTTCATGACAACCAACTAACTACAGAGATAGCCTGCACTATTAGTTACACAAGATCATGTGATCTTCCTTTATAACATTCTTCTTTATGGTATACTACACATCAGATAAAACCATAATTACCGCAGGCGGTAGGTGGGATGCAGATTTCAGGTTACTATCAGATCTGCCATGATCTTATCAAATGGTGGAGCAGGCTTGAAGGGCTGAATGGCCTACTCCTGATCCTTGTTCATATATTCAAATGTGGCTCCTTCAAAGAAATCCAATAACTTGGTTAAGCATGATTTCTCTTTCACAAAACCATGTTCACTCTGCCTGATTGCCTTACACTTTTGTAAATGCCCTGCTATAACATCTTTAATAATAACTTCTAACATTTTCCCCATGACAGATGTTAAACTAACTGGCCTGTAGTTTCCTGCTTTCTGTCATTTGTTATTTTCCAATCTAATGGAACCTTCCCCGAATCTAGGGAAGTTTGGAAAATTAAAACTAATGCATCAACAATTTCACTAGTCACTTCTTTCAAGACCCTAGGATGAAGTCCATTAGGACCCGGAGATTTGTCAGCCCGCAGCTCCAAAGTTTGCTTAGTACCACTTCTCTGGTGATTATAATTTTCCTGAGTTCCTCCTTCCCTTCGATTTCCTGATTTACAGCTATTTCTGGGATGTTACTCGTATCCTCTATAGTGAAAACCGATCCTTTGAGTTTTTTTTTTGCAGCCTTCTCACTGCTTGCTTTCCCACTTAACTTTGTGTCATGAGCAAATTTTGATACTTTACACTCAGTCTCCTCGCCTAACTCATTAATATAGATTGTAAATAGCTGAGGCCTAAATACTTGTGGTACTATGTTAATTACAGCCTTGCTGCAATTGTACAGGGTTTTGGTGAGACCACATCTAGAATACTGTCCGCAGTTTTGGTCTCCACATTTAAGAAAGGATATACTTGCATTGGAGGCAACATAGATGGGATGAGGGAGTTGTCCTATGACCTTTATTTATTTTTTCATGAGTTGTGGATGTCGCTGGCAAAGCCTGCATTTGTTGTCCATCTCTAATTGTCCTTGAACTGAGCATTTCTGTGGGTCAAGAGTCACATGTAAGTCAGACAGGGTAAGGATGGCAGATTTCCATAATTCCCTAAAAGACATTCATGAACCAGATGAGTTTTTACAAGCAATTAATGATAGTTTCATAGTCACCATTACTCAGACTAGTTTTTAATTCTCGATTTATTAATTGAATTTAAATTCCACCAGCTGCCCTGATCCTCAAGGTATTAGCCTGGGCTTCTCGATTACTAGTTCAGTGACATTACCATTATGCCACCACCTCCCCAAGATAAGAGGATGAGTAAATTGGGCCTAAAATCTCTGGAGTTTAGAAAAATGAGAGGCGATCTCATTGAAACATACAAGATTCTGAAGGGCTTGATAGGGTGGACACTGATAGGTCATTTCCACTGGTAAGGGAATCTAAAGCACAATCTCAGATAAGGAGCTGATCATTTAAGACTGAGGGGAGGAGAAATTACTTCATTCAAAGGCTAGTGAACCTTTGGAATTCTCTACCCCAGAGGGCTGTGGATGCTCCATTGTTGAATACATTCAAGGCTGGGATGGACAGATTTTTGGTCTCTCAGGAAATCAAGGGATATGGGGAGCGGGCAGGAAAGTGGAGTTGAAGCCCAAGATCAGCCATTTTTGTATTCCCCCACTATCAACGTCCTGGGGGTTAGCATTGACCAGAAACTGAACTGGACTAGCCATATAAATACTGTAGCTACAAGAGCAGGTCAGAGGCTAGGAATCCTGCAATGAGTAACTAACCTCCTGACTCCCCAAAGTCTGTCCACCATATATAAGGCACAAGTCAGGAATGTGTTGGAATATCCCCGCTTGCCTGGATGAGTGCAGCTCTCACAACACTCAAGAAGCTTGACATCGTCCAGGGCAAAGCAGCCCAGTTGATTGGCACTACATCCACAAACATTCACTCCCTCCACCACCAAGGCACAGTAGCAGCAGTGTGTACCATCTACAAGAAGCACTGCAGGAATTTACCAAGGCTCATTAGACAGCACCTTCCAAACTCACGACCGCTACCACCTAGAAGAACAAGGGCAGTAGATAGATGGGAACACCTGGAAGTTCCCCTTCAAGTCACGCATCATCCTGACTTGGAAATATATCGCCGTTCCTTCACTGTCGCTGGGTCAAAACCCTGGAATTCCCTTTCTAACAGCAATGTAGGTGTACCTACACCACATGCACTGCAGCAGTTCAAGAAGGCAGCTCACCACCACCTTCTCAAGGGCGACTAGGGATGGGCAATAAATGCTGGCCCAGCCAGCGAAGCCCACATCCCATGAACGAATAAAAAAACCCAGAATGGCAGAGCAGGCTCGATGGACCATGTGGTCTACTTCTGCTCCTAGTCCTTGTGTTCTTGGATTGAAGGGAGCAGACATGAGGGCAATACCGGTGAATGACCAGGGTGAGAGAGGGTGATCGACACAAGGGTACTCCTGCTCCTATTTCTTGTGCTCTTGTGTCCAGCCTGCCGACCTGAAAATGTCCTGTTTATTTCTACTCCCTGCTTTCTGTCCAATAAGCAGTCCTCAATCTGTGCTAATACATTACCCCAATCCCATGAGTCCTAATTTAATATAGTAACCTTTTGCATGACACCTTATTGAATGCATTTTGAACATCTGATTATATGACATCTGCTGGTTCCATCTTATCCATCCTACTAGTCACATTCCCAAAGAACTGTATTAGATTTGTCAAACACAATTTACATTTCATAAATTCATGTTGTCTCTGCTTAATCATATAATGTGCAAGATTTTCCCCTTGGCGATTTAGGAGCTGGGCCCGCTCGCCGAGGGGAAAATGATGCAGGATGACGTTGGGAGGAATCCCCGACGTCATCCCGGTCCCATAAATTTTTAGTAAGGCGGGCGGACAGCGAAATCAGCTGTCCGCCCGCCGACCTGTCAATGGCCAATTGAGGCCATTGACAGGCTCATTAAGATAATTAAATACCTGCCTGTCCAAGCTTAAGGCTGGCGGGCAGGCCAGGAGCCCCAGCAGGCTTCTGATTATTCATGAAACTTCATCCACTGGCGGGATGAAGTTTCATGTCCGTTTTTTAAACATTTAATAAATTTTATGTGTTTATTATTAACATGTCCCATCTCGTGTGACATTGTCACATGAGGGGGACATGTTAATAATTTCAATATTTATCTATTTTTAGACTTTGCTTACCTCTCACAAATCTCCCTGAGACAGGACTTTGCCTCAGGGAGCAGTGCACTCTTTCACGTGCATGCACGAAAGAGCGGACTTTGACAGGTGGGAATTCCCTCCGCCCCCTGCACAGGAAGCGCACAGCGATTCCTGTTGGGCAGGCCGCTGGGCGGGCCTTAATTGGCCCGCCCACTCAAAATGGCAGCGGGTCCCGTTTCAGTGGCGGTGGTCAGCTGTCCGCTCGCCGCTGAGCCGGTGGGGCTCGCACGCCATCCAAGGGTAAAATTCTGCCCAATGATTTTCTAAGTGCCCTGTTACCATGTTCTTACTAATAGATCCTAGCATTTTTCCGACAAATGATGTTAGGCTCACTGGCCTATAGTTCCCCATTTTCTCTTTTGCCCCTTTCTTAAATCATGGGGACATGTTTGCTACCATCTAATCCTAGGAAATTCATCTGGAATCTAAAGAATTCTGGAAGATTAAAAGCAATGTATCCACTGTCTCTGTAGTTACTTAGGATGCAGATCATCTGCAGGTCCATGAGATTTCTTGACATTTAGACTCATTAATTTCTCCAGTACTGTTTCTTTACTCATACTGATTTCTTTAAGTTCCTTATTCTTGCTAGACCCTTGGTCCTGTATTATTTCCGGAATGTTTTTTGTGGCTTCTGCAGATTCAAAATATTTGTTAAATGTCTCTGCCGGTTCCTTGTTCTTCATTATGATTTCACCTGCCTGTGTCTCTAATGGACCCACATTTACTTTCACTAATCTCTTCCTATTTACATACCTGTAGAAGCATTTACAATTTGTTTTTATGTCTCTTGCATGTCTACTCTCATGTTCTCTTTTCTATTTCCTCATCAATTTCTTTGTCTTTTTATGAAACATCAGAAATTTCATTCTTCAGACAAAACAAAACAAAAATAAAAAGGACATGTATAAAATTAGACAAATTTTCAGTGCTCTAATAAAATCTGCTTATATGTAACCTGCAGCCACATGACCATTTTGATAGTTTTAAATGTTTAGTATATTGCCTTCTGATAATAAGAGTTCCTAGTAATTAATTCAGTGCCCCCTTAATTTGTATCCATGATTTTCAGCAAAAATTGATTTCACATGTGATTTTTGCTCTCTGATTATATAGAATATTATTGTGCAGCAACATTAATAAATTCTCTGATTATGCAAAGTGCCCATCTGTCAATTTAATTGTGGACCGCAGTAGATAAGTGAACTAGTTTTATTAGTGCCAATCAGGACTGACAGTTGCTATAAATAATGAATTCTGCATACTTTTCAGCAGTTAGCACCTGACAATGCAGTGATTCATATTGCAATCATTTTTGTATTATGATGACGAGAGATCACATTTCTTTTAACATAATTTAGTAGCTTATGGGGCAACATATGCAGCATTTTTGACAAAGTTGTTTAGTTGCTTACTGCAGTCATAGCATAATCCTTTAAAATGGGGACTGCACTCTTTTATTCAGCAACATATCAGGAAAATAAAAATTTGCATGCACCTATTTTCCAGTCTTTGCATCCTATCAACGGGAGGTATGTGTTGAGGCCAAAGAGAGGGAGGGAAAGTTGCTTGCGACTACTTTCTTGCAACTCTTTTGTCCACTAGTTTTAGAGTGTTGAGTTTTAGAGTTAGAGTGTTGATATGGAGATGTAACAATGAAAATGTAAAAAAAATCCTGAAATCTAAGCCCCCTTAAAAAATGGGCATCCAGCAAATCAGAAGAATCTTTAGGAGACCCTGGGCTAAATTTTCCTTGACACGGGGCTAAGCTGCCTTGGATGTGCAATAAAAGAGGTGGATGGGTCCTGTATGCGGAATTCCCACCTCCATTTCCAATGCCGGCCATTTTCACCGGCGCGGGAAACCGGATGAGTCACGACTTGACACTCATGGTGAGTGATAGCGGGACTTGCATTGCAAAGACTGCTGAAGAAATCATTTTAGAATCTTCACAGGGTCATGTGGGAGTTGGTAGCTTGTGCGAACCATGCCAGGTCAATGCAGTGGGAAACAGAGCAAGAGGCCCCTCAGGAGGGTTGGAAACCTTTAAAAAGTATGGGCACTTCTGCATTACCTCAATCAGGAAAACCATAGGGAAGGTCCTGAGTCTGCACCATGGAGTGGAGAGGAGGCAGGGGTGTGGTCGCTGAACACACAGAGCCTTGGCACAATTCTGCCACCAACATGGCATCAGTTCTTTCAGCCATGCTTGAGTAATCCATTCCAAGAAGATGTCTGCCACTGGACATGGGTGCAGTTTCCTCACACCTTCAACTGTGGTGACCTTTGACGCGGAAGCAGTACAGTAAGGAAATTTGTAATTTCTTTAAAATGCCTGTTGACTCAGGAATTCTTTTTATGAATGTTCGAAAAGAACTTCTAAGAGTTTGCATCAGCTATAAAGGGTTCAATTGTAATCTTCTTGGATAGTAAGTGACACTGGCGACTGTTGATCTGGAAGTAGTTCCAACAGGAAGGAAATTAGGACAGAAGCCATGTAGCCAAACAGAAAGGCGAGTTGAGTGACAATGGAGAGCTGTAGGCAGAAGATGATCAGCACACAGATTCAGACACAAAGAGAAAGCAGACAAAGACAGAAAGAGGAACACAGAATTCATGTGAGAAGAACCCAGCAAAGCTCTTTATGAAAAGGTTGGTTTTCTGTTTGGCAGCAACTAGAAAAATAGATTTCTAGAAGCTATTGGGAAGCAATGTTCAAGAAAGCTAAACGGTACGGAATCCTAAAAAGTGGTGTGAAAAGCACAGGCATGCAAAAGAGCCAAGAGTTTGTATCAGAACACCAGATCAGGAACTGGGTATTGTTGTTTGATCCATTGAAAAGGAACTCTGGAAAGCTACACCATCAGGACTGTCATGACCCGAGGGAGAGAGAGTACAAAGAAGTGTGTCTTACTGAAGATAATTGTACCTGTCAAATCATACCTGTTGTCAGAGAGTACTCCTGACCTACCCTGTGTGAATAAGGAACAGCATATTGTGGAACTCTGTAGCTACATAGTGCCATATATGCTGAAGGGAAATGCTTGCGGTTGTGTAAGATGTATCTTTGTTGTATCAATTATTTAAATGAGATTTAGTTTTTTATTTGGAATATTATTTGCCTGTTAATTCATGCTTAATTTGTGTTGGTTCTGATTCATGTTAAAGTAAAAGTTACAAAAAGTGAAATCCTGCCGGTAATTTCTTTATTTGGGGGTCATTTGGTAAATTTGGTTATTTTGGTTTACGGTTCCCCCATGGGGAATGTAACACAGGCAATTCAGGCAGAGCAGCTGCAGCAACAGCAGCCTTGCAGGCCATGAGGAAGGGTGTCCAGGCAGCAAGAGGCACAACCTCAGCAGCCAGCACCATGGAGCAGAAGAAGCAGAGAATACAGAAACCAATGTAAGCATCACAACAGGCTCACATTCCTGGAGATGTCAGGGCACCAGTGCAAGAGGAGACTTGCCTGTCCAGGGATATGGTGACCGACCGCTGTACCCTCTTGAATGATAATTTGGCCCCTAGAACCAACCATCGACAGGCCCTGCAGTGCAGGTCACCGTTTTCTGCAGGGACTGCTTCTCTAATCAGAGCCGGTTTCTCTTCTGCATTTGCTGCTGATGGGCTCATTATTAGGCTTGTCAGCAGCAAACATGGGAGGGAAACGGGCTGTGATTGGAGGACCAGTCAAGATTGGGGAACTGCGAGTATGTGAAGATAGAGAGAAGCTGGAGCACGTGGGGCCTCCACTCACCACATTTTCTTGTGGCTCCAGCCACTTTCCTGCATCTCCTGGTGATCCGGCCTGGCCCCGACTGCGTTGCCCCCGGTTCCTGGTGCTTCTCTTGGCATGCATCCGCGTTTGGGTGCTGTTAGGCTTCAGGCCTCACTCCAGGACTTTACTCTGCCCTCATTGCATATACACCCACCACCCGCCCGCCCCAATTTAGCGATTGAGGACGTGAGAGGATCGGCAAGTGACTGTGAGAGGATGGGTGAGTGAGAGTGAGTGTGTGTGTGTGAGGATGTGAGAGCGAGTGTGTGTGTGTGAGGATGTGAGAGCGAGTGTGTGTGTGTGAGGATGTGAGAGTGAGTGTGTGTGTGTGTGAGGATGTGAGAGTGAGTGTGTGTGTGAGAGGATGTGAGAGCGAGTGTGTGTGTGTGAGGATGTGAGAGCGAGTGTGTGTGTGAGGATGTGAGAGTGAGTGTGTGTGTGTGAGAGGATGTGAGAGCGAGTGTGTGTGTGAGGATGTGAGAATGAGTGTGTGTGTGTGAGAGGATGTGAGAGCAAGTGTGTGTGTGAGAGGATGTGAGAGCGAGTGTGTGTGTGTGAGGCTGTGACAGCGAGTGTGTGTGTGTGAGGATGTGAGAGCGAGTGTGTGTGTGAGAGGATGTGAGAGCGAGTGTGTGTGAGAGGATGTGAGAGCGAGTGTGTGTGTGAGAGGATGTGAGAGCGAGTGTGTGTGTGAGAGGATGTGAGAGCGAGTGTGTGTGTGAGAGGATGTGAGAGCGAGTGTGTGTGTGTGAGGATGTGAGAGTGAGTGTGTGTGTGAGAGGATGTGAGAGCGAGTGTATGTGAGAGGATGTGAGCGAGTGTGTGTGTGTGAGAATGTGAGTGTGTGTGTGTGAGGATGTGAGAGTGTGTGTGTGAGGATGTGAGAGCGAGTGTGTGTGTGAGAGGATGTGAGAGCGAGTGTATGTATGTGAGGATGTGAGAGTGAGTGTGTGTGTGAGAGGATGTGAGAGCGAGTGTGTATGAGGATGTGAGAGCAAGTGTGTGTGTGAGAGGATGTGAGAGCGAGTGTGTGTGTGAGAGGATGTGAGAGTGAGTGTGTGTGTGTGAGGATGTGAGAGTGAGTGTGTGTGTGAGAGGATGTGAGAGTGAGTGTGTGTGTGAGAGGATGTGAGAGCGAGTGTGTGTGTGAGAGGATGTGAGAGCGAGTGTGTGTGTGTGAGGATGTGAGAGCGAGTGTGTGTGTGTGATGATGTGAGAGCGAGTGTGTGTGTGTGAGGATGAGCGAGCGTGTGTGCAGGGATGGGAGAGTGTGTGCGCGTGAGGATGGACGATTGCGCGAGCACAGGCGAGAACATGGGATGAGTGTGTTTGTGAGAGAGAGCGGGCAAGAGGGGGAGTGAGGGTGGAAGGGGAGAGTGTGTGTGTCTTGCTCACTCCCAGTCTCGGGGTTCTCATTCACCTTCACCCCCACACATCAACAGGCACTCTCACCCACTCTGAGGGGGTGAATGTGAGCACCCAGAGACTGGGAGTGAGCTGGACGCACACACTTACCCTTTCACACTCTAATGGTCCTCTTTATTTAGTACTCATTTTTTAAAATGATCAATTTATTGTTGTGACATTTAGTTTTGCTCAGCAAGTTGTTCCTTTTCATACATCAGCTTTTATTTTTGGAATTCGTGTTTAATGTTGTGCCAAACCTTAAAATCCAAAATTTATTCATTGCACACGCGCCCCCCCCCCCCCCCCCCCCCCCCCCCCCCTGAGTACGAGAAAAATTGAAATGTGGCCCATCCACCACGCGAAAAGGTTGGACATGCCTGCTCTATACCCTTTTTGCAATATGGAGACCAGACGTGCATTGTACTCTTTGAATATAATCTACCTATGTTCTATATATGGTGAGCGTAACTTTTCTGCTTTTCAGTTCTGTTGCTCGGGAAATGAACCTTAGTGCTTGATTTATATATATTTTTTATGACGTTGTTAGTCCAGTGGTTCTACTTATCACGTAAAGATTTTTTTTGGTAGAGATGTTAGGATGCACTCCTTTGCTCAGAATAATAGTTTTTTGGGATGTTACCTGCCATGGAGTTAAAGAGAAACACTAGGAGCTGGATTCTAAAATGGCAAAGTTAGAGCACTAGAGGCATAGGTTTTTTAATGTATTGAGCGACCATTTCTTGTAATTGATTTTTTTTTTCTCTTACTACTTAAAAGTGAAATGTAGTGAATTGGAATACTTTTAAAAAATATAATTGAATTGCAGTGTAGCTTATATTGAAAAATTCACATACAGGCTAAGTAAACAGGTTTAAAAACACGCAAACATGTAACAATTGTTATGACTGGGATGGGATGAGTGCACGAATTATCAAGCCTCACTACTCCACAGGCCTTACCATTAATTTAGATGTTTAATTTTTTTCACCACAATGGCCAAATGTGTAGCTATACCTCTAGTCAGCAGAAGAAAAGAGACTGACCAGGCTTCTTTCAAAAACTCAATGATTAATTTATTTTAAAGCAACTTCTTTTAACAAGTTGCAAGTACTGGTTAACACAATTACAATCGGGAAGTATAACTATCTATCTTTTTCTAAAGCATTCCTCCAGCATACACAAAGGCACATGCACAGACAAACAAAGGACAAACAGAGTCCCTCTGCTGAAATGGACTTTGGAGGAGGGCATTATAAAATAAAGCAAAGTCCGCAGGGTCTTGACACTGTGGACCAGGAGTTCTCATGTGTGCAGACGGTCTCTAGTCCTGGTGGATGTCTGGAAATTCTCACCAACTGGTTTCAACTTTGCAGGTCTAAATGCAGATTAGTTACTCTCAAATGAGGGCTCTCTGGCTACAGGTTGATAACTCCACACAATTTTAGGCAAGGTGAAGAGAGAGAGGGAGTCAGTCAAGGTAGCCTTCTGCCCTCAGCTTATTCTCCAACAAAACTGCCTGCAAAACAAGCAGGTTCGCAACTTAAGTTTTTCCCCTCTGCCATGTGATTGCCTTTTTGTCTCCCAGCTTTTCATTAATTAAAGTGCTTTGCCTTTCAACAAACAAACAACTCCTCAAGTACCATATAGGTCAGGTGATTTCTTGGAAGAGGCTTGCTTGTTAACAGTTCCAAGGTGAACTTATGGCCTTTTAAAAAGAATCCCAGGTTAGCATCCAGGTTAGGACCAGATCATGCCAGGTCCTTCCATTTTGTAAAAGAAAGCTTCAGCCTTGAGAGATGTGATTCTAACACAATCATGTAGTAGCAAAAATAGAAAAACAAATTCAGGTAACAGAGAAGTGTTGAATGGGTTATTAAAAGAAGGTTAAAATTGAATTAAAATTATATTAAAATTACAAACTAATACGCAATACCTACATTGCAGACACTGATGACCATATGAAGTTCATCATTTAAGTACTTTATTGAGGACCACAACCATGCAACGGATAGGGCTCCATCGGTAACTTTCCATCTTGCATCTTGTGGTATTGAATTTAGTCCAACTTCTGAGTTGCCTTGATTGCTCTGGTCATAGTGGGGATAACCGTTCGTATAAGCAAGGGGGTGATGGGTTATCTAGGGTAGGTAGGATGCAGATTTGAGGTTACTATCAGATCAGCCATGATCTTATTAAATGGTGGAGCAGGTTTGAGAGGCCGAATTGCCTACTCCTGCTCCTTGTTCGTATGTTGTATAACCAGTTCTGAAATTGATTGCATAAGGGATTTTCCAAACTTAGTACAAATATTAACTTTCTGCTGGTAAAGTTTTGAGCTTTGTGACATGAAAGGGCATTGTCGTACGACTGGTACTGAGGGCTTAAGATCAATCTTGGCACATGTTGTAGATGTAGACTGCTCAGTACATTAAGGTTAGATGGCACCTTGGGACAGAATAGCAGCAGCAAAGGATAGGTTCTTTACTTCTCTATCACTTGCGATACCATGGCATACAAGGCTATGGGCCTAGTTCTGTAAAATGGGATTAGAATAGTTAGGTACTTGTTTGACCGGCGCAGACTCGATGGGCTGAAGGGCCTTTTTCTGTGCTGTAGACCTCTATGACTTTATGACTCATTCGTTTTGTTGGAGGACCGATCTCTGTTCATCACTCGCCATGACATGTGCGACCTGCTCTGTGTGGGTGTGTCTTAAACTCCCGCACATTTTCTTCACAACACAGCCTGGATTGCCTGCTTGATCCTATGTGCTGACCTACAATATAAGGTAAGTAAAACATGTATTTCTGGGATGAAAAATTGAGGCCCACTACCAGAGTGATTATAGCATTTCGTAGCTGAAAAGTGGGTATTGATTTATATATCGACTATAAACAAAAGCATGATTTTTGGCGTCAAAATAAAGGGTCATCTTATATGCTGGAACCTGGGGTGAATGGATTACATACTACTATGACCCTCTCAGTGTTCTAGCCATTGCGATGTCCTGTGAATATGGACACTCCTAGCAGTGCTCCCTTTGTTGCCTCAGAGGAGGTGGGACAGCCTGCTCATGTCTTTGGCTGTACAGCTGTGAGGACCTTGGTGCACCAGCCTTGTCGTGCAGGGACCCTTTGGGGCCCTTTCTGCAACTCTACTGCCTGCATCTCAGTAGGGGCAGCCATAGATGATTGTCCCCATATCACAAATGGTCCCTCTGACAAAGGGGCTGAGGAAGATGAAGATGGTGATATTTCCTCCAGGAGCATGGTACCCCCACCCTCCTCTGGATCATTCTCAGCCCTTGGTGTGCTCTCCCACCGGCTTGAAGGGGCCTGCTGCTAGGATGGAGCTGGCATTACCTCCAACCACTATTGGGCCACCTGCAACAGTGTCATGTTCATGGTCCACAGCTCCTCATGTACTCCACAGACGTCAGCACTTAGACTCAGAACGAACATGTCCAGACTACAGAGAGAGCCCCACACTTTGTGTGGGACATGGCGTTGCTCCTGCATGCATACCAGTTGCTGCTGCATATGCCTCTCCATGAGGGTCACTCTCTCACTGGTAGACCTCATGCTTTCAAAGCCCTGAGATGTAGTTGAGTTGTTCTGCACCATGGACTCCTTCATTTGCGCACATGAGTTCTCAGTGCCTCAGGGAACTCCACAGGTGGTCATATATCTGCTACTGCAGATCCAAATACTGAGCCCCAAACTGTAACTCCTGAGTCTCTACCTTACTGCCCTGCGGAGCATCACTGCCAATGTCCTTCCCCCTCTAAGGGGACTCTTTATAGATGCCTCTGCCTCAGATACCTTCCCCTGTACACTGTTGCTGTGCTCTTCATCCAGTGCTCCTGACTCTAAAACTGCACGTGTACCCCCTGAGGTGAACATATTTGTGTTGGTGCCTGGTTAGCTATCTGTGTGAATCTGCATCCTTGGACAGTGCTTCTTCCTCCTGGTGTCTGAGGCACTGCATGGCTCCTGGGGGAAGGACCACAATACAGGGAACTGTGGGAGGAACAACATGGACTGCAGCAATTCAAAAAGGTGGTTCACCTCCACCTTCTCAAGGGCAATTGAGGATAAGCAATAAAAGTACTGGCCTGGCCAGTGATGCCCATGTCCCATGAAAGAATTTTTAAAAAGAAGCATATGAGTGGAAGGCATGGAGGCCCTCATCACTGCCCATTGACATCTCTGAACACTACCTGTTTGTTCAGCATGTTGTCAGATTAGGCTCTCCTGGTGGATTGAGTGCCACTGTTCCACTGTCAAACACTATCAATGTCAAACACCACCACCGCCTCCAACACCACCATTCCCCAGGATCTACGGCCAGACCATTAAAGAGGAGCAGGCAAGAGGAGGACCTTGAGATAGTCAGTCCAGTCCAGTCCATTCTGTAGCTTCAGAGTGGACCGACCATTTTCTGAGAAAAATCAAATGTGACGTCACAGGGAAATTGGTTGATGGTTGGTGAATGTTTTTCTTATTTATCTTTCAAAACTTGGGTAATTTTAAAATTGGTAGGTTTTATTAGTAGTAGTAAGGTTTACTAATATTGGTAAAACTTATTAGATTGGCTGGTGAATATTTCCTATTTATCTTAACTAGGGAATTTCAATCAGGGTAAGTAGAACATTTATTGAAATAATAATATAAACACAGGCAGGAATAGAGACATGAATTAAAATTTAATCAGTAAAATAATTAATTAAATACTATAAAGATGGCTCATCAGGTGATGTATGGCGGCTGCAGAGTGTGCAAGTTCATGGACACCTATGTGATCCAAGACAAACACATCTGCAATAAGTTCCGCGGTTGGAGGAACTTGGCTCAAAGTCATTGAGCTAGAGGCCGAGCTGCAGACACTGTGATGCATCAGAGAGGGGGAAAGTTACCTGGACACTTTGTTCCAGGGGGCAGTCACACCCCATAGGATAGCGTTGTCTGATTTAGTCCATGGTCAGATACAGGCGGGTGTGACTGAGAGTGAGGCAGGCATGGGGATCGAGAAGGTAGAAATGGAGGAGTCTCAGCCCTTGCAATTGTCTAACAGGCTCAAGGTTCTCTTAAAAAACAAAAACAAACAGAGTTCTGTTGAAGGGTCGTGAGGACTCGAAACGTTGACTCTTCTCCACCGATGCTGCCAGACCTGCTGAGTTTTTCCAGGTAATTCTGTTTTTGTTCAAGGTTCTCTCAGCCTGTATGGATGAAATCAGGGGCTGCAAGGTGGATGAGTGAACTGACCGCGGCACCATGGTACAGGAAGCCATTGAAGCAGGCGTCTCTAATAGGAATGTAGTGGTATTCGGGGACAGTATAGTCAGGGGGATGGATACAGTCCTCTGCTGCTGAGAGCAAGAGTCCAGAAGGCTGTTCCTTGTCCGGTGCTAGGGTTGGAGACATCTGCTCTGGGCTGGTGAGGAACTTGCAGTAGGAAGGGGAGGATCCATTTGTCATGGTCCATGTAGGTACCAGCGACGTAGGTAGGACTAAGAAAGAGGTTCTGTTTAGAAAGTATGAGCTAGGGGCTAAATTTGGATTTATCTTTGGATTATTACCTGAGCTACAAGCAATTTGGCATACGGTAAATAAAATTAGAGAGTTAAATGTGTGGCTCAAAGATTGGTGTGGGAGAAGTGGGTTTTGATTCATGGGGCCCTGGCAACAGTACTGGGGAAAGTGGGAGCTGTACTGTAGGGAAGATCTTCACCTGAACCATGTTGGGACCAGTGTTCTTGCGAGTCATATAACGAGTGTGGTGGAGATGGCTTTAAACTAAATAGTGGGGGCGAGAGATCATGTGAGTGAAGATGTGATAAATTAGAGAAGAAAGGGCAAGATAACAAGGTTGCATTAAGGGAAATGATAATCAGAGTGTGGCAGTAAGGGACAGAGAGTAAAAGCTTAAGGGTGTGCCAGCAGATAAGGCTAGAGATTGTAAAAATAATGAAAAGAGAATTAAAGGCACTCCATCTGAATGCACGCAGCATTCGCAACAAAGTAGATGAATTGACGGCACAAATAGAAGTAAACAGGTATGATCTAATTGCCATTACGGAGACATGGCTGTCGGATGACCAAGGATGGGGCCTGAATATTAAAGGGTATTTGAAATTTAGGAAGGGTAGGCAAAAACGGAAAAGGAGATGGGGTAGCGCTGTTAATAAAGGATGAGATCAGTACATAACTGAGAGGATCTTAGATCAGAAGATCAAGATGTAGAATCAGTTTGGGTGGAGCTAAGAAACAGCAAGAGGCAAAAACACTAGTTGGAGTTGTTTATAGACCACCAAACAGCAGTGGGAATGTAGGGCACGGTATAAATTAGGGAATTGGAGGTGCATGTAACAAGGGTAATACTGTAATCATGGGGACTTCAACCTATGTATAGACTGGGTAAAACTAATTAACCCTAATGCTATGGAGGACGAATTCCTGGAATGTACACTCAATGGTTTTCTAGAACAGTATGTTGAGGAACCAAAGGGAGAATGGGCTATTCTAGATCTAGTGTTGTACGATGAGAAACAGCTAATTAATAATCTCAATGTAAAAGAGCCTTTCAGAAAAAGTGACCATAATATGATAGAATTTTACATAAGTTTGAAAGTGATGTAGTTTAATCCAAAACAAGAGTCTTTAATCTAAATAAAGGAAACCATGAAGTTATGAGGGGCAAGTTGGCTGTGCTAGATTGGGGAACTATATTAAAAGGTATGACAGTAGACAGGCAATAGCTAGCATTTAAATAATTAATGCATGGTTTACAACAAATTAGCATTTCTTTGATGCACAAAAACCCAGCAGAAGAAGTGCTCCAACCATAGTGAACAAAAGATGTTAAGGACTGTATTAGATCAAAGGAAGAGGTTTATAAAGTTACCAAAAAAGTAGTAAGCCTGAGGATTGGGAGCATTGTAGAATTCAGCCAAGGAGAACCAAGAAACTGATAATGAAAGAGAAAATAGAATATGAAAGTAAACTAGTAAGAAACATAAAAACAGATGTAAAACCTTCTATTCGGTCTGTGAAAAGGAAAACATTAGCAAAGACCAAGGTGGCCCATGTCAGGAAGAGGCAGCAGAATTTATAATGTGGAATAAGGAAATGACAGAAAAACTAAACAAATAGTTTACTTCTGTCTCCATGGAGAAAGGTACAAAAAACCTCCCTGAAATACAAGAGAACCAAGGCACTGGCAAGGTTGAGGGCCTGAAAGAAATTGGTATTAGTAAAAAAGTGCTACTGGAGAAATTAACGAGGCTGAAAGTTGGTAAATTCCCTGGACACCCCAGAGTGTTGAAAGAGGTGGCTGTGGAGATAATGGCTGGGATTTTCCATGCCCGCCGGCATCAGGTGTGTTTGGTGGCGTGAGCAACAATATGGCGAGTAGGCCAAAAATCGTTTTCACGATGTTGTGAAACCAGTTTGCGATCATCTGCTCTGCCTGCCTATGGCGGGCCACGTTTCCCGCCATCAGACGTTGGGAACCTCATTGTAAAACATCAGCATATCATTATAAGGCCAAGCCGCCGGACTCATAACTCCCGTTGGATCATTCGCCCACGTCAATGGGAAAACATGCCGACGTGTTTCACAACAGCATGTATAAGGCGTGCACTTGGTGGGCTGCACTTTGCTCGGGACTTCAAGAATTGTTTGCCTATCTTGTTTCAATCAGTACTTGCAGTCATCAGCGCCAGGCTTCACAGACAGCAACACATCATTTTTTGGGGAGCTCACAGGTAGGTCTGTACCTATCAGATTGGCCATATGTGGGTGGCTTTTCAATGGCTGCAGGGCAAGGTCTTGCTTGGGGAAGGGGGAGAGGCTGCGGGACAAGGGCTGTACTAGGGAAGGAGGATATCCAGGGTGTGTGTGCGGGCATGCTGATCTGTGCAAGGGGCCTTAAGATGGTCAGGACTGAGGAGGCAGTCTCCAGAGCAGATGAGGCCAAACGGGCATGTGAACATATGTGTGTGAGAATGGGTGGCGATGTCCCTTGAGCTGGCAGTGAATGAGATGTCAGTGAACGTGTAATGGGCATGAGTATGTGAATTTAGAGTGATGAGATAGTTGCCTTACTCTGGTGGCACGGATTAAATCATTCACCCTCTATCTGCATTGGATGGCCAACCTCTTCTGTGCAGCATTGGCACTGATCACCATTGCCATCGCCTACCAAGCCAGAGTGGTAATGTTGCTGCCCCTCCTGTGGCCAGAGTGGGGATAGATGACATCACAGCAGGCCTCCATGTTGTCCAAAAGGTGCTCGAGGGCTGCAGTCTTCTTGCCTTTCGGGGTCATGTCTTCTTTGTTGCAGTCCTGGGCTGGAAGCACTGAGCACGGCTGTACTTTAAATGTGATGAAACGGCGAGGTGATGTCATGCGGGTGAATGAGAGCCTGTCTGCCATGGAAACAGTGTTTTTTCCTGGAATGCATAAGTAATGCGGCAGGTTTGGGACGATACGGTGTGAAAACCTGCCATCACGGCCGGCAGGTAAAATGTCATTTTACCTGCCCGCTACAGCACTTAGTGCAAATCTGGGACGATTCTGCCCAATGCATGCATAGGTGGTCACCTTCCAAAATTCTATAGATTCTGGAATAGTTCCTGCAGATTTGAAGGTAGCAAATGCAGCCCCACTATTTAAGAAGGGAGGGAGAGAGAAAACGGGGAATGACAGAATTGTTAGCCTGACATCAGTAGTAGGGAAAATGCTGGAGTTTATTATAAAGGATGCGATAACTGGATGCTTAGAAAATAATGGTAGGATTGGGCAGAATCAACATGGATTTATGAAAGGGAGATCATGTTTGACAAACCTGTTAGAGTTTTTTGAGGATGTAACTAGCAGAATAGATAATGGAGAACCAGTGGATGGCATTTGGATTTTCAGAAGACTTTCAATAAGGTTCCACACAAGAGGTTAGTAAACAAAATTAGAGCGTATGGGATTGGGTGTAATATACTGACATGAATTGAGGATTTGTTAACGGATAGAAAACAGAGAGAGAGTAGGGTATAAATGGGTCATCCTCAACTTGGCAGGCTGTGACTAGTGGGGTACCACAAGGATCAGTGCTTGGGCCCCAAATATTCACAATCAATGTCAATGATTTGGATGTGGGGACCAAATGTAATACTTCCAAGTTTGCTGATGACAGAAAACTTGGTGGGAATGTGAATTGTGAAGAAGATGCAAAGAGGCTTCAAAGGAATTTAGACAGACTAAGTGAGTGGGCAAGAACATGGCAGATGGAATATAATGTGGAAAAATATGAAGTTATCCACTTTGATAGGAAAAAAAGAAATGCAGAGCGTGTGTTAAATGGTGAGTGATTGGGAAGTGTTGATGTCCAAAGGGAGCTGAGTGTCTTTGTTCACAAGTCACTAAAAGCTAACATGCAAGTGCAACAGGCAATTAGAAAAGTAAATGATATGTTGGCCTATGGCAAGAGGATTTAAGTACAGGAGTAAAAGAAATGTTGCTGCAATTTTATAGCACCTTGGTGAGACCGCACCTGGAGTATTGTGTGCAGTTTTAGTCTCCTTACCTAAGGAAGAATATACTGGCGATAGAGTGAGTGCAAGAACTTATGAACATACAAGTTAGGAGCAGGAGTAGGCCACTTGGCCCCTCAGGCCTGCTCTGCCATTTAATAAGATCATGGCTGATATAATTGTAACCTCAACTCCACATTCCAACCTACCCACATAATCTTTCACCCCCTTGCTTATCAACAATCTATCTACATCTGCTTTAAAAAAGATTCCGCTTCCACTGCCTTTTGAGGAAGAGTTCCAAAGACTTATGATCCTTTGAGAGAAAAAAATTTACCCTCATCTCTGTCTTCAGTGGGTGACCCCTTATTTTTAAACCCCTAGTCCTAGATTCTCCCACAAAAGGAAACATCCTTTCACACGCATCTTGTCAAGACTCCTCAGGATCTTATGTATTTCAATCAAGTCACCTCTTACTCTCCTGAACTCCAATGGATACAAGCCTGGCCTGTGTAACCTTTCCTCATAAGTCTACCCACCCATTCCAGGTATTAGTCTAGTAAACCTTCTCTGAACTGCTTCCAATGCATTTATACCCTTCCTTAAATAAGGAGACCAATACTGTACACAGTACTCCAGACGTGGTCTCACCAGTGCCCTGTGTGCCTGAAACATAACTTCCCTACTTTTATATTCAATTTCCCTCACAATAAACAATAACATTCTATTAGCATTCCTAATTACTTGCCGTACCTGCATACTAACCTTTTGTGACTCACCTGCATCACAGACCTTTGTAACCTCTCACCATTTAGATAATAAGCTTTTACATTTTCCTGCCAAAATGGACAATTTGACATTTTCCCACATTATACTCCATTTGCCAGATCTTTGCCCACTTAGTCAACCTACCTATATCTCTTTGTAGCCTCCTTATGTTCTCTTCACATCTTCCTACCTATCTTGTGCCATCAGCAAATTTAGCAACCATACCTTCAGCCCCTTTATCCAGGTCATTTATAAAAATTGTAGAAAGTTGAGGCCCCCGCACTGATCCCTGTGGCACACCACTCATTACATCCTGCCAACCAGAAAAAGACCCTTTTATGCCTACCCTCTGTTTCCTGTTAGCTAGCCAATCTTCTACTCATGCCAATATGTTAGCCTCTATACCATGAGCTGTTATTTTTCACAATAGCCTTTGATGTGGCACCTTATCAAATGCCATCTGGGAATCTAAGGCTGGGATTTTCCGTCCCTGTCGTAATGGGACCTGCCATGGCAGATTTGGCAGCCCAGATAAAAATCTATTGACTTTCTGCAGGACTGGAGGATCCTGGTGCGGGCAGGGGGGATTCCTAAGTACTCTAAGATCAGTACATCCACTGGTTCCCCTTTATCCACAGCATATGTTACTTCTTCAAAGAACTCCAATAAATTGGTTAAACATGATTTCCCTTTCACAAAACCATATTCACTCAGCCTGATTACCATGATTTTTTCCAAGTGCCCTTCTATAATGTCTTTAATAATAGTTTCTAACATTTTCCCTGTAATTGATGTTAAGCTGACTGGCTTGTAGTTACCTGCTTTCTGTCTCCTCCCTTTTTGAATAATAAGATTTGAACAAAGGTCCACCAGGCTAATTTTTGGGATGTCAGGATTGTCCTTTGAGGAAAGGTGTAGGGAGGGAATTCCAGAGCTGGGACCTAGGCAACTGACAGCAAGGCCACCAGTGATGGAGCAATTATGATTGGGAATGCACAGAAGGCCAGAATTAAAGGAGCGCTGATACCTCTGAGGGTTGCGGTGTTGAAGGAGATGATAGTGATAGGGATGGGCAAGGAGCAGCTTGAAAACAAGGATGAGAATTTTAAAATCAAGACATTGCTTGACTGGGAGCCAGTGTAGATCAGTAAGCTCAGAGCTGAAAGGAGAACAGGACCTACTACGTGTTATGATACAGGCAGCAGAAGAGTAGAATTTGGGACACCAGCCAGGAGTACAATGGATTAGTCAAGTCTAGAGGTAATGAAGGCATGGATGAGAGTTTCAGCAGGAGATGAGCTGAGGCAGGGGCGAAGTTGAGCAATGTTATGGAGGTGGAAAAAGATGGTCTTAGAGATGGTATGAATATGAGGTCAGAAGCTCATCTCAGGATCAAATGTGACACCAAGGCTGTGAACAGAACTGGTTTAATCTCAGACTGTTGCCAGGGAGAGGAATGGAATCGGTCATTAGGGAATGGAGGTTGGAGTGGGAAGTGAAAACAATGGCCTGAATTTCATGTTTAGCATGCGCCCCAAGTCAGCAGGCCCGGAATCGGACGTATAATCTGCTGCTGGGCGGGATCGGGTTTCCAACGCAGTTTCAAACTGGGTTGCCAACTAAGGGCCGCCCAGCGTCAAATGCGTCTTCTCAATGGTCGGAAGGGCTGGGCGGGGATGGGAACCTGTCGGGTGCTGAGTCCAATGGTGACCCCGGGAGGTTGGGGATTGGGTTTAAAGGCAGCAGAGGCAGATCCCTGAAGGCTGCCAGGGGACACTTTGTATCTTTGGAGTTGTTAGACAAATTTTTTTTTTGGACAGCATTGGCATCTGCACCTGCTGGGCATGCCAGGCAGGAGGGCAAGTCCTGTGGGTATTCAGCACCCCCCCACCCCCGGTTCTCGGATGAATGCCTGAGAATCTTCGTGGAGGAGGTCAGTGCAGGCAGGACATCTTCATCCCCAGGGACGGCAGAAGGAGGCCACCGCATCTGACCAAAAAAGCATGGGCGGAGCTGACAGCCCAGGTCAGTGGCCATGATGTTGTGTGGCACACATGGGCGTAGTGCCAAAAAAGGTTCAACAATCTAATGCTCTTGGCAAGGGTGAGTACTGAGTTGACATGGATCAGTGTGGATAAATGTTAACAGCTGGCTGTCCCACCGTGGAGCTTGGGGGTGGAAGATTCTGAGTGCCAACTGTCAATGACATCGGCGCTGGCAAAGGCGGTGAGCTCTGGCTACTTGGCCTGATTGCTTTGTGGGCTGAGGGCCACAACTCGGACATGCCCTGCAAGGTGGTCCTCAGGCGGGGGTGGCCAGGTTGCAATGGCGCTGTAGGACTAATCAATGCTCCTCTGTCCTTTCAGGAGAAGAGAAGCCATAACAACATTGAGAGGTCAAGGCCAGGCAGAGGCCCCCCAAACTTGTTCACATCGACAAGGATCGAGATTGATGCCTTAGAGATGGAGTGCCTGTGCCCAGCTCATTCTAGGGGTTGTGGAGGTGCAGGGGTCTCTGACGAAGGTAAGAGTGATGTGCACAGATGTGTGAGTGGTGGGATGTGTCAATGTTGTTATGTAGTCTCATCTGTAATGGAAACCTCAAACCTGGAGTCCCCATTGTTCATTGAAAAATGATGGCACCATGATGTAGATCTCCATTGTCTCACTAGCCTGCTAGCATGCACAGTGACAGTGTGATGACTAGTACTAATGACTTGTCATTTTTCTCCCCTAGAATCACCATTCAGCAAACGATTGCAGGACCCCGATGAGACACCCTTGAGGTGGAAGACCAGCGCCCGTTAGGTGCATGTGCGTCACACCCCCTTTCTGCAGCAGGCACCATAGCAGATACCGTCTCCTCGGTGGGCATTACATCGTCGGCTACAATGTCAGTGCATAGCGGTGACGGCACAACACACTCACCTGAGGAGCAGGTGGAGGCAGAGAGTGTCCAGGGTGCCGGACTGCTGGAGACCAGGACCATGCTGAGTCCGAGGCACATGATGAGCCTCTGGAGTTGTCCATTAGGTGGCAAATGCCGCATGTCCAGTGGGATACGCAGGAGGATCTGGCAGAGATTCCTGAGGGTATGTGTGCCATAGCCTCTGTCATGGAGAGGTCCATGCGGAGCATTAGTATTGCGTTGACCCCCGGGACTGAGCGTACTGCTTTCATTGAGAGAGTGGCGACTCTCATGGAGAGGCAGCTCCAAGAACAGAATCAGCAGTTCCTGGGGTTGCACCCGTCCATCAATGGCGAGTAGGGAGGTCCAGAGCGACCTCACGTTGACACACGAGCTGCTGTCATCTCTGCGGGCTTCTCTCAGGGCGCTCTGGATGATGACAGCAGCCCCTCCACCCCTCTGCCGGTGATCGTGGCATCTGACGAGGCTACGATGACTAAGAAGTGCCCAATCGTTGCACTGGCCGCTCCCTCCCAGGCAGGGTCTGCACAGGCTCCACTGGCCAGAGGACGACTGCCAACGTCATCAAGGTCAACAGGACAGCACAGTCAGCAGGCTGTCTCCAATGCCGCTGCCAGCGAGGGGGGGGTGGAGGGCACCAAGACGCAGCACTCGCAAACATACGTTTAAGGCACCGTGAACACGAGGGAACTTTTCATGGGTGATCTTCTGTTCTGCCATGTTTTGTTAGTTTGTTTACTGGTGTGACCATTAACACCTTGTATTATTATGTTCATTTTCTTTGAGTGCCAACATTATATCAACTTTGCTTTTGTGTTAATGGCCTGAATATGCTTCATTTGTTTTATAGGTGCAGGGAAGGCCAATATCTCATGCTGGGCCTGAGTGGTACTAAACTTTATTGCACAGGCACTGAGTGGACTTTGGGTTCAAAGGAAAGGGCCATTTCAGACATCCGGGATGGAGGCGGCACCCCTGGCCTGAGGTGAAAGCAGTGCCTTGGCAGCCTAGCTGAAGGAGCTTTGGATCAAGGCCTCCCTGGTGTCCCTGCCTCCCTGAAGGTTCTAGCGGTCTGCCTCCACATCCTCACCGTGTTCTTCCCCGGGTTCCTCTTCTGATCCACCACTGGTGTTGTCATCTGTGACCTGTGCAGCTGCCTCAAGATCCTCTTCCTATTCCTCCAGTTGGTCCCCCATTCCCAGAGAAAGATTGTGGAGAGCGCAGCATGCAAACACTATCAGAGACACACACTCTGGAGAGTATTGTAATGCTCCCCCTGAACAGTCCAGGCATCGGAATCTCATCTTCAGCAGACCTAAGGTCCTCTCTATCAATGCACTTGTAGAGACATGACTCCTAATACACCTCTGCTCTAGTTCTGTTCTTGGGTTCTGGAGAGACGTCATAAGCCACCTTTTCAATGGATAGCCCTTGTCACCCAGCAGCCACCCATCCAGTCGAGCTGGAGCCATGAACAACCTTGGCACCTGTGAGTATCTGAGGATGTAAGCACCATGGGAGCTGCCAGGGTGCCTTGCACAGCCTTGCAGAATCTGCGTCTTGTGGTCACAAACTATCTGGAAGCTCATGGAATGGAAGCCCATCCTGTTGATGAAGGTCACGCGGCTCACCCACTGGCACCTTGTTGGCCACATGTGTGCAGTCGATTGCACCCTGGATACGGGGGAACCCAACAATTGCAGGGAAGCCTCTGGCTTGCTCAGCCTGGTTGGCCTCATCCATCCGGAAATGAATAAATGTTATGATGTGTCTGAACAGGGCATCAGTCACCAGCTTCACACAACTGTGGACAGCTGACTGGGTTGCTCCACACAGATCCCCCACTAACCCCCGGAAAGAGCCGGAGGCATAGAAGCTAGGGGCCACCGTGACCTTCAGAACCACTGGCATGGGGTGTCCACCCACACAGTTGGAGGTGATCTCTGGCCTAATCATCTGACATATGGAAGTCACAGTGTCCCTGGAGAGATGGACCCTCCTTCGGCACATCACCGCTGACATGTTGAGGTAGCTGCATCACTGCCTGTACACTCTGGCAGCAGGATAGTGGCATCTTCTGCGGCCCCTTCCGCCTTGTTCTTCCTGCTGGCCCTGTGCCCCTTGTGCCTCTCCTCCCACAGGTCACTCCCTTGGATGCTGCCTACCGACACCTAGCTTCCCCTTCCTTCTGCCCCTCTCTTCCTCCTCAGAGGAGGTGGCCCCAGTGGAGTAGACAGTCCCTATTACCAGAGAAACAGAAGGCTGTCTGGTGACTGGAAGGATCCACACGGTGTAAATTCTCCAGGGGCCTTGGAGGCACCAATGAGTTCTGAAATGAAGGCTAGCAATGCAAAGAATGAAGCTCAAAATAGAGATGAAGCTGTCAAGTTTCACTAAGCATTCAGCAGCAAACTATCTCCTAAACTCCTCACTACTCACAATGGCAATGCTCCAGATTCTTTTTATCCTGCCCTTGGATGACAATTCATTAGAACCGGGTTGCTTGCCTGCCCATTTTGCCCATGCGACGAGTGCGAAATTGCACGGGCAACTAAAATCTTTGACAATAGGTTTTTTAATGGCCTTAATTGGCTCTTCAATTGCCGGCGGATGCGGCTCCGATTCCCCCGCATGCGCGCTGACCTCAATATTGCTCGCGTGCGCAACGACATCACTTTGCCAAAGCTTTTATAAATGCCAGTTGCTGTTAAAGATTTGTAAAAAAAATGTAAAAAGTAATAGTGTCTGAGTCTCAACAAGGAAAACAAAATCTTTTATATCTTATCTTCTATGTATGCAAACTAAAAGACTGCCCTCTGGAGGAATGAAAGAACTTGCATTTTGATCGCACCTTTCATGTCCTTGTGACATTTCAAGTTGTCAGCCACAGCCAATGAGATACTTTTGTAGTCACTGTTGTAATATAGGTAAATAGAGCAACTAATTTGCACAGAGCAAGACGTTCTCACACACAGCAATAATATAAATGACCAGGAAGCCTGTTTATTTGTGGTGTTTAGTTGAGGGCCAGGACCCGAGAGAATTCTTTACTTTTCCTCAGAGTGTTTTGGGATTTTTCACGTCCTCCACAGGGGACTGTTGGAGACTTGCTTTAATGGCCTATCCAAAAGATATCAAATAACAATAGCATGCAATCCTTTCAGTGAACTTTTAAGTGAAGTTTAAGACTTTTGGAGAATTTTATAAAACGATTCAACTCTTCTTGCTGTTTAACTTGTTGTTGACTAATGCAGTACAAACAAACACCCCAGATATAAGAAGAAGATGCTCATAAACTAATGACTGTAAACGTCCAGGTCATTTAAAGGAATTACTTTCTTAGCTAGTTTCTCATCTTTTTTTAGTTGTTCATCATTTCCTTCCTTTGGTTCCACATACATTTATTGCTCCTGCATCTCTACCAATGACTTCTGGATGAAGTCTTCACTGGTTCAATGTACCTTCGCTTCACGAATGTGACATTCTGTCCTCAATTTGCTGATCTGTTCTTTATACTCTTATTGAACTTCACCAGATTTGCATAGTTGAGGTATCTGTTACCTTATGTTTCTGGCTTCCCCATTGTCTCACTGTGTGAAGACATGATGTGGCCTGGTATTCTACCATATAGGCCAAGAAGGTACTAGATCAAATCACTGGGTTGTGCTGCTCTCCCATGTAATTCTAGAGCGCAACAACTGGCTTCAGACTCTGCAAGAGACTGTAGAAATCAGCCAGGGATGTCAATCCCAGTCACTATACATGTGACCCTGCTGAAGGGTGCAGGTATGTGGATATTTGCTTGAATACATGCCCTTAGCCCCACATAATAAAATATCCTCCTGATACCTGCTGACCAAGCATCACATGAAGAATGATCACTTTAAAAAAGAGCCATGGTGATGATTAATAGTTTTGCACACCTGAGTCATACCAAAACAAATATGCATCTTAATATTTTTATTATGTATATTTCTAGACACAAATTTAATAATGTCTTTCATTTCACATTATCAGAAGAAAATTGTATTGACCTACCATACATCAACCCCAGCTGCTTGCAAGCACCTTTGGAAGTGTGGTGTGGAGAACCAAGCTTTTTACAAGTGAGTTTGTAGTTATTGAGAAGATTTCATGGAAAACTGATGAATGTGGTACAAAAATAGAAAACGCTGGTAATACTCAGTAGGTCTGGCTGGAGAGAAAACAAATTAATGTTTCAGGTCCACAATCTTTCATCAGAAGTTCAGATGAAAGGTCACTGACCCGAAATATTAATACTGTTTCTGGCTCCAGCAATGCTGCCAGACCTGAGTACTTCCAGCATTTTCTGCTTTTATTTTGGATTTCCAGCATCTGCAGTATTTTGCTTTTGCGTTGATCAATGCGGTAACAGTTTTTCTCAATTTATTTACATAAGTTCCCATATTTTTCCTCTCTCAATTCATCATGATTATTTACAATTTAAAACAATACATATAATTTTATATGCTTTTATATTTAAAATTGTAATGTAATATTTCGTTTTAACAGTTTGGGGTCACCATTAGAGTGTTGAAGGTTTAAGTGCATAATGTATTTATCAGTTTTGTTTTTTTCTATGTTAGGAGGGAGGGGATTGGCAGAGTTTAGATGTGTTGAAGGCTTTTGTTCAACGCTACTTCAAAATAGTTCCAAAAACTAGTCATAGAATTAACTGAAAAATGTAATCCCATACCACCTACTACCCTCTGTCACTCCATGGGAAGAGATATAAATCATTCAACAGTCTATCCAAAATATATCACCTAAACAGTACACTGATCTCCAGTAGTATCATTATTGTATAACTTCATGTTCGAGTGCCAAGTTCATACCATGCCCTTCCATGGTCCTCGACATTGACTGCAGTCTTTCCAGTAGGCCTGTCAATGCACCAATTGCATACACGTCAGCCTTCTTCTATAGACCGGTGCATTGCATTCCTTGTCTGAGTCCTCTGCAGCAGAACTCGCATGTGACCTCATCATCCGTCGAGTTGACCTCTGGGCTACCCTTGTCTCTTGCCCTGTTCAGGCTGCTCCTGGTAGCTCACCTTGTGAAAATCCCACCTCTAAGCTATCATCAACAACAACAACTAGTATTTATATAGCACCTTGAATGTAATAAAACACCCAAGACACTTCACAGAGGCATTATAAAACAAAATATTACAGTGAGTCACAAAATGAGATATTAGGGCAGATGACCAAGAGCTTGATCAAAGGGATAGTTTTTAAGGAGTGTCTTAAAGGGGGAAAGTGATGTGGAGACACAGAGAGGTTCAGGGAGAGAATTCCAGAGGTTCCAGAGGCAACTGAAAGCCAACCAATGATGGAACGATTAAAATAGGGGATGTGCAAGAGGACAGGATTAGACAGGATTAGAGGTATGTGCAGTATGAGTAGCTGAGTTGGTGCCTGTGAGTGTGAGTGAGTGACAGTGTTTCTTCATCACTGGCTTCCTGTTCTTTCACCTCTTGCTGTTCCACCAGAAGCCAGCTAGGTGTCAGTTTTTGGGTATCTGAAAGGAGAAGGGCAGAAGGATTGTGGTGAGGAGAGGGAGGGAATCCAAGAGGTCCATGTTTGCACCATCTGCAGCTTGTTATATAGCAGCAACTCACCAAGCCTCCTTCGACAGCACCTTCCAAACTCGTGAGCCCTGCCATCTAGAAGGACAAGGCCAGCAGGTGCATGGGAACACCACCATCTGCATATTCCCCTTCAATGGAATATATCACCGTTCCTCACTGTCACTGGGTCAAAATTCTGGAACTCCCTCCCTAACAGCACTGTAGGTGTACCTACATCAGATGGACGGCAGCAGTTCAAGAAGGTGGCTCACCACCACCTTCTCAAGGGCAATTAGGGATAGGCAATAAATGCTGGCCTAGCCAGTGACACTCATATCCTATGAAAGAAAAAATGGAGATTGCAGGATGGGGAAGTGGGATGCTCAAAGGAGAATTAGATGAGGGAATACCATCATCTTTGATGGTTTCAGATCCACTGCTGTGCACAGCCTTGATGACCGCTCCAATGCTGGCGACTGCCATCTCCTCCATCGGAGTAAGTTTTTTTTATTCTTTCATGGGCTTCCATGCTTGAATAGCTGGCAGCTTGTGCCGGCTGTGGGATGTGGAGCATTGTTAAGCATGTGAGAATGAGGTGAAACTATGAATATTAGCTGTGGAACGTGATTGATAAGAGATTGTTGGTAGGTGAATGGTGGGGTTATGGTGGATTGAACAGTGTGTGAGACTAGTGCACAGTTGGTGGGATTTTGCATTTGAGGAAACATTCACTTACCTTGACCATTCGAGCGAGGTCATTCAACTTTTTAGGTTACTGCATCCAGGTCCTCAATTAGGTTCATGGCATTTATCATCTCTTATTCTTCTAAGCTCCATGGAATACTGGCCTGGTCCACTTGATCACTCTTTACAGGATAATCCCCTCATCTCAGGAACCAGTCTAGTGAACCTTTATTGCACTTCCTCTAGGGAAAGTATGTCCTTCTTAGGTAAGAAGACCCAGACTGCACACAGTACTCTAGTTGGGGCTTAGCACGGCCGTGTGTAATTGTAATAAGACTTCTTTAGTCTTATAATCCAAGGGAGCAACCTTGGCTCAATGGGGAGTGCAGGAGTGCTTGCCAGGGACAGCATCAGCCATACTTAAAAATGAGGTGCTAACCTGGTGAAGACAAAACATAGAACTACAAGCATGTTAAACAGTGGAAGCAGCATGCTGTAGACAGAGCAAAATGAGCATTGCTAATAAGGCCAGCATTTATTGCCCATACCTAATTGCCCTTGAGAAAGTGGTAAGCTGCCATTTGAACCGCAGCAGTCCATGTGTATTGGTACACTCTCAGTGTTATTAGGGAGGGAGTTACAGGGTTTTGACCCAGCAACAGTGAAGGAAAAGTGATATAGTTTTGAGTCAGGATGGTGTGAGACTTGGAGGAAGACATGCAGATGGTGGTGTTCAAAAATATCTGCTGCCCTTGTACTTCTAGATGGTTGAATTATTGTAGTACATCTTGTAAATGCTACACAGTGCTGCTACAGTGCATCATCTAGGAGGGAATGAATATTGAAAGTGTTGGATGAGGTGTCAAACAAGCGCGCTGCTTTGTCCTGGATGGTGTCGAGCTTTTTGAGTGTTGTTGGAGCACACTCAACCAGGCAAGTGGAGAGTATTCCATCACACTCTTGAGTTGTGCCTGGTATGGACTTTGCAGAGTCAGGAAGTGATTTACTCACACCAGAATCCCCAACCTCTGATCTGCCCAACATCTGACAAATGTAGAAGCAGTGAACCTTAGTCCTAAATACTCAGTATTTTGGGCAGACATAGATTTTGCTTTGGCATTTTGACAAAAGGATCACAATCACCCCAAATACTAATGATTTTTTTTTCACATTTATAGGTATGAAAAATCCAGTCAGATCAAAACTGTCTCCAGCAGCAACATCTTCTTTAAAGGCAGGAGGTTTCGTTTCAGGTGAGCCTTTCTGTCATGTCAAGATAGCTCAGACAAATTCTTTGCACAATTATCTTTGCCCTAAGGTCCTAAATACAATTAGCAATCTCTGGTCGGAATTTTCCAGCTCCCCCATGGCAGGTTCCCCCCGTGGCAGGGCCGGTGAGCCATTGAAATCTCCGTTCACATCACCGATCCTGCCGTGTGAGGGGCTGGAAAATTCCGGCCAATGTTTTTTATAATACGTTAGAGACCTGCCATACAGTGGCTAAACTAGTATCAGAACTGTGTGACTCCCAGGCCCAAATCCCTAAGTTTCCTGAGAATAGAATCTACAGATTTTCCCTAAGATCAGATCAGTTTGCATTGAAGTTACAGGTTCACATGTTTTTACATGTTATAAGGTTCAGGTTCGGGAATCACAGATTATCCAAAAATGGGGTCAAGCTCATAAGTGATTTTAAAATACTTTATTAAGTAATATATGAAAAAGCAACAGTTTAAAAGTGATGTATAAGCTAAATAGATAGAAAAAGCATATGATCCGTGACAGGTGAGAATGGTTTACCAGTCTTGGAGGATGAATGGATGGACATAGAATGAGTATTGATATCTCTAGCTTGTGGCAGCAGTTTTCTGCTCTCTAGCAAAGTGTTAGAAAACTCTTCACCTGATCTTCCTCCATCTGATAAGGACTGCCCCCTTTCCCTCCAAGCACCTGTTAATTTACTTTTTTTCTAGAGGCTGGTTGTTTACCCTATGTCAATCCTCTAATCAATGACCAAAGAACAGGTACTCAAGGTGTCACCGCCTTGTCCATCACTTTGGCTCAAGGTAATCTTTTAGCTTATCCAATGCTGGGTGCCATTTGTTAACTCCTGCCTCGATAAGAGGGTATAAGATGCTGTCCTATTGACTCAGGAATGTCAACATGGAAGCTTGTACCAAGAGACCTCGACGTGAGACTCCGAGGGCACCACTCTCCTTGGCTATTATCTTTGTTTTGCCTCAGCCACTGACTGTCAGGGAATGTTTGTGTTTTTCCATAGAGAGAAACAAAACAGCCTTCTACCGAATGGCCTCATACCACACCTGCTAATTCTATAAGATGTTATGATCCCAGATGATGTCAATACTGGATAAGCCAGATCCCAGAATGAAACCTGGTTTGGTAGATCCTAACTTTTTTTTTAGAAACTATAGAGGTCAATTACAGAACACATTCACAAGAGTCTGCCACTATACCATAAACACAAAGACTGAAACGTTTATTAAAAAAGAAATAAATAACTATATTACACGAGACAAAAAGGTTGGAAAGATTTCAATACAGATGCCAGAAAGTGATTCAAATTTTCTTTTATCTCAACAACTCCTACAGACACAAAACCCCAGTGAAGATTTACCACCGTTTTAACACCAAGGTTTCTTGTTTGCTTTAGCTCAGTTTCAAACAGTTTTCTTCTGCCAAACTCCTGGAGTTGTTGAGATAAAAGAAAATTTGAATCACTAGATGCTTTTCTTCAGCTGGTATCTTTCCTTGAAACACCTAGAAACCACAATCTAAACTCACTATCACTTCAACTTCAGAGCAAACATGAGTTCCCTAAGCTCAGTTCCACAGCAGACTTGCGGGATTTCTTATTAGAGAGGCTAATTAGAGAGGCCTGCACTCTCTGGTATATACGCATACTAACTGACAAGTCTGCTGTGTTTCCTTGTCTCTCTCTATGGTCTCTGGACCCCTGTCACTAGGCAACAGCACAGTTTTTTCTACTTTGTTTTTTTTAACTTCACTAAAGTACTAACACTTGGTAATTCATCTCTTCACTTCAAGAGTTGTAAAACCTCTTTAAAAATGCATGTATACAAACACGGCTCCAGGCTTCCCAGCACCCAGCTCACAACATCCTTTAAATGAAACTAAAACCAGATTTCACCTTTCTCAACACTCAAATACAAAATATAAATTAAACTTAAAGCTATGCATTGTTGCTAACAAATAATTCTAGAATATTCTGAAAAGTACCATTTCTTATAAGGCTGACATACAACCGATACACCTGGGTCATATATACCACATATAATATTACAGGATATTTTTCTGTTTCCTTGTGATGTAACTGGGAAATAGGCAGAATACTATAAGGTACTTAGAGGATAGTGGATAGTTAGAATGACTGCTAACTTTCACGCATGTGATGGAAGACTCAGATGGGAGATCATGTGCTCCCAACTGAAGATTAAGATCTCCTACTTTAATCGCACTGATAATTCTCAGCAAATTTGTCACTGTCACTGAGAAAGAAAATAAGAACCGTTTATGGAGATAAAATGCTCAGAAGTGCCATTTCCAGGTAGGCTATGAGGGGAGAAATAGAGGGAAGAATTTTCACCCCCGTTGGGGGTGGGGGGGAAATGTAGGAGCGGGCACATGCAGGCACGCCTCTAATTGGCGCCCCAGATTGGGGGCGCACCACCATTTTATGTGGGCGGGCTAATTAAGGCCCGCCCAGCACGACACCTGCCAGGAAGTGCTATGTGCTCCCTGTGCGGGCAGGGGGATTCCCTAAGCCAGGAGTGCACTCTTTTGTGCATTCGCGCGAAAGAGTGCACTCATCTCCCTGAGGCTAAGTGCTGCATCAGAGATTGGTGCCAAATTCAAAAATGGTCAATGCACAAACATAAAATTTCCCTGACATGTCCCCTCATGTGAAATTGGGACATGTCCATCACTTTTATTCAAACTTTTATTAAATTTTAAATTTTAAAAAACTTTCATGAAACCTCATCCCGCTTGTTCTGAAGCCTGCCAGGGCTCCCGGCCTGCCCGCCAACCTTAAGGTTGGACAGGCAAGTCTATTAACTACTTGAATTAGTTTTTAAATGGTCTCAATTGGCCACTGACAGGTCGGCGGACGAAGAGCTGATTTGGCTGTGCCCCCACCGACCTGAAACTTTAAATGATGCGGAGTGACGTTGTGAGTTCCGCCCCCGCTCGCCGACCTCAGTATCCTGGCCTAAAATACAGAAAAAGATGAGAGGACAAATTTGTACCTTTCAGCTACCACCTGTGAACTATAAGACATAGTAACAGAGTAATACTTTCAGGCATTAATTGGTGGGAGGCGGGACTGCTGATCATCACATGGACGGAAGTCCTGCCTCAGAGAGCTGCTGGTCAATCAGTCGTCTGGCAGCTCTGTAGTCCTAACCACCGGGAGCATTGGCTGCTCTTGGGACTACAAGTAGTCCCCAGAATCAAAGTCCTGGAGCCACAGGTCACAGTGGGTGAGGGGGGTTGGGGACTGTTTTTTGAAAGGTAGGCAAGGCCAGGTAAGGACGGCAGATTTCCTTCCCTAAAGAACATTAGTGAGCCAGATGGATTTTTACAACAGTTGACAATGGTTTCATGGTCGTCATTAGACTCTTACGTCCAGATTTTTATTGAATTCAAATTCCACCATCTGCCTTGGTGGGATTCAAACCCAGGACCCCGGAGCATTACCTTGGATATCTGGATTACTAATTCAGCAACAATATCACTACACCATCACCTCCCCTGGGGTTGTGCCCAATCTTGAAACAGGGACAGTAATGAAGGCACATCCCCCACCCCTCTCCCGCCTGAGGCCTGGGCAGGATACCCCGTTAGGCTTCAAGTCCCATCCCTGAACCCCACTTGTTGGTCTCAGAATTGAGGCCAGCATGGAAAGTGTCCCTTAACTGGCTATAAATTGGTTACTTAAGGGCCTCAATTGGGGCAAGGGCTGGTGCCCTGTAAAATTGTAATGTTATATGTTCACCAGTTTTCTGTATATTTTATATATCTGATTTAACTCAGAGCATTGCAGAGGTGACACTAGTTTAAATCTACAACAGGTTTATTTCCAGTACTTTAAAATATCTCTGCAGTTACAGGATTTCCACATAAATGGTCTCAGCCAGAATCCAGGTCAACGTTCCAGAATGTTCTTATGATGTCATTGCTAAAACTCTCTAGCTCCACCTTCAGACTTAAGCAATCAAGCACAATGAACATAGATCAGTGCATTGACTAACCTAATCAAACACTGATCAATCAGACCATTGAACACTACAACACTACATCTTTTCCCATTTTAACTAAAGACCTTATTTGAAATCAACAGTTCCTCACCTGAGCCCTGCAGCAGGACTCATCTGCAACTTCACCCTCTGGAAAGTTCACACACGATGTTAGTTTAGCATCAGTTGTGGGTAAGGTTTCAGAAACTAGAATCAAAAAAATTTACAGGAACTCGGGGATGTTTGAGTTAAATAAGGAGAGCTAGCACAGATTTGTAAAAAGGCAGATTGTGTTTCACTAACCTAATTGAATTTTTTGATGAAGGGACAGAGAAAGCTAATGAAGGGAATGCAATGGATGTTGTCTATATGGATTTTAACAAATCATTTGATAAAGCACCTAATAAAAAACTGGTTAACAGAATTGAAGCTCAGAGAATAGGAGGGTTAAAGTCATCTTGGATAAAAAACTGGCTTAAGGATAGAAAACAGTAAGTGGGGTAAATAGTTTTTTTTTAATAATGGAGGATGATAGACAGTGGTATTCTCCGAGGGTCAGTGCTAGGATCACTGCTCTTTTTGATATTTATAAATGACTTGGATATTGGAATACAGAGTAAAATTTCAAAATTTGCAGATGATACCAAACTTGGAGAGTGGCAAACAGTGAGGATGATATGAATTGCCTGCAACATGACATAGGTCGGCTTGCAGAATGGACAGACAAGTCGCAGATGGAATTTAATACAAGTGTGAGGTGATGCATTTTGGTATAAGGACTAGAGAGAAACAGTATAATGATCATGCATTATCCAGAAGTCATGTCCCAGAAACCAGCCCCCACCATTTTTGCTGTGTGTTGGGGGTTGGCGGGGGGGGGGGAGGGGGTGGGGGGGGTGCTGCGTATGGGGATGTGGGTCGAACTTTGGACATCTGTGGTTCATGGAGATAGCTGTACATGTTAAAGTGATCTGTTTTTCATAAGGAGGGAGCGGGAAATACGACGTGTGCACATTAGACCTGGTAGAAGGTCTAGACCTATTGAAGTTCTTTCGAGAAGTAGGGTATCCATTTGGAGAATTCAGGTATCCTTTTGGATATGGTCGGGACACTTTTCAGAGAGGTCAGGTATTGGGAGAATGGCTAACAGGGTATTAGAAAAGTGCACTATGGATAGGAGCAAGAGGGGTCAAAGAAGATTCTTTAGTTTGATAAGTAAATGGATTGTTAAAAGCCGGATCCTGTATGGAGTCAAATTTCTAGAGCTCCGTGAGCGAAGGCATTTATGGTTAATAGGAATTTGGAAAGGCAGACAAATAATATTGAGAGCACCGTCAGGTTTTCAAGGTGATTTGAGAAGTGTGTGAAGGAACCAACTTGCTTACTGACCACCACTGATACACTGGGCTGGTAGTGGGAACTCTTAAGGCCACTTGCTGAGCATAGGACTAAATCTATGCTTTTATAATTAGTAACACTGTATAATGCTAATCCATACATATAACTTGGTTCTAAGTTTGGTCACTAGTATTTTTGAATTAGCTAATCTCATGCACATTGGTGGTAGGACTGCTAAAATTGACCTGGGGGCGGGGGACAAACAGCCGGTGTTTTTGACTGCTATACAGCGACCACTATTATAAAATGTGAATAAATGGACATCAGCTGAATAAAGGATCAGCTGTGATGCTTGCTACTCAACGCCTGCCCCAACCCCCAGTGAGCTGGCTGAAATTACTGTGGGGACCGAATAGATGAAGAATAACTCCTTGGGAGAGGTTCCATTGTAGGTTGGTACTTTCAGAAGAGATGAGGAAAAGTAAATAAAATTGGTAATAATTTGAAAACCTGCTTTAACATTTGTGGCAGTTTGAAGAAATACAAAGTAATTGAAAGTAAGTGGATGAGGGGTTGGAGGATTAATATAAGTGGTTTTGTTTAGGAACACATGCTCCTGTGTAGACATCTCTTACACTGTGTTGGATTTCTGAAAATCTTTAGTAAATGTCATTATTTTCAAAGGTAGAAACTAGACGTTACATAAAATTACATATTTATCTCATTGATTGTAGTGGGAGAGTTGCGAAAGAAGTTATAGAAGCAAGCACCAAAATTCAGCGCACCCCTCCTGAAGTTCACCGGTAAGAGCAACATTATACACATCTCTAACTCTATTTATCACTAAGCAATCCATTGTCCTGAGTGAGATTTAATTCAGGAATTAGTCAACATTAGAAACAAGATCATTAACTTGTTTCATTTCACCAGGATTCATTTTTGGAAGGGATGAGATTTGCTTCCTCAAATGTTTCATGGATCTCCCTATGCCATCCAGCAACCTTGGCTGACAGGCTTTTGTCAATGTTAGCCTGAATCTGAGAACTACAAAGTGTACTGTGCCAGCCCAGGGCAGGATTTTCACTCCCGTCAAGTGGGAAAGTGACTGCAACCCATTGCTCCCTCCTTTTGGCATGTGATCTCAGCATATGTGTGTGAAAAGAAAAAAAGAAAGGCTTACATTGCTATAGCACCTTTCATGGCTCAGAAGGAAAAAACAGTTCAGACCAGTACTCTTATTTCCCAGTTTTTACTGATGTCCATTTTAAGGTATACGAGACCAGTTTGGACCAGTATTCTTATTTCCCAGTTTTTACTGATGTCCATTTTAAGGTATACGAGATCAGTTTGGACCAGTATTCTTATTTCCCAGTTTTTACTGTTTTTTCCTTGTGGGGAGCACTGAACATCTCAAAGCTATTTGCAGCTAATGAAGAACTTTTGAATTGTAGTCACTGGGTGGAATCTTTTAGAGGCACCGGGGATCTCGCCTGTCGGCTGGAGAGCTGGCGAGAATCCCAAGGTTCCTCCTTTCCAGAAGTCCTGCCGAACCACAAGCCAATCAGGCAGTGGCGAGGCCACCGGCTGGCCGTCCCCTGAAATCAAGACCTCGGGGGCAGAAGTCCTGCCTAGCAAGAAGTGCTGACCAATCAGAGGCCAACAGCTCTTGCACTCATAGGGCGTCACTGAGGGGGCCGTGGCTGCTGCCGGAAGGACCCCACCCCAGAGTCCCAGGATTGTGGAGGACCCAGGCTACAAGTAAGTAATGTAGGGGAGGGGGCTATTCTGTGGGCTAGGGGTCGTGGAGGGGCAGGGGTCAGAACCAAGGAAAGGGGAGTGTCTCTCTTCAGGCCCTCCCTGCCTTCCCAATGTCCAGCCTCTTGATCAGGCACTGAGTGCCTTTGATCGAGGAACCCCCCCGCTCCCCAAACCCCCAAGGTGACAAGTGGCCTGTACAATTTCACCTGTTGTATACGCTGCATGGTGACAGACCCGCTTGCAGCTGGGTTAATAACAGTAGCGATGGGATGAGGCCCTGATGTAGTCATTAATTGGCCACTTAAGGGCCTCAATTAGTGGCAGGTCGGAACGGTTGTCCAAGGGCCTTCCTGCCCAGAACTTAATTCTAGTGGGGGCAGAAAGGTGGTGAGGTTTAGCTACACTCACTTAATTACATTCCCTTCCCACCTCCAAGCTCACCACCAGTGAGAGCAGAAGATTCCACCCACTGTTATACTGTAGGAAATATGGGATACAATCATGAATCCACATCCTAGGACTCTCTACCTCATTTCCTTTTCAATTGTAACCCATTCTTTCCTGGAAGTAATGGGTATTTGTCAGTTTCTTTTCTTGGCAGTACAGTCAAAACACTGGCATCTACCCGGCAATGCAGAAAATCACCCAGATATGTTCTGTCCACAAAAAAGCAGGACAAATCCAGCCTGGCCCCATCAGTCCACTTTCAGTCATCAGCACAGTGGTGCAAAGTGTCGTTGACAGTGTTATCAAGTGGCACTTACTCAGCAATAACCTGCTCAATGATGCTCAGTTTGGGTTCCACCAGGGCCACCCAGCTCCTGACCTCATTGCAGCCGTGGTCCAAACATGGACTAAAGAGCTGAACTCAAGAGGTGAGGTGAGAGTGGCTGCCCTTAATATCAGGCGGCATTTGACTGAGTGTGGCATCAAGGAGCCCTAGCAAAACTGTAGTCAATGGGAATCAGGGAGAAAACTCTCAGTTGGCTGGAGTCATACCTAGCACAAAGGAAGATGATTGTGATTGTTGAAGGTCAATCTTCTCAATCCTAGGACATCACTGAAGAAGTTCCTCAGGGTAGTGTCCTAGGCCCAACCATCTTTAGCTGTTTCATCAATGATCTTCCCTCCATCATAAGGTCAGAGGTGGGTATGTTCGCTGATGATTGCACAATATTCAGCACCATTCGTGAACTCTCAGGTATTGAAGCAATCCATGTCCAAATGCAGTAAGACCTGGACAATACTCATGCTTGGGCTGACAATTGGCAAGTAAAACCTGCGTCACACAAGTGCCAGGCAATGACCATCTCCAACAAGAGAGAATCCAACCATCCCCCACTGACATTCAATGGAATTACCATCTCTGAATCCCCAACTATCAACATTCTGGGGGTTACAATTGACCAGAAACTGAACTGGACTAGCCATATAAATACTGTGGCTACAAAAGCAAGTCAGAGACTGAGAATCCTGCGACGAGTAACTCACCTCCTGACTCCCCAAAGCCTGTCCATCATCCACAAGGTACAAGTCAAGAGTGTGATGGAATACTCTCCATTTGCCTGGATGAGTGCAGCTCCAACAACACTCATGAAGCGCAAGACCATCCAGGTCAAAGCATTCCACTTGATTGACACCCCATCCACCAATTCAACATCCACTCCTACCACCGACAAACAGTGACAGCAGTGTGTACCATCTATAGGATGCACTGCAGCAACTCACCAAGGCTCCTTCAACAGCACCTTCCAAACCTCTACCACCTAGAAGTACAAAAACAGCAGGTCTGTGGGAACACTACTGCCTGCAAGTTCCCCTCCAAGTCACACACCATCCTGATTTGGAACTATATTGCCATTCCTTCACTGTTGCTGGGTCAAAATCCTGGAACTCCCTTCCCTGCAGCACTCTGGTTGTACCTACAACAGATGGATTGCAGCAGTTCAAGAAGGCAACTCATAATCACCTTTTCAAGGGCAATTAGGTTTGGGCAATAAATGTTGGCCTAGTCAGCGATGCCCACACCCCATGAATGAATAAATAAAAAAAGGTGGCAGGCAGCCTATCTGCCCTTTGCCAATTGAAGCCCCTTTACCAGCTGCAGATGGGCACTTGGTAAAACCTGGCATCCTCCCAGGGAGTTCATGGGGGAGGTGGACGGTTTCCTCCTGATCATGCTCCCTGTGGCCCATAGAGGGCATCCCCCCAGCAGCAAGGACCGCCCCAGTGGAATAGCCCCCACGCTGCCCTCGCGATTAGCCCCGTCTTCCTTGCCAGGTCTACCCTGACCCTACTTAGCTGCACTCTAGGCCTGCTCCATCATCGCTGGTCTGGGAACTGCTGCAGTCCCAGCAGCGCCCACCACTCCTGCTCGCGCTACTGGGACTGAAGAGCTGCCAGCCCTCCGATTGGCCAGCCCTCCGATTGGTCAGCAGTTCTTGGAGATGGAATATCCTGCCTGGAAAAGGCAAAAGCCGTGACTGCAATCAGTTAACTGCCTGAACAACGTAAAATTGAACCGTGGCTTCTAGGGCCAGTGGAAGTGGACTTGCCCCTGACATTATGGCCTGTGGGCAGGGCTATTACCTTCACCTAAAGTCCCAGCCACAGGTTGCTGCCACTCTTTAGTTCCTTACTAGGCTATTCAACAGTGGATGGATCTCACAACCTAGCTAATATTGCTCACACTGGGCTTTCACAAATACTTGTGTGCCAGCAGTGATCACTGACTTACAATCAGGAGCAGAAACTCTGGCTGAATTATTGCCTTTACCTAACCTAGTGGCAATTGAAGTTCCTAAACTGCAATCGCAATAGAGATGGGTTGTCTCTTCCTAGACAAGGGATGGAATCTGTATCATCCTGGTTCATGTAGCTAAATATTAGGTGAGGCATTTACCCACTAGCTATGAGAAGAGATGAAAAACAGGCCATACATTTGAATAGAGACTGTTTTAATTTGTACTTGGTTCTGTCCTTTGTGTAATGTGTTCATTTTGTTCTCTCACCAATTGTCTTCTGTTCTCCTACCCTGGGGCCGGAGCCAGCATTCTGTCCAAATGGCCATTATTCACATGTTAGTCTTGTTAATGAGTGTTGGAAGGCTATTCAATCAGAGCACAATATTGAGAAAACGGAAATAAAAACTAAAAGTGCTGAAAAAACTCAATAGGTCTGGCAGTATCTGTGAAGAGAGAAACAGAGTTAATGTTTCAAGTCCAATATGACTCTTCTTTGGAACTCTCATAAAAGGTGTTTTTATTTCAGATCCCCAACATCTGCATTTACAAAACTGATCCTGCTCTCAGCCAACATGCAGGACAGCACACTTCCAGTTGGTGCCTTTGAACCCTGGCCAAGTGATGTTCTCTGTTGTCCTTAATTTCAGATTAAACATTTTGAAAAACCAAAAATAGAATATGCTGTAGTTACTGTAAATACAAATTGAGGAATGTAGATAAATCAACACATTTAAAGATTTATTTAAAAACAAAATTTGACATTGAGCCACATAAGACAGTTTGTTTATAACAGTGGGCCCATCTAGGAAGGCGAAAGCTATCACTTTGAGTAAATCACCAATTTTAGTATCCTATATTTTGCCGAGTAGTGTTTCGGTTGACTTTGCCATCAACTATTTCAGGTCCACACTTGCTCAGAGCTGGAGTTACCATTCTTTATCCAAGCAGTTGATAACAAGCGCCAAGACAACACAATCATGCCTTCCGTCCCCTGATGAATCTGAGGAGCAATCCGCCAAGCATGGTGAGAAATCATATCTACTCTCAACTTGATCAGCTTCTTCAATCCAAGAGTTGCTAGATAACCTCTGTGGATTAAAAATGAGCTAATAATCAGATACTTAATCATCTGAAAACTCTATTCTTGCTTAATTAACACGTGGATAAGCAGTGTTCAGATTGGCAACACCAATGATCATATTTGATTGAGAATAATCAAATCAGATTAAGGTTACCTTTATGAAGCACTATCACAGGGCACAACCTTCACCAATCACACCCTTTAGTAAGGCAACAACAATGGAAAGTTGTCAGATCATTAAAAATTATAATCAAGCAGAAAAGAAAGGAATATAACACATACTATGTGAATTTGTGATAAATATGAATAATCTCATCCTCAGGTTAATCTACCTGTAGTCAATTCTCCTTTATTACTTGAGCTAGTTCTGTACAGTCACATTTCTCAAGCCAAATAAGTTTATTTGCTTCAAGTCAGAATGAAGTTCCCTTGGGTTGAAATTCACGAGTGCTATTTGTAGCACTGAGACTAAAGCATTGTGTAAAATTGCTACAGCAGTTTTCAGGGGAGATAGACAATACCTGAGAAGTTCCCTTAATCTTTTAAAGGGCAGAGCATTGAACAAGAAATTATTGGAGCTTGTAACAAAGGCAATGTAATATTTGTGGGGGAGTTTAATCCTCATATAAACTGGGACAATTAAAGAGTGGCCTAGAAAATGAGTTTGTAAAATGTTTTTGTGATAGTTTCTTGGAGCAATACATTGTGGAACCGCTAGGGATAAAGCTATCTTAGGTCTATTATTGTGTAATGTAGCAGGCTTAATTAATAATGTCATAGTAAAAGATCCTCTGGGAAATTGTGATCATAATACCATTGAATTCCATGTTAAGTTTGAAAGTGACGTGCTCCAATCACAATCAAGAATCTTAAACCTAAATAAAGCCAATGACGTAGGTATGAGGGGAGAACTGGCAAAGGCTAATTGGTTAAAATGAATAAAAGGTATGGCAGTAAATGAACAGTATGAGACATTCAAAGAAACAATTCAAAATGTTCAACAAAAATACATTCCTTTGAAAAACAAAAGCTTAGCAAGAAAGACCCATGTGTGGTTAATGATAGTATTTGATTGAAAGTAGATGCTTACAATCTTGTAAAAAGTAGTAGCGAGTTTGAGGATTGGAAATGTTTTAGAAATCAGCAAGGGGCTACCAAAAAATTGTTAAAAAGGGAAAAAATAGAAGGAGAATAAACTAGCCAGAAATATAAAAACTGATTGTAAGTACTTTTACAAGTATATAAGTGATTAGGAAGGCATGTACAGGAATGGACTGTTGTTGTTTATTGCAAGGGGAATGGAATATAAAAGTAAGGATGTTTTGCTACAGTTGTTAAGGGGGTTTGGTGAGACCACATCTGGATTACTGTGCACAGTTTTTGTCTCCTTATTTAGGAAAGAAGCAATTCAGAGAAGGTTCACTCGACTGATACCTGGGATAGGGAGGTTATCTTATGAGGAAAGGCTGAACCTCTGTCCATTGGAGTTTAGAAGGATGAGAGGTGATCTTATTGAGACATATAAGATTCTGAGGGGACTTGACAAGGTGGATCTTAAAAGGATGTTTCCCTTTGTGGGAGGGACTCAAACTGGGGACACAGTTTAAAAATAAAGGGCCTCCCATTTAAGACTGAGATGAGGAGAATTTTTTTCTCTCAGAGGGTCGTGAGTCTGTGGAATGCTCTTCCCCAGAGAGCGGTGGAAGCAGGGTGATGGAATATTTTTGAGGCAGAAGTAGATAGATTCTTAACTAACAAGGGAGGCTATCGGGGATAGGTGGGAATGTGGTGTTGAGGCTGCAATCAGATCAGCCATGATCTTAATGAATGGTGAAGCAAGCTCGAGAGGCCGACTGGCCTCTTCCTGCCCCTGCTCCTGATTCGTATGTTTGTTTGTATGTTTGTAAACGGAAAACAATAGCTAAAGTAAACATTAGTCTCTTGGAAGCAAAGCAGGAGAAGTTATCATGGGGAATGAGGAAATGGCACAGACAATGAACAAATATTTTGTGTCTGTCTTCACAGTAGAAGACACAAGTTTCATACCAGAAATTGACAGTAACTTAGGGGCTAAAAAGAGTGAGGAAATTAAGGAAATTAATGTCAGCAGAGAAAGAGTATTAGAGAAACTTAAGGGACTAAAATCTGACAAATCCCTGGGACCTGATGGACTACACTCTGAGATTCTAAAAGAGATAGCTGCAGAGATAGTGGATGCACTAGTTATGATTTTCCAAAATTCCTTAAATTTGAGAACAGTCCCATCAGTTTGGAAGTTGGCAAATGTTACAGCACTTTTCATGAAAGGAACCAGTGAGAAAACAGTGAATTACAGGCAAGTTAGTCTGGAATCTATTATTGAGCAAGTCTTAACAATGCATTTAGAAAAGCATTATATGATTAGAACAAGTTAACATGGTTTTACTAAAGGGAAATCTTGTTTGACAAATTTATTAGAGTTTTTTGAGAATATAACTAGTAAGGTAGATAAAGGGGAACCAGTAGATGAATTATACTTGTATTTCCAAAAAGCATTTGATAAGGTGTCACACAAAAGGCTAATAGGCAAGATAAGTACTCATGGAGTTGGGGGTAATGGCATGGATAGAGGATTGGTTAACCGACAGGAAGCAGAGAGTGGGTGTAAACGGAGTATTTTCAAATTGGCAGGCAGTAAATAGTGGAGTGCCCCAAGGGTCAGTGCTGGGGCCTCAGCTATTTACAATCTATATTAATGACTTAGATGAAGAGACTGAGAGTAATATATCTAAGTTTGCTGATAATACAAAACTATATGGGAAGGTAAGCTGTGGGGAGGACACAGAGGCTGCAAAGAAATATAGACAGGTTAAGTGAGTGGGCAACAAGATGGCAGATAGAGTATAATTTCAGGATGTGTGAAGTTATTCACTTGGGTCGCAAGAATAAAGAATATATTTTAAAAGGTGAGAAACTTGTAAGATTGATGTTCAAAGAAACTTGACCGTGCTCATACAAGGAACACAGGCAGTTAGCAGGCAAGTACAGCAAGCAATTCAGAAGGCAAATGGCACGTTGGCCTTTATTGCAAGGGGATTGAAGTACATGAATAAAGAAGTCCTACTACAATTGTACAGGGTTTTGGTGAGGCCACGTCTGGAGTACTGTGTGCAATTTTGTGGCACGTTGTATCCAAATTTAATCCACATTTAAGAAAGGATACTTGCATTGGAGGCAGGATAGCAAAGGTGCTCTAAATTGATCCCTGGGATGAGGGAGTTGACCTATGATGAGAGGGTGAATAAATTGGGCCTATATTCTCCAGAGTTTCGAAGAATGAGAGGCGATCTCATTGAAACATACAAGATTATGAATGGGCTTGATAGGGTGGATAGATTGTTTCCACTGGTTGGGGAATCTAAAACACAGGGGTACAGTCTCTGGATGAGGATCATTTAGGAATGAAAGGAGGAGAAATTATTTCACTCAAAGGGTTGTGAATCTTTGGAATTCTCTATCTTAGGGGGCTGTGAATGCTTCATGATGAATATTTAAGGCTGGTATAGACTCAGATGTTTACAGCACAGAAGGAGGCCATTCAGCCCATCGTGTCCATGCCTGTCAACAAAGATCTGACTACACTAATCCCATTTTCCAGCACTTGGCCCATAGCCCTGGAGGCTATGGCAATGCATGTGAAACTTAAATACTTCTTAAATGTTATGAGAGTTTCTGATTCAACCACCCTTTCAGGCAGTGAGTTCCAGTCTCCCACCACCCTCTGGGTGAAAAAATTTCTCCCCAATTCCCCTCTTAGCCTTCTACCTCTTAACTTAAATCTATGCCCTCTGGTTATTGACCCCTCTACTGATGGAAAAAGTGCCTTCCTATCCACCCTATCTATGTCCCTCATAATCTTATACACCTCTATCAAATTTTTCACTGCTCCAAGGAAAACAACCCCAGCCTATCCAATCTTTCCTCATAGCTCAGACCTCCAGCCCAGGCAGCATCCTGGTAAATCTCCTCTGCATCTTCTCCAGTACAATCACATCCTTCCTATAATGTGGTGAACAGAACCGCACACAGTACCCCAGTTGTGGCCTAACCAGCATTTTATACAGTTCCAGCATAACCTCCCTGCTCTTGTGTTCTATGCCATGACTAATAAAGGCAAGTATCCCATTTGTCTTCTTAACCACCTTCTCTACCTGCCCTTCTACCTTCAGGGATCTATGGATATGCACACCAAGGTCCCTCTGATCTTCAGTACTTTCCAGGGTCCTACCATTCATAGTGTAATCCCTTGCCTTGTTAGCCCTCCCCAAGTGCATTACCTCACACTTTTCCAGGTTGAATTCCATTTGCCAGTGCTCTGCCCACTTGACCAGCCCATTAATATCCCCCAGCAGTTTACGGCTATCCTCCTCACTATTTACCACCCTACCAATTTTCGCGTCATCCGCAAACTCCTTGATCATACCCCCTACATTTAAGTGCAAATCATTTATGTACACCACAAATAGCATTGGCCCCAGCACTGAGCTCTGTGGAATCCCACTAGAAACAAACTTCCAGTCACAGAAACATCCCTCTATCATCATCCTCTGCTTCCTGCCTCTCAGCCAATTTTGGATCCAACATGCCACTTTGCCTTGGATCCCATGGGCTCTTACTTTCTTGACCAGTCTGCCATGAGAGACCTTATCAAAAGCCTTGCTAAAGTCCATGTTGACCACATCAAATGCATTACCCTCATCAACACTCTTGGTTACCTCCTCAGAAAATTGGATCAAATTTATCAAACATGACCTTCAGTTAATAAATCCATGCTGACTATCCCTGATTAATCCGTGTTTCTCCAAGTGCGGATATATTCTGTCTTTCAGAATTCTTTCTAGTAACTTCCCCACCACCGAGGTTAGACTGACTGGCCTGTAATTTCCTGGTCTATCACTTCCTTTTTTTATAGTGAGACAACGTTAGCAGTCCTCCAGTCCTCTGGCACCTCACCTGTGGCCAGAGAGAATTTGAAAATTGCTGCCAGGGCCCCTAATATCTCTTCCCTTGCCTCCCTCAACAGCCTGGGATACATCTCATCTGGGCCTGCAGATTTAGCCACTTTTAAAGCTGCTAAACCCGCTAGTACCTCCTCTCTCTCTCTGTTAATTTCCTCTAATATTTCACAGTCCTCCACCCTGTTGTCTATACCTGTGTCGTCCTTATCCATTGTGAAGACCGACGCAAAGTATTCATTGAGGACTGTACCACATCTTCCGTGTCCACACACACATTATCTCTATGGTCTCTAATTGGCCCTACTCTTTCCCTAGTTATTCTCTTGTTCTTTATGTATTTAAAAAACCCCTCTGGGTTTTTTTAGTCTCATAGGGAATCAAGGGATATGGGGAGTGAGGAGGAAAGTGGATTTGAAACCCAAGATCAGCCATGATCGTATTGAATGACAGATCAGGCTCAATGGCCATGTGGCCTACTGCTCCTATTTCTTATGTTCACATACTGAAGGGAGAAGAGATGAGGACAATACCGGTGAATGACCAGGGTGAGAGAGGGTAATGGAGACAAGGGTATCAGAGGTGGAGGTGAGGGTATGATTGAGCTTATTGGTAGCTGCAGAAATGTGATGGTGAATGGTTGGAGTGGGGGATGGGATGGTAGTGGAGGCCAAAAGCTAGATGGTTGGGAAATTTAAAGTGTATTTGTAAGCAACTTGAGGGAGATATTTTTCAAGGGGTGGCAGCAGAAAGAAATGGGGTTGGGAGTGGGGAAGGGGGATGCGAATAGAGAGGAATATACGGAAGAGCTCAGAGGTGGGCTTATCTTTGATTGACACGATGGCAGTGGAGAGGTCACATGGGATGGCAAGATTGAGGGGATGGCTGTAAGTATGGGTAGGGGAGTTCAAATGGAGGGAGAGATTAAGGGAAGATATGAGGACAGTGAACTCAGAAGAGATGACATGATGAAATAGAGGTTAAAATCACTGAGAGAAATCGCTTTTTACTGTGAATGAGGGTGGTAAACACTGAAGTTATCTCGGTGAGAGACTTAGTGTATTATTTGAGTGGCTGTACTTGGGTGGGTACATGTGGATTTCAAAGGAGAGGTGAAAGGCAGGAAACAAGGTAAAATGTTCAAACCAGGAGAATGTGCTAGAGGTGCCTGCTGGGGTTCAAGAGAGACAAAAAACAAATAAAATCCTGTGGAAATTGGGTGAGGTTTTCTTGGTGTGGAGATTAGGGACAAGATGCTGCTCAGTGGACATGGAAGATCAGTTTAGCTTGATACTCAAGGATGATGTTGGTGGCTGGGATGGGATGCTTGGATTTGTGTGGGTGGTTGACTTGAAAGACTGATTGTCTGCAGGCTACAGGTAGATTTGAAGCATTTTGTGGACAGAGAAATAGTTAACCGCTGGTATGCAAGTTAGTCTGTCAGAGTTGTAAAGGCATAACAATGAAAATACAAGTTACATTCCAAATTAATCTTATTTCCTTGTTACCTACATATACCAATCTGGCTGCTCATTGGTGCAAGCTTAGACTGCTGCACAGTGACACTTAGTGGTTGGGGCTTGCAATTGCAAGCTGCCACAACCTTTTCGGAACATAGGAACAGGAGAAGGCCATCCATCCGTCGAGCTTGCTCCGCCGTTCAATGCGGTCATGGCTGATCGAACACTTCAATGCCTTTTACCCACACTATTCCCATAACCCATTACATTATTGTTAATCAGAAATCTATTAATCTCTGCCTTAAGCATACTCAATGACTGAGCTTCCACAGCCCTCTGGGGTAGAGAATTCCAAAGATTCACAGCCCTCTGAATAAAGAAATTTCTTCTCATCTCGGTCCTAAGTTACTTCCCCCTTATTCTGAAATTGTGTCCCCTGGTTCTAGACTCCCCAACCAGGGGAAACATCTTACCTGCATCGACCCTGTCTATTCCTTTAAGTATTTTGTTGCTTTCAATGAGATCGTCTCTCATTCTTTGAAACTCTAGAGAATACCCCAGTTTCCCCAATCTCTCTTCATAAGATAGTCCCGCCATCCCCGGGACAAGTCTGGTGAACCTTCGTTGCCCTCTGTCTATGGCAATAATATCCTTTCTGAGGTAAGGGGACCAAAACTGCTCACACTACTCCAGGTGGAGTCTAACCAAGCTTCTATACAATTGAAGCGAGACTTCACTATTCCTGTACTCAAATCCTCTTGCGATAAAGGCTAACATTCCATTAGCCTTCCTCATTTCCTGCTGCACTTGCATGTTAGCTTTCAGTGACTTATGGACAACGACACCCAGGTCCCTTTGTACATCTACATTTTCTAATCTCTTACCATTTAGGGAATATTCTGCACATCTGTCCCTTCTACCAAAGTGGATGACCTCACATTTTTCCACATTATATTCCATTTGCCATGTTCTTGCCCACTCACTAAGTCTGTCCAAATCCTCTTTGTAGCCGCTTTACATCTTCCTCACAACACACATTCCCACCTAGTTTTGTATCATCCATGAACTTGGAAATATTACGTTTGGTCCCCACATCCAAATCATTGATATGTATTGTGAACAGCTGGGGCCCAAATACTGACCCTTGTGGTACCCCACAGGTCACAGCCTGCCAACGCGAGAATGACCCATTTATTCTTACTCTCTATTTTCTGCCTTAATCCTTAATCCATGCTAGTATATTGCCTCCTATTTTATGTGCTTTTATTTTGCTAATCAACCTCCTATGGGGTGACTTTATCAAAAGCCTTCTGAAAACCCAAGTATACTACGTCCATCGACTCTCCTTCATCAATTTTGTTAGTAACATCCTCAAAAGACTCCAACAAGTTCATCAAACATGATTTCTCATTCACAAATTCATGCTGACTGCCCAATCAGTTCATGATTATCCAAGTATCCAATTATCACACCCTTTATAATAGATTCTAGCATTTTCCCTACTACTGATGTAAGGCTAACAGGTCTGTAATTCCCTGTTTTCTCTCTCCCTCCCTTCTTAAGTAGTGGGGCGGCATTTGCTACCTTCCAATCTTCAGGAACCATTACAGAATCTATAGAATTTTGGAAAATGATCATCAATGTATCCACTATCTTTATAGCAACCTCTTTCAACACTCTGGGATGCAGAATATCAGGTCTCGGGATTTATCAACTTTCAGTCCCATTAATTTCTCCAATACAACCTTCTTACTTATACTAATTTCCTTCAACTCCTCATTCTCCCTAGTTCCTTGGATCTCTAAATCTGGGAGATTTCCTGTATCTTCCTCAGTGAAAACAGACACAGAGTAATCATTTAGCTTCTCCGCCATTTCTCTATTTCCCATTATGAATTCTCCTGACTCTGCCTGTAATGGATCCAAATTTGTCTTAACCAAACATTTCCTTTTTACATACCTCTAGAAGCTTTTACAGTCCATTTTTATGTTTTTTGCTAGATTGCATTCATATTCTATTTTCCCTTTCTTTACCAGTTTCTTGGTCTTACTTTGCTGTATTCTAAAAACCTCCAATCCTCAGGTTTACTACTACTTGTGGCAACTTTTTATGCCTTTTCTTTTAATCCTATACAATCCTTAACTTCCGTTGTCAGCCACGGTTGACTGACTTTTTTGGGTTTTTGCACCTTGAAGGAATGTATAGGTGCTGTAAGGTACGTGATAGTTCTTTGAAGACTATCCATTGCCTATGTACAGTCATACCTTTAATGTAATTTCCCAATCCACCTCAGTCAATTTGTCCCTCATGTCTTCATAATTTCCTTCATTCAACTTTAACATCCTTGCTTCAGAGTGAACTATCTCACTTTCAAACATAATGTAAAATTCTATCATATTGTGGTCACTCATCCCTAAAGGTTCTTTTACAAGATTATTAGTTAGCCCTTTTTCATTACATAATACTAGATCTAAAATAGCCTGTCTTCTATTCAGCTCCTCAACATACTACTCTAGAAAACCATCCCTAACACACTCCAGAAACTCGTCTTCAACAGCATTAGTGCTCAGTTGGTTTACTTCTGACTTCTGACATGCGGTGTGACCCCCTCCCTAAACGTGCTATCAACGTAGTCCTCTGCCTCGCAGATACACAACAGTGATTCTAGCCGCTGCTCAAGTTCTGAAACCCGGAGCTCAAGCTTGTGCAGCTGGTGACACTTCCTACAGATGTGTTTGTCAGGGACACATAGTGCGTCCACAACTTCACACATACTGCAGGATGTACACTCCACTTGGCTGAGCTAACTTGCCATCCCGTAACTCTAAAAACTATTTATTACACTTGGAGTAAGTAGAGTGAGGAGAATAAATTACTAGTAACTTAACTTTACTACACTTATGCTAACTTTATCTTACTTTGGTTTATTTTATTACTTTATTTCACTTTGACTTGATTTAACTTTACTTCCCTATTGCCAGTGTTCCTTATTGAAATCCAAGTAGCTACTTCTTTATAAATGATACGTTTTTCTAGTTTTAAGCTATTTAAACACACTCCCTAACAGCAACTTCTCACCACCCAATGAACTTAGTTTTCCTGTGATGTCACTCCTGGATATTTTTTTTCAAACTCAGCCCGCTGCCCGAGTAGAGGTGTCCCTTGCGGGTCTGGCTGTCTCTGCTCCCGGAAGGTGAGTGAAGGCCCCGAGCCTCGCCCTCTATTTATCCGCTGCCCGAGTAGCAGTGTCCCTTGCAGATCTGGCTGTCTCCGCTCCCGGAAGGTGAGTATGAGTTTTTCTGATATGAATTCTCTAAACAAAATTTTGCACTTTTTTCAATAGCTAATTTAATAATGAAAATCCTATTACAGTGCCACCCATAAGTATAACACGTACTGTTAAATGGTGACAACTTAATAGAGGTATTCCCTGTAAACACAGTATAATGATGGGCCGTATGATTCTGTAACATTGGACATTTCAAAGCATTTTGAAATGGAATGCTGCAACCCACTCAGCAATTATAATATATAACTAGACAATCTCTGATTGTGTTTCAAACATGCAGTCAAAACCATTGAGTAAAGATGGAGGAAAAGGGGGCAAAAATTAGGCAGAGAAAGAGGAGAAGCCATGGAAGGGAAGGAGGGAAAAAAGAGAAGGAAAGAAGACAAGAGAATGTGCCAGAGCAAAGCGAGAGAGGGACGTAATTTTGAAAATGAAGGGAGAGAGGGGAGAGGAGGTGAGAAAGAAAGCAGGGAAACCAGCCACCAGTAGAGGTAAAAGACAGCCAGTGGTAGTGGAGTTCTTGTGGATGGAAAGTGGGTGGGGAATGTTGTGTGGTGGTGGTGGTGGTGGGCTCTGGTAAAAGTGGAAATTAAACAGGGAATGGGAAGCCTATGAGGAGCAACTTCAGCCAGTGGAGGGGAGGAATTAGCAGCTAGCACATAGGTTGAAATGAAAATATAGCTCACAAGGACTTGCTTATTGAGAGAGGAGTGTGCAATTTTTGTCTTAATTTCTCATGTTATTTTGTCGCTTGCTTGTTCCATTACTGCTTCCTGAATTGAGTTAACCACTGGAAATGGATTAAAACTTTCCCAGCTAGGTTCAGGGACAGGGAATCGCACAGAGAATGGTGTTGCTGTTGGTGTAGAGCAGAAACCTTGCTCATCGGGGTGGTTTTGGGCCAAAGATTCTTTTCAGCAGGGGAAAGGAGGCGTAAGCTTGCTTAGTGATGGGGTGGGAAGGGGGATGGTGGGGTGGCATGAAATCTTTCTCAGAAGCAATGGGGATAGGGTGCTAGGGGAAATGTTGAAAACTTGCTTAAACGAAACCCTCCTGGAATAAAAACAAAATGCTGGAAAAGCTGAGGAGGTCTGATAACATCTGTGGAGAGAGAAACAGAGTTAACGTTTCGAGCCTGCATGACCCTTCTTCAGCTCTGTTTATCTCTCCACAGATGCTGTCATACCCTCAAGTTTTTCAAGCATTTTCTGTTTTTATTTCAGATTTCCAGCATCCGCAGTATTTTGCTTTTAGCTAAAACCTTCCTGGACCTCTGCAAGTGCTGTTCTGTGTGTTTTTAAACTTAGTCATGTGTTAGATTTTTATTCTAATCATGAATAATGCATATTTATTCTGATACTTCCATTGATGCCAGAAATGATGATTGCTTTCAGGATGGTTTAGAAGGGTGCTTTTGGGCTGTGAAGTAATGTTAGGCGGCAGTCTGTTGTTTATTAATCTGTCAGATAATGGTAAAATATAGTATAGTACCTTTGGAATCCTGAGGCCACTCACTAGTTTTAATGCGTAATGATAGACAGTTGAAGGTGGCATATTTTCTTTGATGCTTTACTAGTTCAGTACACATGTTTGGGAGGGGTATGTTTTCCCAAATCCATTATCCAAAGCGCACTGAGTGCTGATTGTCATGATTTGGGAGTCATTGCCTATTTTCTTTCACAGAAAGGACACGTTAAAGTGTCATTTTGTTTTTGCAAAAGATTGCCTTAAAAGGGGTTAGCTTTCTAACACATCCCTGTGCTGAGATGTGGATCAGTAGGCAGACATATGGCAATTACGCTGAGAAATTGGAAAATGCCTCTGATTGACCCAGACAATTGGTAATTCAGTAGCCATGTCTTGTTATACATAACACTGTCACAGACAGAATTGTTGCGTTCCTTTTTATTGCCCATGATAAATATGTTTGTATATAAAAGATGTGTGCTTTCTGACCCTCAGAAAGACTGTCCCAATTAAATTACCCAGCAGCAAGCTTTTGAGAGTTTAAAACAAAGGAAGGTATTTATTATTATACACTTGCCCCGGAATTTAAAACAAGGCGTTTCACTCACTCAACTCACAGGCAGTACCAAATGCACAAAGAGTAGATACAGATGAAGGTAAAATTATACACTTACAAGTTATGGTTGCCTCGGTCTCTTTTGTTGCAGAACTGTAGTTTCTTAGATGAGCTGATGCTTTAGTTGAAGAGAATATCTTGTAAAGGAAAGGATTTTCAGGAAGCTACGAGGCTTCTTGTAGTTGAATTTCCAGGAAGTTGATTCCCTGGTGAACTCGAAATTGGAACAGGCTGGGGGGAAGCCTTTCTCCTAAATTATTGCTATTTATTACCTTGGCGCTTAGATGACTAGCAGCTGGTTTGATGGCTTTCTGATGGAACTCTGTCTTCAGAGTAGCTTCTGCTGTTTTTAAAAGCAAACAGAAAGTATGGCTGTGTCATCATGTGACTTGTACAAGTCAAAGTCCTCAAAATAAGATGGGTGATTAGGTCAATTATACATTTTGTGTTGTGGATTTCAAACCTTGAGAGTTTGAGACAGCCATTGTCTTTGTATCTGGATGACTCATTCAATTCGAAATTACTCTTTTGATTTAGTTTCAGGAAAGGGCATTGAGTCAACATCAGTCTGGAAGGTTCTTTTTGTCCCCTCTTGAGACAGGGGATTGATTTCAGTCCACAAGAGAAGTCAAGTGACCCTCAGGTGACCACCTTTTTTTTGTAGCATTTTGTAGTCAGTTTTTAAAATATAAATATTAGTTTGAAGTTCAGAATATACTGGGACATGACAACACTTTGTACATTGGTGTTGGAGACCCCATCTGAACTCTGTGCAGGCTTTGAGGGACTTTTATGACACACAACACAGCCACCTAGAATCTGCTAACCAGCAGACGATTGTGGTAGGAGTGAATTGTTGTGAATGGTAGGATAGGGATTATGCTTTTAAAGTGCATCCAGTGTGAAGGTTTGCATCCGCAGGTAAGTCCACACTCTCTTTGTACTGATATGTGACTTGTGTATCAAGTAGCCTTGAGTAGTCAATCTCATGGTGATTAATAAAGCCTCTTTACCATAAGTTTTGCAGTGAAAATATAGGTTAAAACTCTTAAGTTGCTGATCTTTTTGACTGCCAGATAAATAACAGTCTTGTTATGCCACAAATCAGATCTGTTAAGGAATTGAACAAAGAAAGAGCAAAGGCTGCTATAGGTGGGGCCTTAATTGGCTGTCTGCCTCCATGGAGTGGGCTGCTGACTTTGTTCTCAGCTTGCCGCTAGGAAATTCTCCTGGAGATGGGAAGCCATCCCAATGAGTTTTCCACTTATTTTCCCGGTCCACCCGCCTCCAACCACATCTCTACGGGATTGGAGAAATTCAGTCCTCATTCCATTGATGCTCTTAAAGATTTAGTTTATAAGAATGTCATGGGGTGGGATTTTCCTGCCCCTCTCACCGGTCATGCCGAAGTCAGCGGAGATTTGAATGGCCTGTGGCCTGCGGCGGGGCCAAAAAATCTCAGACTTGGTCTCTACTTTGTTTGATTCCCCGATTGACAAGTTGATTCTGGTGGATGGCAAGAGTCACCTTTATGAGGCGGTTAAGGCTGTGAATTTGATGGGTGACTGGGTGCTTGTACGGAAGAGGTTTGCTGGTGTTGGTGGGGTGGAGCGGGTAGTGGTGTTTGCACAGGGGTTGTGATGGGAAGCTTTCAATGATGCAAGCACTCTTCTCAAGTGAAGCATGCCTGGATAAAGCCATTGTGGGATTCTCTGGCAGGCGGGTCTGAGATTATAGACATCAATGGCACATCAGGATGCTCCTCCTCCTCCTCCTCCTCCTGTGAGGATTTTGGCTTTCTTCACCTTCCTGCATCAGCTCCAGACCTTTCTGCAGTGCCATGTTGTGCTGGACACTGCAGGCCACTCCAATCCTGGACATCCTTGCTGTAACCTATAGAAGGGCACTTCAGATTGGTCAAGACAACAGAAACTTGTTGGCTTGCTGTGTTGTCACACTGTGATACTATTGCCCCTGTTGCAGTTCTCCTGTGCCTCTGCGAAGGGGATCATGAGCCAGGTCCTGAGTAGGTATCTACAGGAGCCAACTGCTAAGGCTGTCTGTTGGAGGGAAGAGCTGCAGAACTTGAGACTGCTGAAAGATGTACGAGTCATGGCAGTTCCCTGGATACTTAGAGCACACTTGCGTCATCCTCTCCTATTGGTCAACATACCAATTGCATATTGAAGGGAGTGGAAACCTTTTTGATTGCTGAAGATGTTTCGTGTTCTGATGGCATTTGATTACCACTTGGGTGCAGTCTATGATCCCTTGGATCTTTAGAAATCCTGAAAGGGAAGCAAAGCTGACAGCCACCCATTTCACTGACATCATCCATCTCAAAGTTGATATTGTTGGAATCCTGCACAAACAAAGCATTGGTGACCTGGCTGGTTGTATTGTGGGGCTACAGTCACCTTGACAGCATCGGACACTGGGTGGCCACCTGCTACTCCAGGGCGAAGGTCTTTATCCAAGAGCCTCCTGCGGCCACCTACCATGAGAGCTGGAGCCTTCGGAGGCACTCCTGTTCAGAGAGGTCAAGGAAGCTGTTCCTTGGCCTATAGACCCTACACTGAGGTTATTACCTCCTTCGAGGTACAGCCTTGTGTCCAATCCTCTGTTCCATCCAGCTGCATGTGGCTGGGGAGAAGGCAGCTTCTGCCACTGTGGCTGCTGAGCTGGAGCACTCTGCACCTGCTTCTCAGAGGTCCAACCAACTGCAAAATATGTAGATCCCAGGTCACAGGGAAGTCTCACGGCTAATAAATGAGATTGTCCTCAGCAGAATCCAAGACACTTGATTTAAGTTACACAACATTGCTGTCCCCAGCAATAATCAACGATTTTAGGCTGAAAGACCTGCTCCTGCCAGCGCAAGCCTCTCACTGTGGCTGATCACTGACTTGCTGGTTTCACCCTTTATACTGCTCATATCAGGTCAGCTTTACTCTATGATAAGTTCCTGCTCTGCACCCGCCTTCTTCAACTGGAAAGTTGCTGACATAGCATGTGACCTGTGCGTTTGGGAATGAAGGATTCCATGGTTAAAAAGGCTCTTCATTTTTTTTAAAATCAGTTGTTTTCCTGCTAGACTACCAGGGATTCCCCAGTATATTCTCAAACCGCCCCAGGGAAAGCCGCAAGGCAGCGGGATCACTTTCTCACCTCATACACTCTGGAACCCACCTGAAACTGGCTGGGAAAATTCTGTTCTAAAGTCCTTGGATAATGTGGCCAAGGAACAGCATGTAAATGAGAAGGGAGTGGGTCCAAGGGCAGATTCTAAGGGCACTCCAGAGGTAACTTTCCTTGTGAGGGACGTAAACCCTCTGGCTACAATTGTATGGATAATAATGGAAGCAAGTAAATTCCACTTTTCTTTTCTACTGAAAATAGCCTAACTTCCCTAACCTCTCTTCAAAACTAAAACTTCTCATTTTTTTTATCATCTCATTTGTACTCTCTTAGTAACTTTGACATCCTTCCAAACAATAATACCCAAAATCCAGACACAATATTCTAACTGCAACCTAACAAATAATTTATATAGGTTTAACAATGACCTCACTGCGGCGACAGTGAGATCAGCGGCAAACACCCACATGAGGATCCTGTACCAGCTCATCCCTTACTCAACGCTACTGTGAGTGCATTGTCCTGTTCTTTTATTCAGCTGCCATGCACTAATTATCTCTACTTTCTTTCAAAGCCACCTCTGCCAAAGCCCTCAACCAGACAAGCCCTTAGCTTCAAACCAGAGGACACCTCAGATGAGGAACCTGAAAACAGCACCTTTGAAGACCCGTCACAGCGCTCACCCACACCCTCCACCAGTGCGGAGAAACACACCTTGGTGGGACCTAGTTCTAGAGCAGCCTCTGGGTCACATTCTGGTGAGCACAGCACACAATCTGCTCCACAGCAGGTAGAGGCAGGGACATCCAAGGTCCCTGGCACTTAGAGGACTGCTGGAGGCTATGATCCTGCTGAGTCCCAGTCTGATGATGAGCCTCAGGATTCGGTCCTAAATCAGTTGCAGTAGCTGCAGCGACAATCACAGGAACTCAGGAAGGGATGTCAGTTGCAATCTTCAGATTGCAATGTATAAAGGAGGAGTCTGTCTGCATTCAGTCTGAGGTCATAGCTCTGGCATGCCAGTGGACCAAGATCAACACTGGCAGGATGGCGGCTACCATGGAGTCCTTGGTGCAGGACATCGGTTCTGCACTGCTGCAGGAGGTGCACTCCATCACCGTAGCCCTTGATGGCTTCCATCATGACAACGCAAGATGGTTGCAGGACACCTCAATCTCACTCCAGCTGCCCCTTATCCTACAGGAGTCAGCCAGGGGCCGTCAGGCACTCATAGGAAGGGGACCAGCAGCTGGACTCCCCAGGGGCCATCCATCTAAGTGACTCTGGGACTCCTTGGCCCCTCTTCTTGTGACCCCATGACCTCCAGCTCCACAGCCGAGGAGGGTGAACCTGCCCCACAGCAGGACACCCAAAGCGGGTTGGGGCCCTCCAGAGGACACCCGCCAAGGTCATCACATACAACAGGGCATGGCAGTCACTGGTTGCCTCCACCTGTGCTGTGGATGTCGGGCAAGCACCAAGATGTAACAGTAGGATTAGGAAATATAACGGTGGCATGGGTGTTCGTACCATGTATATAATGTACAAAAATGTAAATAGAATCACATCTCATATATCTCATCTTCCATATCACCATGGTGTGTGCCCCTTTTGCATATCATTCTTGACATCAGTGATACTTCGACCTTAATGTTAAGTGTGCTTGTGGAACAGACCTCATTCACGTGCCTTGCAGGGTCATCTCATGTATATTCTTGGCTGTGTAAGATTGAGGCAGAAGTGTTCTCCTATCTTGTCTACATTCTTGAAAGGCGAAGGCGCAATGTACAGAGAGAGATATGTTCATGCACGGTGAAGGGTCATATATTGTGCAACTCCATATTCTGTCTGTCTCTCAGCAAGGTTTTCCTGCAATGAGCGGATACTCGGAGCTCGTGTGTGCTGCTGTCAGCCAGCCACATTTTCAACTTTCAGAGTGTACATCTTCTAAGCTCACCAATAGGTGGGGGCACCTTGTAACCTCAAGGTGATTCAGCCCCTCTCAGCCACATTATTGCCCTGCCTCTGAATGTCCAACCTGTGCGACTCTCCCCCTTAGTTGTGTGTCTTGCAGGGACAAGGCTCTCATCCCAAACTAGAGATGCAGCGCTGTGCATTCCCTCACCTGAGCACTAACCGAGGTCACTGATGCTAATTCCAAATGGTGATTTCTGGCGATCAATAGAGGCTTTGAGCAGGCTCTGGAAGCACACATGGTTGCTTCAGGCAATGTGGAGGGGAGCAATGGGAAAGCAGCGAGGATGTACTGAAGCTGAAATGTGCTCTTTATTTGCAATGATACGTGCCCTTGAGGGCTTCATGGTGTGTGCATTTTGGACTTGGCAAGGGCCAGGGCTGGCCATGAGGGCACAATGTGTTTGTTCAAGAGGAGACATTTTAATGTCTGACAGGCAAGTATTTGACGTCTTGTTGTTCCGCATCCATTTCAAGCTGATGATAAATGCAGCCCAGGATCCCTAACTGAGAGTGCCAGATATCAGTATGATTTGGAAGAATGCACCTCAGACGATTGAGTCATCTATAAACAGATTCACGGCAGTGGAATGTCACTGGTTGCCTTGTCCCAAGTGTGAATTATATGATTCACCATCGATGTTACACAGAGTGCGTAGTTCCATTGCATTAGATGGATCTCCTTAGGATTCCTTGTCACATTGAAGGCTTACAGCTACGAGACCACTGAGGATTGACTGATAGCTCCTGGCTCTTTTAGGATGCTGGTTTGACTGGGATGCTGGAGAGACGCTTGGAGAGCCAGCACCTTCTGACATCTGGTGCCAGGATGCCTTCCTCCAGTTAACACCTCACCTCAGCAAGGACACATGCTCCTGAGGCTTCATCATCCTTCAAAGGATCAGGAAGGATCTTCTCCTTCTTCTTACTTCCTGTAAGTGATAATGCAGGTAGAGGTAAATCCAGCCTCCATCTTCCTGATGTCTCTTTCTCAATGATACTGCAGAGAGGAGACCAAGTGTCGGCATTAGTCTCCAAGAGTCCTCTTTCTGTTGATGATTCATCAGTGAATGTGGGTTCAAAGGCGTTGTTCCCATGTCGAGAGTACCGCCCCTGAAATGATGGAAGTGTGGAGTGCATATCAAGGCTCCCCCCAACATGACCAACTGCTATGATGTTGCTTTGGCCAGGCGCTTGGATGTGATGCTTTCAGCCCAGGTGCTGGGAGCCTCATTCACTGCACTCTAATACTACCCTCTTGGGAATAAACATGAGGGCAAATGTTCATTCAGGAAATTAGATTATTTGAAGGAGTCCTGAGGCTTCACTTCACTTCAGTGAACCATCTAGCGCCAACTTTCTAACAGGGTTCTGGAGCATGTTCATTTACCCAATTGCTATGGGGTTCGTTATTATGCTGGAGAATTTCCACACTATGAACAAAGGGTTAAAACAAGGAAATTCGTTAGTGCCACTTTACAGGATTGGTCTTTGCATGTATGGGCATCATTGCTTCACTTTCCTGATTCCCTGCACTGTCATTGAAAGATTCCGAACATGTCTCAGCTGTGCCTCTCTCCTCATTTGGAAATGCACAGTTCAGTTGCGTGCCACTGTAATCTGCCCCCAGTGCATGCACCTGCCTTCCAATCCACCCACAGAGCCCTCACCAGCAGAGCTTCTCCTGATTTTAATATTGCGCTGCACCATTGCTGCAGGTTGGAAGATGGTAGTGCAGAACTTTCACTGCTGGACCAGCTTTGACCCTCCCTGTGCGAGTATGGAAACCCCTCCAATCATCTTGGAGGTGTTTCATGTTCAGGTTTCCCTCCCTCCAAATCTCCCCATCCAACCCCTGTATTCCTTGATCCCATCGTCCGTTTGTTAGCTCTCTGGACATTTTGAAGTGGCCGTGCCTATGCCTCGTGTGGACCTCACCCATCCCCCATCTTGAGGCCACTTACACTGTTCGACATATCTTTCCCACCTCCCCATCCCCCCAGTCAAATGTCTGAGTGCAACCTTACCCATTCATAGCCCCCAGTACAGGCCTAACCCTGCAGCCCATTAAAAACTACCCCTGCCTTACCGCTGGTCTGGTAAGTAGAGACTTGCCTGTGACACCCCCTGAAAGTGATGTTGTGCTGCCTGCAAAGCCTGGCACTGATTCCTGCGAGCGCTGCACAATACAAGGTGGGTGAACCAACATCAAAGTAAGGAGCGAAATGCAGTCCGCCAGCTGCACGTGGCTTATATCCTGTTGTGAAACACATCATTCTAATTGCATGCCAATGTGCCCGGATGATCCAGAGTGGAGAGATGATTCTGGCGCACAGGACTTATAGTGACATGCAAATGCATTAAAATGATGATCCCAACATGCTGTGGCGGGTAACGCGGTCTGCCATTGACAGGTGGAGTGGGCGATTACAAACTGGTTTCGTGACGATGTAAAACAGATTTTTGGCCTCCTTGTGGTATTTTATGCTCCTGCCTGCCGCGAATGTGTGAGGAAAATCCTGGCTCTTGTAGCTAAAATCCCTTATCCTTGGAACCATTCGAGTAAATTGCCTCTGCACACCCTCAAGGACCCTCATGTCCTTCTAAAAATGTGGAGACCAGAAGTGGGTGCAATGCTCAGGTCGTGGCCTAACCAGAGCTTTATAAAGCTCAGCATAAGTTCCTTGCTTTTGTACTCAATACCTCTATTCATGAATCTCAAGATCCCATATACTTTGCTTATTACTCTCTCAATATTTCTGTCACCCACAAAGATCAATGCACGAGAACCTCGGTGTCCCTCTTTCCCTGCACACTCTTTAGAGCTGTGCCATTAAATCTATGTTGCCTCTCCCTATCATTTTGAACAAAATGCATACCTCACGCTTCTCTGTATTAAATTCCATCTGCTTCTTGCCTGCCCATTCTGCTAGCCTTTCTATGACCTGCTGCAGTCATTAGATATCATCCTCAATGTTTACCACTCTCCAAGTTTCGTATCGTCTGTAAATTCTGAAATTTTACTCTATATTCCAACATCTAAGTCATTTATATATAACAAAAAGAGCAGTGGTCCTAGCATTGAACCTTGGGTAATACCACGTCCACCATCTTCCAGATTTTAAAAGTAACCATTTACCACAAATCATTGTTTTCTGTCTTTAAGCTAAATTTTTATCCAAACTGATACTGACCTTCCTATTCCGTGAGCCTCAATTTTGTTAACCAGCCTTTTATGTGCTATTTTAGTCAAGCACTTTCTGAAAACCCATATGGACAACATCCATTGCATTTCCTTCATCAACCTTCTCTTCTACTTCATCAAAAAAATTTTGGATTTATCAAGAACAATCTGCCTTTCACGGATCTGTGCTGGCTCTCCTTAATTAACTCAAACCTCTCCAAATGTCTTTGTTTATTTTTCCTGATTTTTGTTTCTAAAACTTTACCCACCGTTGATGTTAAACTGACCAGCTTGAAGTTAGCAGGAATTACACCCTTTCTTGAATAAGGGTGTTACATTTGCTATTGTCCAACCTTCCAGCATCTCCCCCTTATCGAGAGAAGATTAAAATTTCATGGAAAGACCTTCTGCTTTCTCCACCATACTTCCCCTATCAACTTGGAATGGGATCTGGTCTTATCCACTCTTAGCGTCGCCAGCCTTTTCAGTACATCCTGCCTGTCAATTTTCACCCCATCCATTACTTCCACCTTCTCTGTTTCTTGCAATATTTTGCCAGATTCACCTTCCTTAGTAAACACCAATACAAAGTGCTCACTGGGCAGAATTTTCCATTCATCGGGTGGCACGCGCCCAATCCGAACTAATGTAAAATAACGCGCAGCTGCGTCGGGCGAGCACCCTAACAACATCGTGCACTCGAACTATTTCGGTCTGCAGGCGCGTGCAGGAGTTGGCAGTGTGCCCGCCGACAATTAAAAGGCCTATTAAAGCCATTAACAATCTAATTGAATTAAATTTTTCGCTGCCCGTCCAACCTTACGATTGGTGGCAGGTGAAAAGGCCAAGCGGCCTTTGCATTTATACGAAACCTCGTCCACAGGCGGGACGAGGTTTTGATCCGTCACTAAAAAAAATAAAAAATTTTCAAACTAATTTCTAACATGTTCCTGCTCATGTCATAGTCACATGAGGGGACATGTTTTTTAACATCTTAAAATGCTTTATTTTTAATTTTTCATACGTTCATATCCCTGAGACAGCCCTGAAGCAGGGAGCTTTTCCTGCGCACACTTGCGCGCACGCGCGAAGTTCCCCATTTGCCCTCCTCCCCTCCCCATCCCCCTCACAAAGGCAGCGCTGAGCACTGCAGCATGCGTTTCACGCTGGGCAGGCCTTAATTGGCCCACCAACATGAAATCATGGTTCGGCTCCAATCGCGGGCGGTGGTCGGCTTCCCGACCACTCCTGCCCACCCCTGCTAAGCCCGCCCAACAAGGGCAAAATTCTGCCCATTAAGTATTCTAGCCTTGCCCTCTGCCTATAAGCATGTATCACTCTCTCTGTCCCTAATAGGACCCATCTCGCCTCTTACTCCCCACTTACTATTTACTTACCGGTAGAAGATTTTTGAGTTCTCTTTTATGTTAACTATCATTCTATTCTTATATTTTTTCCTTGCCAGTCTTATTTGGCTCATGACTTCCTCTCTCAACTTGTTCTATTTGGCCTGGTTCCTGCATGAAGAATTCACCTGACATGCATTTACACCCTCTTCTTTATTTCAACATATTCGTATCTCTCTTGTCATTCAAGGAGTCCTGGTTTTGGTTCCCTTAGCATTTGCCTTTCTTGGAATGCGCCTGAAACACCTCATCCTTAAAGACCACCCATTGTTCCATTGCTGTTTTTCCTGTCAGTCTTCGGTTGCATTTCACCCTGGCTATATCCCCGTTCATCCCATTGAAGTTAGCCCTCTTCCAATTTAGAAGTTCTACTTTAGTTTGTTGCTTGCGTTAATCTAATACTTATGATGATCACTCTTACCCGGATGCTTCCCTATGGACAATTGGTCCACTTGGCCCACCTCATTCCCCAGCACCAGATCCAGCTATGTCTCCTTCCTAGTTGTATCGAGAGGATGTTCTCCTGAACACTTTTCAAAAATTTGTCCCCCTCCTTTCCCTTTACTCTAACATTATCCTAATCAAATTTGGGTGATTAAAGTCCCCCAATAGCACCACTCTTGCACATCTCAGTGATTTCCCTGAAGATTTGTTCCTTTATCTCTCTCTCATTATTTGGAGGCCTATAGAATACCTCCTGTAGCATGATATACCTTTCTTGCTTCTCAAATCTAATCAAATAGATTCTGTCTTAGCCCCTCAAGGACATCCTCTCTTTCCAACACTACAATGTCTTCCCTAAGCAGTGCTGCTACCCTACCTCCCTTTATGCCTTCTCTATCTTTTCTGAACACTTTATATCCTTAAACATTAAGTACCCAGTCTAACCATTTTTAAGCCACATTTGCGTATTGCAGCTGCATCCTATTCTCAGATGGGTATTTGTGCTTGTAGCTCACTAACCTTATTCACCACACTTTGTGCATTTAACCTGTCTTTGTATTCCTCGTGGTTCTTCTATCTAATATGGCACTACTTCCTTCTCTAGTACAATACAACACTCTCACTTTATTCACCTTATTGCTCTTTTCTACTTCTTTATAATGGTACCCAACCTCCTGCCAATATAATGTAAACTCTCCCCAAGCACACTAATGAACCTCCATGTGAGGACATTGGTCCCAGTCCTGTTTAGGTGCATCCCATCCTTTTTGAATAGGTGCTGTTGCCTCAGAACTGGTTCCAATGCCCAAGAATCTGATGCCCTCCCCCCCTGAATCATGCCTAAAGCCATGCATTGATCCTTCCTATTTCTAACTCTCACTAGTGTGGGGGCAATCCAGAGATGACTACCTTTTGAAGTCCTACTTTTTAATTTGCTCTATAGCTCCTGAAAATCTGACCATAAGACCTGACTCAATTCCTGCCCTCCCTATGTCATTGGTATCGATATGTACCAAAACTTTCATCACTCTCTCCCTTTCCCCTGCAGAATATTCTGCACCCTCTCCATAATGTCCTTTACCCTGGCACTAGGGAGGTAATACACAATGCGGAACTCACGACGGTCACAGAAACACCTATCTGTCTCTTTAATGATGGAATCTCCTATAACGACTGCATTTCTACTCTTTGCTGTTCCCTCATGTGCAGTACTTTGCCTATTTGCACCATAGCTATTTGACTGCACTCCTTCAAGGTGTCATCAATCCCAGCAGTCTCAAACACTGAGTACAGCTTTGAGAGTGACACACAGCCTGAAGACACCTTCCTGCCTTTTCATACTCTTCCAGATGGCCACACATCTACTATCCTGAATTATCATAGCCTGTAGGTTGACCACCTTCTGGAATATACAATCCAGGAAACTCTAACCCTCCCTGAAGCTCAGCAGTGACTTCACCATCCTGGGGTTACCATTGACCAGAAACTGAACTGGACTAGCCATATAAATACTGTGGCTACAAGAGCAGGTCAGAGGCTAGGAATCCCTTGGTGAGTAACTCATCTCCTGACTCCCTGAAGCCTGTACACCATCTACATGCACAAGTCAGAAGTGTGATGGAATAATCTCCAGTTGCCTGGATGAGTGCAGCTCCAACAACACTCAAGAAGCTTGACATTGCCCAGGACAAAACAGCCTGCTGGATTGGCACCCCTTCCACAAACATTCACTCCCTCCACCGCTGACAAACAGTGGCAGCAGTGTGTACCATCTACAAGATGCATTGCAGGAATTCATAAAGACTCCTTAGGCAGCACCTTCCAAACCCACGATCACTACCATCTAGTAAGGGCAAGATCAGCAGATACATGGGAACACCACCACCTGGAAGTTCCCCTCCAAGTCATTCACCATCTCACTTGGAAATATATCGCCGTTCCTTCACTGTCACTGGGTCAAAATCCTGGAACTCCCTCCCTAAAAGCACTGTGGATGTACCTACACCACATGGACTGCAGCGGCTCAAGAAGGCAGCTCACCACCACCTTCTCAAGGGCAATTAGGGATGGGCAGTAAATGCTGGGTTAGCCAGCAATGCCCACATCCTGTAAATGAATTAAAAATAGCTGCCCCTCAAGCTCAGAAATCCTGAGTTTGAGCTCTAGAAGCTGGACACTTCCTATGCACGTGGTCACTCAAGACACATGACGTGACATGAGTTCCCACATGGCACAGGAATTGCAAGCATCAGGCCTCAGCTGCCTATCCATGATCTAAAAAATCCCTATTCACTCTTTTAGAATCTAGTTAGTACTTTGTTTAAACTATTCATTTTAATTAATGCCTTTCAACTTGCTCTGTGCTAATACTTATTATTAATTCACTGGGCTTCACCCAAACTCCTTTAGCTACATGTTCCTCACCTCAGGGCTATTCTAAAAACCAATCACCTAGCTGCTGTTCCGTGGCATCACTCCTTGATGTTCTTTTGTTGCTTTCATTTTCACAGTGCTCTCTTGGACTCCTGCTAACTTCCACAGGTGCTCTCTCGCTCTCTCTTTCTATCTCCCCTACTGATGCTTTGCCACCACGTTTACCTGTTGGTCTTCAGCACTATCTTCCCTCAGACTCGCGCTCTCTGTCTCCCATTGACTCTCTGCCGCCGTTGGTCTCTGACACTGTTTCCCTCGGGCTCTATTGAGATGATGTCGCTATTTATAAAACTGCAACAATTTTTAGCTGTTGCTTACCCGCTTTAAAAGAGTTGCTTATTGAAACACTGTCACACATTTATAGTATTCCATTTATATTTTCATGAGCTGTATTTGTCCTCTCCTTATTCTCCCCCAAAATTAATTGCCAATATTCCCTCTCTACCTGTAGATGTCCTATCTGTTTATTCTATTTCCTCTTTGTGTATTCTTTACTTCCTAATACCATACTTTGTGAAAATTCATTTAGTATCTCTGCTATTCCTTTATCCTCCATGGGAAGATTTATTTTATAATTTCTCATTGGCCCTATACCCATTCTTTATTTTGTTTTTATTTGTTTATAATATCCTTCACTAATTTCCTTCATATCACTTGGCATTATTTTTCATATTCGCTGTAGATTTTTGGTTATTGTGCTAGATATTTTCTCAGATTCAGTATCACACATTTCAACATCCACCTGCTGAATCTTTCAATCTGTCGGTGTCTTCCTAAAGTCACATACAGTTAACTACACTGTCTTATGTCAATTGCAAATTTTCATATGAACCAGTCCAGATTGTGTATATATAGTTCTAACATTGATCCTTCAGGAAACTGCTATTCATCACTCTTCTAGTCTGAAAAGCATCCATTAATCATTCTGTTTTCTGCCTTTTTGCAGAATCTGTCACAGTGCTTTAAGTACCTTGAGCCTTCATTTTATCAAGCAGGTATCGATATGGCATCTCATCAAGTATCTTTTTAAAATCGATACATACAACACCCATTCTGTTATTTCCTCAAAGAATTCTGTTAAATTTGTCAGATGAAACTTGTCCTTTATAAATCCATATTGATTGTCCCGAACAGAGACATTAAAATTTTGCAGTCCCTAGAGTCAACTTTCACATCTTAGGATGTTGGACCAGTTCAGATGAAGTCCCTGCCATTGATTCTCCGACTTTTCTCAGCATCCCAAAATACAATCTGGGTCTGGTGTCTTTACTACTTCAAAGTACATAATTTTCAACCTCTCCACCTGTAGTTGTCCTATCAATTTACTCCTTTTCCTCTTTGTCTATTCTTTACTTCCCAATTCCATACTTTTCCATGAAAATTCACTTAGCATTTCTGCTATTCCCTTATCCTCCATGGGACCATTTCTTTTGTCATCCCTCATTGGCCCTATATCCATTCTTTAATAATTCTTTTGTTTGTATGTTTATAATATCATTTACTATTTTCCTTTATATTACCTGACATTCTTTTTCATTCTCACTGTGAAGACTTTTGGTTATTATGCTAGATATTCTCTCCAATACAGTGTCACACAACATCCTGTGTGGTACCTCAACAAATGCCTTTTGAAAATCCATGCATACAACACCCACTTCAGCTCCTTAATCAACACACTTCATTATTTCCTCAAAGAACTCAATTAGATTTGCCAGATGCAATTTGTCCATTACAGATCCATGTTGACTGTTCTAAGTTAACCCTTATCCTTTAAGCGGATTTCATGGTCCTAATCATCCAGAGCGCACCTTTTACTTTGACCCAATATGCAGTGAAATAATAGCATGACCCAGGGATCGTAACAGAGGTCGCTTTCTACACATACCAGCTACTGCATTATTTTGTGTGTCATTATGTCCACCCTCCTGTCTTTACTAAAAGCTGACTGAACAGCACCCTGTTAAGACAATGCACAATTTCACACAAACAGCTGGTTTATTTTACATAAAGTATATTGGTAGGCAGTACACAGTTTGAATAACAAATACAGTCAATTTGCTGTAGTTCCTGATTATGAAAAAATAACAGAGATACCACCTTGTTCTCTCTCCAGATATAGGTCCACGTTTTAGTTAAGCTATACAGAAACTAGTTGATCTAGACTTTCTGGTATAGCAATTCATTGGCTTCACATGTGTTTCACAGGTGTAAAATGGGTACATTTTTGTCTGAACAGCATGGTCATGTAAACATTCTGCACTGGAAGTGAGTGCCCACCATAATGGTGTTGGCTCCAGTACATGGGTGTCCAGGGCCCACATCTGAAAGAGGATTAAGAATCTTTACATAGACAAATAGGGAACTTAAAACCTATTTTAGGACAACTTGGCAAAATTGTGCTGCCACTAATGCAGCGGACACTGTAGAAAACTCTGGCCGGAGGTAGCTCTGTAATTCCCAATGTTCACAATTATGAGTGGCATATACCATGCGCTATCAAACTTGGGGAAAATTGGGCTCAGTAACACCCATTTTTGGGCACCAAGTGTCCCATAAGTTTCCAAAATGGTGGTCATGAAGTGTGTACACGTACCTAACATCTGTCAGAGGCATGTCGATCAGGCTGATCATGACTGATTTGCTGCCAGTGTTGTCATTTTGAAGTTCTTACTCCAGGCTAAGCTGCCTCTTAACTTCCCACAGCTGAACAAGGTTTCAGCGGCATGAAGGACCTCCCCCACCCCACTCCCATTCAGCATTATTCAAAGGGATCATCAACAACTTGCAGGTTAGTTGCTGGATTATTTCTTCTGGCTGTTACTGTAATTCTGTGTGTTTTGGGTACTTTTACATACTTGCTAAAAGTTTCCATAGCCTGCAAGGAGTGGTGTGGATGATGCTGAAGTACTTCTTTGGTAACTTAAAGGCTTGTGCATAAATCAGTTGCTTCTAGTCATGGGTGTCTTAGTGCCTTTCCTCTTGGAATTGAGCATGGGAGAATGAATAGAGCTATGAATGCCCGGCAACCTGCTAGAAGAGAAAGGAGAAGGAAGGGCCATAGGCTGTTTAGGGAGCAGTTCTCCTACCTGAACTTCAGCGAGGAGACATGTGTCAGATGCCTGCATGCACTAAGGAGGTCCTCACTGAAATTTGCCAACTGTTGTAGCCACAACTCCAACCTTACAGCAGGGCAAGGAGCAGATAACCAGTGGCTGTGAAGATAGCCCTGTCTATAAACCTTAATGCATCTAGCTTCTTCCAGGTTGCTGCTGGAAATATTAACAATATCTCACAGTTTGCAGTATACTGCTGCATAAGGCAGTTCACTGAGGCTCTCTATGCAAAGAGAGATACCTACATTTCATTTACTCTTGTCAGAGAGAAGCAGTTGAAGTGAGCACTCGGGTTTGCTGGGTTCCTTGATGAGTGCAGTTCCAACAACACTAAGAAGCTTGACACGATCCAGGACAAACAGCCTGCTTAATTGACAGCCCATCCACCACCTTAAACATTTACTTCCTCTACCACAGATGCCGATTGACTGTACTATGTACCAGGCTACAGGGCGTCATTGTCTGCATGCACACTACTTTACATGTGCCACATGTCAGCGGTACCTGAATTGAAATGGATTCCACTCCCTCAAAGTGTAGCTGCTGTGTGACACAGGCAGCACACCATCCAGGTCAATGACCATATCATGGGAGCAGTCACAATGCATTCATTCTCTGACAGCCCTCTGTGCCAAATTTATTTCAACCACCATGGCAAACCAAAGGCTGGCTACTGAGCAACAAAAGCTATCTGTTATGGCTCATGCATGTTTACATCATCTGCAACTTATAAGTCAGAAGTGTTAGGAAGAAATGGGATGTGATAAGGTGGATTAGGTATGAGGACACCCATCATCTTCAATGCCTTCAGGTTCATCACAGACTCAGCACAGCCCTTCCCATAATGGTCAGCATGGTCTCCTCCATGGGGGTTAGAACATGCAGATGTGCCTCTCCCTAAGGTAAGCTTCAAACTTCATTACAGCCTAAGTCCAAACATGGACCAATGAACTGAATTCCAGAGGCAAAGTGAGACTGGCTACCCCTTGACATCGAGGCAGTGTTTGACCAACTGTGGAATCAAGAAGTCCTAGAAAAATTGAAGCCAGTAGAAATAAAGGAGAAAACCCTCCACTGGCTGAAGCCATACCTAGCACAAAGGAAGATGGTTGTGGTTGTTGGAGATCAATCATCCCAGTCCCATGGTTATTGTTGCGGGAATTCCTCAGGGCAGTAGTTTAGGCCCTTTAATCTTCAGCTGCTTCATCAATGACCTTGCCTCCATCAAGGCCAGAAGTGGGGATGTTCACTAATTGCGCAATGTTCAGTACCATTTGCGACTTCTCAGATACTGAAGCATTCCATGCCCTCATGCAGCAAGACCTGGACAACATTCAAGCTTGTGCTGATAAGTGGCAAATGTTTGAAGATACACTCATTGACCTTGACCAATTCTATAAGGTCATTAAACCTCTTCCGAATTCATCCAAGTCCTGAGTTGGTACTCCTGTTCCCTGTCTTCTCATCATGTGTCTGGAGGGCCACCTGCTCATCTGTGGAAACAGGACATCTCTCCTTGTTTCCACCTTCTCCACCAACATCTCCAGTGCAGCATCTGAAAACGTGGGTGCCCGCTTTCTCCCATGGTCAGCCAATCATCTCTCTTTCCCAGATGGGACTTAGTTGCAGAAAGATTCTCAGCACTTGCTCCAACAATTCCCCTTTATGAATTATCAGCTAGCTTTATATAGTGCAAACTATAACAATCTTGGGCTCCCTGCTGATGCTTGAACAGTGCAGGGAGCACTGGTTGCATGCAGAAATCACTAAAATCAGGCAACATAAAGTTTGGATCCCACCTGTATTTGTTACAACTGGGATGGGAGGAGTGCGCGTATGATCCAGCCCCACTACTCAGCAGGCTGTACCTTTAACTTAAAAGTTTAATTTTCTCACCAAAATAGCCAATTGTCTATTTCTCCTACTGGTGCCCAGAATAAAGGAGTCTTCAACCAGGCTTCTTTCAATAAACTCAGAACGATTGTTTATTAGAAAACAAAACTTCTTTTTAACAAGTGGCAAGTACTGGTTATTATACAGTTGTAATCCGGAAGTATAACTATCTTCCTAAAGAATTCCCCCAGCGCGTGCACACACACATACACACATACACACACACACACACATACACAGACAAAGGACAAACAGATAGAGTCTCTCTGCAGAGATGGGCTTCAGAGGATGGGCATTATAAAAGAAAGGATAAAGTTCGCAGGGTCTCGATGCTGTCAATGAGTGCTGGCTAATCACCCATTGTGTTCTCCGCATGCATTTTCAGAACTAACAATTTAATTCCCATGTCTCCCTAGCTGCTCTTTCTGCCATTCACCATGATTCTCTTTAAGTAATGAGTCAAATCTGTGATTATCTCACAACTAGCAATCTTCTATCTTATAGCTTCATGCAGTCTCCCAAACCGTGTCAGAGGCCCCACCAATTATGTAAAATAGCTACTTTCTTTACTAACCCAGAGTTGCTCATTGTAGACTCAACAATTAGTTCACTGAGGGATTCATCTCGATATTGTATGAGTCATTTAAAACTGCCATCCATCTGATGGTTTATTTGTGCCTGTGTGGCCATAAAATGAGCGGTGCATGCGTCTACATGTTTATTACCCTGGACAAATAACCATACCCTTAAATTATCTGGCATCAATTCCTGAAATCTGGCCCCCTGCAGGTGAAATCCAAATTGGTACATCCCCTTTTTGCCTTCCTGGTCTTTAATGTTTTCCCCCTGTATTTTCTGTACTGAGCTTCATTTACTCCTTTTATTCTTGGCCTTTGATATATTTATATGCCTCTTCATAAGCCTTGTTTTAACTTCTCCACTCATCCAAGAAACTACTTTTGTTACAATGCTTTTACTTCTTTTGGAAAATACATATAGCTTGTACCCTAACCATCTCCAATTTGGAAGTTTCTGGTTGTTTGCCCAAAGCCAATTTTTCTTTCCAATTTATATGGCCTTGTTCCCTTTTACCTTTGTGATTCTAGCTTTTCTCTCCAGTCAAGCACTTCTGTTTTTGAACGTTTCAACTCCTTTTCAGTTTCTAGGTTGTACTCTCAAGCAGCTGTGCTCAAATAATACCTGGTTGCTTGGTACAGACACAGATGGCCTAAGATTATTGAGTATGAGAGGCCATTTCAAAGACTTAGATTGGTTTGGGGTTTGAACTTATGGTAGGACCAGGTTCCAACAGGTTTTGGCCCCTTTTTTGTTGATGAAATATTCTGACAGCTGTAACATTAAATGTCATAAAGGGCAGGGCTGGTGGGATGACATTGACTTCCAGAAATTCTGCCAGTACCATATTACTTACACCCCACACAAAGTACATGTGCATCAGGACAATACCTTGTTGGAATTGGGACCACAATGCAGGTTCCTTGACAGTGACTCTAAAATCTTCAGCCTTTGTGCAAATGACCCAGTTCATGGAATTTTGAGATGGGGGTCAATGCTGGGGCAGAGTAACAGCCAGAAATCTCACCCAACATATGCCTGATCATAGAGTGGGCTTGTAGGAATTTTAGGCCTGGGATATCCTGTGATGGACGTTTTCCATATATTTATGAAACAGTGTTAAGGTAGCATATGAGGAGTAGATTCTGGCAGGGTAGAAATTACATAAGACTCAGTTTGGATATCAGAGTTATTCTGATGCCGGAGTCGTCTTACCATGTGGAGGAAAATGTCAGCAGAGATTGTTCCTGTGTATCTTGAAAGGCACTTGTAGATTGTCAACTGCATGCTGATCTATTTTTACATTGCTCATTGATTTTTATAGTGGCTAAAAATAGGGACACAACTGTATTTGATGTTTGATTTCTGGGTAGAGTATTATAATACCAGCATTTGGATTGTATAGGCAGTATGAGCTGAGAGTGCTAATTATTCCGAGGAAATTCAAGGTCATTTTGGGTTCCAGCTACATTGGTGCTACTAATACCCAGTAGCCCATGAAACTTACCATTCTTTGGCCATGAATAAAACATATTAAAAGTAATTAGCAGTCTCAATGTGCAGTACCACATGGAGTAATGACTCTAAGTAAGGACTGATGCTGTTCCAAGGGAAACATTTTGGAATCTTGGTTGGGGAAGGGGTGTGGAGAAGGGAAGAGTAGCCTGGGAAATAGACTTCCTCCCCCACCCATGGCGTGCCAGAGGTTCTGGTGCTCTGGAGATACATTCACAGTGGCAGAGGCACTTGTAAACCTCCTGCTGACCTGGGTCAGTTCTGGACAATACCAGAACATGTGATCCAGACATAGTCATTGAGATTGTGGCCTGCAGATCTTTGGGATGTGCTTACAGGAAGGGAAGAGGAAAACATAATTTTAAAAATGCCTCAAAAATATAGCCAAAACATAAAAACATCATAAAAACTATATAAATGCTAATAATAAATATTATATGTTTGATAACAGGTCATTACTCAGTTAATTGTATACTGAAAAACATTAAACTAAAAACAGCTTCTAAGTTAGGCAACTTGTGACTGTTGAACTGACCGAGAGAAATAGTATGGAGTAGACTCTATGGGCGGAATCGTCCCAGATTTTCACTAAGTGTGGTCGTGGGCGTGAGAAAAGAGGTTGTACCTGCCAGCCGCAATGGCGGGTTTTCAAGTCGTATCATCCCCTTCTCGCCTCATTAGTTATGCAGCCACAGGAAACATGCTGTCTCACTGGCAGGCGGCCTCCGATTTACCCGTCACGCTGTTACCTCGCTGCTTCATCATGGTGGGCGCTATATTAAAACTGCAGCTGCGTGCACACTTCTCAATGCTTGCAGCCCAGGATTGCTCCCGTGAAGACATGACCCCAAAAGCCAGGAAGAGTGCAGTTCGCCGATTCAGTGACGCATCCCTGGGACACCTTCTGGACACCATGGAGGCCCATCAGTCTTCTACCCCCGTTCTGGCTGCAGGAGGCTCATCAGTCTCGCCACTCTGGCTTGCGAGGCAGTGACAGAGGTGGTCATTACCAACACTGCACACAAGATGTCAGCCATCCAGTGCAGAAAAAGAACGAATGATCTCATCCGTGCCGCCACAGTAAGTCATCACTCTCATCACATCTCATCATTCTCAGCTCACACACTCACATGCCCATCACAGATTCACTGGCACTCACTATCACTCCCTCTCTCTCACACACCCTCACATCTCCATCTGGCCTGACCTCCTCTGGAGACTGCTTCCTCAGCCCTCACCATCTTGAGGTAGCTTGCACAGATCAACATGTGCCCCCACACACACCCTGTGATACCTCCTTTCCTCAGTACAGCCCTCACCCTGCAGCCTCTTCCCTTGCCTAAGGCCACTTCTCCCACATCCCAAGCAACCCCTATCCTTGTAGCCATTGAAAAGCCACCCCGCCTTATGGCTTGTCTGGTAGATAGAGACCTGCCTGTGAGCCCCCCCCGAAAAGTGATATGGTGCTGGTGACCACGAGTGCCATCTGAAGCAAAATAGGCAAATAAACCATGTAGGAATTCCCTTCGAATCTGAGAACCCTCTTACTCTGTTACAACTGGTATATAAAGATTCTAAATATCCACTTATAATAATAAATTGTATTTAAATTGCACCTTTAACATTGCAAAACATCTCAAGGCACTTCGCAGGAATGTTATCAAAGAAAATTTGACAGAACACTATTATAGCTGTAAGATTTAAATATGCAATAACATCAATCCCCCAAATGACAAATGTAACAGGTGTTTGCAGAGGGAGGCAGTCAGTCATCTTCTGAATTCAGTTCAACAGCTGATGCTGCTCCCAGGCTCCCAGTAGACCTGTGTATTTAAAATTCTAATCATAAGACTATTTATCTGTTATTGCTCAGGGAAATGATGCTGAGGATCAGCTTGTAAGCATTATTAAAATAGTAAATGACATCATGGAAACTAGACATCTGTCTTCCTCTCTTACACGACCTTAGTTAAAATTGGCAGCATTAATTTCAAGTTAAACCTGAAAGACAACTGGGTTTTCTGCTTAGTGGGTTAAAGGACAGGAACTAGGGGGTCTTGAAACAAATGCATTTCAGGATATTAAACTGTACAATGATGAGATGTCACCCACTCCTAACATATTTTTAAAACATACTGACTGTTTACATAGCATTAAACAGTTGCAAATTCTACAGAATAGAAACAGGCCATTTGTCCCAATGGTCCACACAAGCCTTCTCTTATGTCTTATCATCTAACCTAAAAGCATATCCTGTTATTCCTTTCTTCCTCGTGTTTATCTAGCTTCCCCTTAAAAGTATTTAGGCTACTTTCATCAACTACTCCTTATGGTATTTATTCCAGATTTATAACACTCCTTGGGTAAGGAAGTTTCTCCTGAATTTCCGATTGGATTTATTAGTGATTATCTTATACTTTTGAGCTCTGGTTTTGGACATCCTCACAAGTGGAAACAATTGCTCTATCAATTACCCTATCAAGCCTAACTTAAAGGTCTCTATCAGCACATCCTTGAGCCTTTTCTAGAGAGAACGCCAAACAGTTTAGCCTTTCCTGTTAAATATTTCCCAACAGTTTTGGTATAATCCTTGTGTTTTCTTTCACAGCTTCTCCAGATTTCTATATACTCTTTAGATTATGGAGTTCACAGTATTCCGAGTTTGGTTCTATTCAAGTTTAACATAACTTCTGTTTGTCAATCCTATCCCTCTGGAAATAAACCCCAATGCTTGGTTTGTTCTTTTTCAGTGATCTTATTAACCTGTGTAACCATACATCATTTCCATTTCCCTGGGGGAGCAGTTGGGTTTTCGCGCCATATCACCCTCTTCCCATCTCATTAACTATGCAGCTACAGGAAACATGCCATCTCGCTGGCGGACGGCCTCCGATTTGTCCGCCACCCCATAACGTTGCTGTTTCCTCATGCCGGGCACCATATTTAAATGGCAGCCACGTGCACAGTTCTCAATGCCTGCAGCCCAGGACTGCTCCGGTGAAGACATGGCCCCAAAAGCCAAGAAGAGTGCAACCGCCCGATTCAGTGAAGCATCTCTATGGCGCCCTCTGGACACCATGGAGGCCCACCCCGATGTCCTCTACCCCCACTCTGGCTGCAAGAGGCCCATCAGTCTCACCATCCGGCTTGGGAGGCGGTGGCGGAGGTAGTCAGTGCCAATGCTGCATACAAGAGGTCGGCCATCCAGTGCAGAAAACAGATGAATGATCTCATCCGTGCCACCAGGGTAGGTCAACCATCTCATCAATCTAAACTCTTACACTCACAAGCCCATCACACATTTACTGGCATCTCACTCACTGCCAGCTCAAAGGACATCATCACTCACTCTCGCACACACCCTCACATCTCCATCTGGCCTCAAATCCTCTGAAGACTGCCTCTTCAGCTCTTACCATTTTGAGGTCACTTGCATAGATCAACTTGTGCCCCCGCACTCACCCTGGGATATCCTCCCCCAGTACAGCCCTCGTCCTGCAGCCTCTTCCGTTGCCTAAGGCCACTTCTTCCCTTTCCCCAAGTAAGCCCTAGCCCTGCAGCTGTTGAAAAGTCATCCCTGCCTTATGGCTGGCCTGGTAAGTAGAGACCTGCCTGTGAGCCCCCCGAAATATGATGTGGTGCTGCCTGTGAAGCCTGGCGCTGATGACTGTGAGTACTGCCTGAAGCATGGTAGGCAAACAAACCTCAAAGCCCTGAGTGAAGTGCAGCTCAGCAGATGCACGTATCTTATGTACAGTTGTGAAACACGTCAGCGTGCAATCACACTGACATGCCTGGGTAATCCAGCATGGGGCATGATTCTGGTGAGCTGGGCTAATGAGATGCTAAATTTATTGGAACTAGGGCCTGAATTTTCAGCCCGGTGGGCGGGTGTGATCGGTGGGCCCGGGAGTGGTCAGGAAATGGACTGCCGGCCGCGATCAGCCCCCGACTGAGATTTCACGCTGGCTGGCCTATTAACGGTCAGCCAGCATGAAGCGCGCGCGCTGAAAAACTCTGTGCTGCAGGGGTGGGGGCGGGAGTAGGGCGGGCGATGACGTTTCCGTGGGCGAGCGCTGAGAGAAAACTCTCTGAAGGCAGAGAACTACCTCAGAGAGCTGCAGACTCGAAAACCATGAAATAAAATTTTGAAAATCAAGAAAAAACTGTCCAAGCATCACAATCAGGCACCTGAACGTATAGATGATAAAAGTGCTGTCCACAGATTTTTATTTTTTTTAATAGCGGAAACCTCATCCCGCCCCTGGATAAAGTTTGATGAAAAATGCAAAGTCCGCCTGGCTGATTCGCCCCTCCGCCAATGGTAAGGTTGGACGGAACATGAAAAATCGGAGACAACTGCGCCATCCATGGGCTTAGTTGCCCTCTTAATTGTCAGCGGGCACGCTTCCCACTTTTGCATGTGCCAGCTGAGCGAAATATCATGCGAGTAAGGGATGACATCGGGATGCTTGCCCAACGTCTTCTCGTGCAACTGGATGCCCGATTGGGTCAGTTGCATGCCCACCTGCAGGATGTAAAATTCTCCCCTAGGTTCCCAACATGTAGTGGCGGGAAACCCGGCCCACCGTTGACAGGTGGGGCGGATGATCACAAACTGGTTTGACGACGACGGTAAACTGATTTTTGGCCTTCTCACCATCCTGTCTGCTCACGCCCGCCATGACGCCTGCTGGCAAGAGGACTGGATGATTCTGCCCCAAGTGTGGAAGCTGACCCCCAGTACTACACTGGAACATCAGCCTAGATTTTTATGTTCAAGTCTCCGGTGGGACTTGAACTCAGAGACGAGACAACTACCAACTTGAGCCTCGGTTGATACATAAGCAGGGGGAATGGGGGTGGCTTAGTTTGGTGAGCAAGAGGAGGGTAAGAAGAAGTTGAATAGATGGTTGCTATTGTTTACAAGGAATTTCACAAGCTTCTCACATTCATGTTAGGAGGTGAAGAGATATGTGGGAGGAGTTTAAAGAAGCTGGTATTGGACTTGGGTGCAATCCTGTCAAGTTTTAACAAAACTTGGTAATTGATTTAAAATATTTGTAGTAAGTACAACTGTCCTATTTAAATTTTGAGTCTCTGGGACAGGAATTCCACACACCTTACACTGTCTGTACAAAACTCTGTTCAGCTTCAGACTAGTAGCTGCAGTAGAAGTTCACCAGTAGCCAGCCAGTGAGAATTGCTGCAGTAAGTTCTATAACTGCATTATCTAAAGTGATATAAAGTTCCAAAGTAACTTTCTCAAGTAGGCTGTGATTTTAAAGGCATTTGTACATGCATTCCCAATTTCAGAGGCAGCGGGCTGAATTTTCCCATTTGTCTTGCTTTGGGCTTCAATGTCAGGCGGATTTCTGGCCCATGAGCCTGGAAGTTCATGTGGCGGGACATTGGGCATGATCTTGGAGGAGGCCAATTAAGAAACTGCCTCCGGGAGCACCGTCCAATTAGGGATGGCAGGCAGCCTGAGGATGCAGGAGGGCCAATTAGAGCACTCGAATTGAAGGGCGGCCATCAGACCCACCCTTGAATACTGTGTGCTGTTGAAGTGAATGGAGAAGGACAGAGTAGCAATTTTGTCCTTTAAAGTGACCACTGAATATGAATCTCATGGTGCTCCAACCTCTCGCTCTGCTCTTACCTCCTCTAGTGGACAAGCTGCAGGCACAGCAGGGGTTCTGTGCACTGCTGGCAAAATTTCATTGTCTTCCAGAAATACCTGTTAATTGGATTTTGGCTGCTGACAGGTTTGAAGTCTCCTCCGGTAAAAGTGCAAAGAGCTGAACACTTTTTTTTGCCATTTCTCCACCTCCCCAACCTTCGAACCTGGCTCCAAGGTGATAGGAAAAATTCCCTCTAGTGGGTAGAATTTTAGCCTGGGGCATTGTGTATATTTGAGTGTGAGTGAAGGGTTAAAATGGCAAAAATATGAGCACGTAAGGAAGCTGTCTCCAATTCACAACTTCCATGATTAACTTGAACACGTTAGGCTGGTTGCACACAACCCCCTCTGGAGCGGCAGATTGCCTCTTAATTTATGGTAATCGTACAATTGTAGTGATAATTCACCACAGTTTGAACTTTAACGTTGCATCTAGTGTACTTCCTGAAACTCACCTTTGAAAACAAGGTGAGGACACAATGGCTGTTGAGTAGGTTGATTAAAACTCTTGAAGATACTACAATAAATATTCAGGACTCACAGCTGCTTTCTTAGCTACTAATGGGAAAGATTGTTCACAGTACTTTTTGCTGAGAGTTGTCTTTGTACAATTAGAAAGTTTTCTGAATCACATCAAGGTGGATGATGCTTCGGGGTCTTAGATTGGATGTCAGATGAGGAGCAAGATGACCAGCAGCAGTTCAGCGCAGTAGAGCCACAGAAAGGGAAACAGCTCACAGGAGGCACCACCTGTGAAATGGTGCACAGGCAGAGCTTGGGTTTCTTTGACATGTCAGACCAGCAGTGCTACAGGAGGCTCAGGTTGTCACATCTTCTAGGAGACCAGCCCCTTGCTGGACCTGGTACCACTGGTTGTCTAAATGTCCATTGCCTTCAAATTTTCTGGCTCAAGATACTTGCAGGGCTCTGCTGGGGATATACCCAGAACCTCCCAATCAAAACGCAAATGAATAAGACTGGCGACTCATGGGTTGTTTGACATGACCGCCAATTACGTCAACTTTGCCGACATTGATAGGGGGGAGAATGAGCGGGGGCTCAGGTTTGTGTCTCTGACTGCCTCCCAACAGGTGTGGAGCATCCTCAATTGCACACAGGGTGGTAATTCATGCATCCCCAGATTAATTGGCAGCATTCATCAACCACAAGGGCTTCCACTCCATGTGGAGCTGTAGTGCAACCACAAAAATTATGGGCACAATTTTCCCAGCCAGGTGGAGGCTGGTTCAGATGTGCAGGGGGTGGAAAAGTACTAGAAATGATGTGCGGTAGGGATCCTGACGTCATCCTGCCCTCTTCTGGCTTTCCCTGGCTGAGTCTAGCAGGGAGCCCCTGTGGGTCTGGTGATAAAGCAATTGAAGTGTCTAAAAAGACAGTTAAGAGACTCTCTAATCATGAATTCTTTCTTTTCCAAAAGCACATATCTTACACATTATGGACGGAACCGTCCGTCCTGTTGGTGTCAGGCGTCATGGCAGGCGTGGAGTGACAATTCGGTGTGAGGGGCAGAAATCAATTTCACGCTGGCGGGATCGTCTGATCATTACAGCGGGATCAGCCGATAGTGCCCACTGTGGCGGAACAAGAATTCCGCCGGAGGCTGGCATGAACCTGATTTGCATCCCAGTATTTTCCGTTACGCTGGTGGGAACACACTTGCCCAGAACACATCTGGATAAGTGTGACATGCAGCAGTCGGAACTTACCGTTAGGGCCTTGCTCACATCGTGGACATCCGAAGAGATGAAGATGCTGGAGCCCAACAGCTACTGGACCCTGGAGAAACACAAGCATCACATGCTGGGTGGATTCTCATGGACATGGGTCTGCTGCAAAGCACTCATGGAAGGTGGGAAGTTTCCGTTGATGCTTTGGGTCTGCTTTGGAAAATCATGGTGTTGGCCATGGACTGCCATAGACAATCGGCGAGGGAAGGAGAGAGGAAGGTCTAGATTTGAATGGGAGAGGAAGGTGTACTGAGGGTGGTGGGGTCAAGGGGGCGGTGAGGTTGGGGGGGTGGGGGATGTAGTTGTCAGGGGTTGGGAGGGGGTAGGAGGGAGTATTGGGGGGAGGGTGTAATGGGGGAGAATGCGGCAAGTGGGGAGGTAGGTGTAAGGGGGGAGGAAGGTGTAAGGGAGGCAGTTCAGAGAGGGGAAGGTTTATGGGGGGGTAGAAGGGATTTTGGTGGGGGGGAAAGTGTCCAGGTGGAGGAGGGAATTTGGAGGGGAGAAGGAGTTTGGAGGGCGGGGGCAAGGTGTGTCCGGGGGGAGGAGGAGAGAGTAAGGGTGGAGGAAGGAGTAAGGGTGGAGGAGGGATTAATGGTGGGCATGTCTAGGTGAACGTACAAGGGAGGGGTCTGTGGAGTTAATGACTGCCTCTTGGGCAGCAAACCGAGGGCGGGAATGGTAGGAGGGAATGATGAGTATGAGAGGCGGCAGAGGGAGCCGGTAGGGTGAGTCTGTAGTGGTAGAAGCGACGGCGAGGGTGGTTGGTGTGGACTCGGAGGCAGACACAGACCCTGGAGGTGGGAAGGAGGAGGTCGGGGGTGTCAATGTGAATGGAGGTGGGATTCTCAGGAAGGTAGGGAATATGCACGTTCACCTGGAAAGACAAAGGTTTGGGTTGGGAGGTGACGGTGGGGAGGTGAAAGGTGATGCCGGGGGCCTGACAGTGATGGGGGAAAGGACATGGGGACTGGGGGAGGGGAAGGATGAGGAACTGATCCAAAACTTCACTGCTACCGTAGTTGTCAAAATTGAAAATGAGTGGAGCCTCATGTTGAGTGGGCACAGGTGTTGCGTCGGAGTGCAACAGTTGGCGGGCAGAGATGTAGGTCAGCTCAAATGGACAACTGAAAGGGAACCCCAGTAGTCAGCACTGAGCATGCTTGGGACAGTGAAGCGAGTGTGATGGATGAGGCTCTGTGTACGTGGGAGAGTGCTTGCACGAGGCTCCTAAAGGCCCTGCCACACACACTCTTCTCCCTCCACAACCACTCGTGGGCCGGCTGTGTGCAGCTGAACTAGTCAGGGGGCTGCAGAGGGAGGACGCGCGAAGCCTGTGAATTAAGCTGAAAGACAACATTACACATTATTCAGTGAAAGTGAATATATTTTCAGATTATAAAGTAACAAAATGTGTTCACCTGTGCAACCAACTGTGATCAGAATTTCTTAACTTTTCTAGGCTTACCACTTCTTCTAGGTGCTGCCCTGACATCCGCAGCAGGGTTGGAGACACCCTGTGCAATGGTTGGCCCTGTTGCCTCTGATTACTTTGGTGTGCGTCCTCTGGGCAGCCGAGGCCTTGGGGGCCTCAGTTTGCTTTGGCTGTCCTCCTGTGGGCCAGCTGCTCCCTCTGCAGTGATAGCGGACGAGGTTGAGGGGGTCACAGGCAAAGTGGACTCAGAGGGAGAGGACGGCCTCTGAGATTCCTGAGTGGATGACCCAGGGGTGTTCAGCTGCTGCTGCTCCTCCCTTCAGGTGCCTGAGGGCCCTGACCTGACTCCTTGAGGGAAAGGAGCATCAGGGGGGATGTCGAGGTACCCCTTTTCCCTCTCATGTTGCCACTGCAGGAACTTGCCCATGGCTACTGTGATGGAGTGTAGGTCTATGGGCAACTTCACGTTCTGCAGGACTAGAGTCTCCATTGAGTCTGCAACTCTTCCCATGGAGACCTCCAAGCACACACATGAGAAAGCAGGTGGATGCACTCCTCCAACTCACGTGCTTCCAACAGCTTTGGGGCTTCCAACAGCTCTGCATCATGTTCTGCTGACTCTCCAGGATGAATTGGAAAGTCGAATCTATGGGCTCATCATCTCACTTGAACCTCACAGATGTCTTTTCCCCAGCAGTCCTCCAAGTGCCGGGAAGCTTGGCTGAACCTGCCTCTTGCTGCGGACACATGTCCGTGCGGTGACCACAAGATTGTGAACCCGAGCCTGCTCTAGTCCTAGGTCCAACTGCGGTGTGTGTCTCTGCACTGGTGGAGGGTGTGGGTAAGCACTGTGATGGGATGCTTATTTCCAGCACTACAATGGAGGAGGTGTCCTCCTGGTTGGAGGTGAGGACCTGGATAGAGCTGAGGGATTGGCTGGCTGAGGTATTCGGTCACTTTGCAGAGCTCCCTGTGAACCAAAGTAGAGATAATTAGTGGATGGTAGCTGAGTCAAAAGCAGGAGAGAGCACTTACATTTGCGTTGAGGGAGGGATGATGTGGTGCAGGATCCTCACTTGGGCGTTTGTTGCTCCTCAGAGTGAGTGAGGGCCTAATGTGGGCCACTCCACCCCCTAGTCTGGGACCTCTCCCTGCTGTTGTGAGCCAGCTTCTCCTCCATGAAAACAGATGGAGAGAGTGTGAGCAGGACACATGGAATGTTTGTGTGATGAGCAGAGCCATGGGCAGGATGAGGATGTGAACCGCAGACAATATGAGCCTGATAGAGATGCAAGGGTGTGTGTGAGAGTTGGTGGTCTTGTCTCTTGAGGTGTGAGATCACTGTGGATGTGTGATGGGTTTGTGAGTGTGTGAGCTGAGACTGATGAGGTGGTTGACTTACTCTGGCAAAATGGACGAGAGCATTCATCCTCTTCCTGCATTGGATGGCTGACCTCCTCTGCTCCGGTGGCGCTGACCGCCACTGCCACCACCTCTCAGGCTGGATTGGTGACTCTGGTGTACCTCCTGCAGCCAGAGCGGGGGTAGAGGACATCGGGGCAGCCTTCCACTGTGTCCAGCAGATGCACCAGAGAGGCGTCACTAAATTTGGGAGCTGTTGTCTTCTTTGCTTTCGGGGCCATCTGTCGCCTGGAGCAGTCCTGGCCTAGAGACATGAAGTAGGCTGGGCTCTGGTGCGCTTTAAATATGGCGCCCAGAGCGAGGAAGCGCTGAGGTCACAATGTGTTGGGCAAATCCAAGTCTGCCCACCAGCAATCTGGAGTGTTTCCCGTGAATGCATTATTAATGGGCGGGATGTGCTGGGGATGGAACGATCTGGCGGGAAACCCCGCCATTGCAGCTGGCAGGTAAAACAACTTTTTTTACGCCCGTTACCGCATCTAGCGCAAATCTGGGACGATTCTGCTCTATGTCTAAACATTGCTATGCAGGGACACTGAGGCAAGTACAGAGGAAAACACTTTGCCAGTGAAACTGACAAGCTGGGAGGGCTATGATTGGTTACACTAAAGAGCTTCAGCCATGGCCATTGAGAGACTGCTGTTCACTGCACTTCTTCCAGAGATTTCACTTCACTGCTTCACAGATGATTGTCAACTTTTTGGAAGGCACTTCGCTGGTCTAGTACTTCACTCATCTTCAGCTGCACTTCCCTGATGCCAGCCTTCAACATGGCATGTCAGCAGCTGAGGCAGCTCCGCTTTCCCCCTCTGCAGAGAGGCAAGCGAGCAGAAGCCACACCAACAGCAGCAGCAGCACTAGCGCCCTCACCTCAGACACATGCCCCTTCACAGAGCAGCTGGGATGGACACCAAGATCCAGCTGGAAGGAGGTGAGAGCCCCAACACAGGCTGGGATTTTCTGGTCCCGCCCAAAGTCAATAGACCTTTGGCTGGCTCCTGCAGTAGGACTGGAAAAACCCAGCCACTGAGTCTACAGACAGAGGATCAGCTCTCCTGACATGCCTGAACTCCAGTGCCTCAGGAGACTCGGGTTCTCACGACGGATCATTACTGACATCTGCAGCCTTCTGGAATAAGACCTTCTCGCTGGAGCAAGTGGGCATGCAATGGCACATTCTGACAAGGTGCCTATCACTGGGCGGCCACTCCCTCCACCAAATACTGTGCCCCTGCATGGAGAGAAAGAAGAGGGGCGAGGGTGCTTATCATGGATATGGTAAGGAGGAAAGGATGCCATTTGTGGAGGGTGAATGTGAGGCATGACTATGAGAGGACAGTAGGCTGAGGATGAGTGTGAGCGTTGGCTGTTCAGATGGAGATGCATTATGTCCACAGAGAGAGGAATGAGCGGAGCTGCAAGGTGTGTTGTCCTGAGGAGTGCTGTGCAGGGAAATGCTGGGAAAGTCAGAGTGTGGGACCACGCTAATTTCTCAGGGAGCCCAAAGGTGGGATGTTAATGCCATGGCACTGGGAAAGAACCTCGGCAAAGCCTGACTCATAGGGAATCAGGTTCCTAACCTGAAAATTGTCCCTTCATTCTAGCAGGGACCAATTGGACAAGACTCCACCTGATACATCTGCAAGTGTGCAAGATTCCCAGGGAGCTGCCATGATGCTTTTGTCCTGAGGCACTCCAAGTTCCCAGACACCTTTGGCCCTGTAAGCACACTTAAGGGGTAGTTGCTTGGAAACAAGGGATACCCACTTCAAACTTGGCTGATGACTTCTATCAGAAACACAACCAATGAAGCTCAGCAGTGCTACAATGAATGCCATATGACCACTAGGTGTATGATCAAACAAGCCATCGGCATGCTGAAGATGCACTTTAGATGCTTGGACGGATGTGGTTGTGCTCTCCAGTATGCATGAGACAGGGTCTCAAGAATAGTAACGGTGTACACAAGAACATAACACTCAGGAGCAGAAGTAAACCGTCCATTGAACTTGCTCCGTCATTCAATACAATCATGGCTGATTTTAGCTTCAACTCCATTTTCCTGCTTGCTCCTCATATCCCTTGAATCCCAGAGAGACCAAATACCTGTCTATCTCAGACTTAAATATATTCAACTTCATCCAGAAGCTGTGCCCCTGTGTTCCAGATTCCCTAGCCAGGAGAAACAATCCCTTTCAAGCCACTTCAGAATCTTATAGGCAGAATTTTCTGCTTGTTGGGCGAGTGTAAATTGACGCACGATGACGTCAGGCAAGTGTCCTGACGTCATTGCGCATTCAGTTGGCGGGCGCATGCAGGAATCGGAGCCATGCTGCCATCAATTAAGACGCCAGTTAAGGCCCTTGACAATCCAATTGACGGCGATTTAACGTGACCCATACAATTTTTTGCTCATCGAATGGGCAAAACGGGCAGCCCACAATTTGCAAAACCTCATCCACGGGCGGGATAAAATGGGTCAGCGGCATTGCCGGTGTGAGGGGTTTTGGAGATAATTTGCTGCTGGTGGCTTCTCAGTACTTGGCAGTTTCATCTCTGTTTGTGGCTTCATTCTTAGCATTTCCACGCGTCATTTCAGGACTCATTGATGTCTCCAGGGTCCCTCGAGGATTCGGACTGTGTGGACCCTTCCAGGTCTCAGACAGCCTTCTGTTACCCTGGTAATGGGGATTGTGATGTCTGCTGGAGGTACCTTCTCTGAGGAGGAAGAGAGAGGCAGAAGGGAGAGGAGGACACGTGTCGCAATGTAGCTTCCAGGGGAGCGACCTGTGGGGGCAGAGGTGGAACCTCTTTCGGCATTGCACCTCGGTCATATTGAGGTAGATACATCGCCGTCTGTAAACCCTGGCAGCAGGATAGTGGCATCTTCTGCGGGGGGAGAGGTGCAGGCACAAGAGGCGCAGGGCCAGCAGGAAGCCCAATGTGGAAAGGGCCACAGAAGATGCCACTATCCTGCTGCCAGGGTTTACAGGCGGCGATGTAGTTACCTCAATGTGTCTGCGGTGCAATGCTGAAGGAGGTTCCACCTTTCCAGGGAGACCATGACCTCCATTTGTCAGATTATTGGGCCTGAGATCACCTTCAATTGTATGGGTGGAAACCCCATCTATGCTAGTGGCTCTGAAGGTCACAGTGGCCCTCAGCTTCTTTGCATCTGGCTTCTTCCAGGGATCAGTGGGAGATCTTTGCTGACTGTCCCAATCGGCTGTCCACAATTGCGTCAAGCTAGTGACAGAAGCTCTGTTCAGGTGGGTATTGATTTTCATTAATTTCCATATGGACGAGGCCAGCTAGGCTGAGTGAGTCAGAAATGGCTGGGTTCCCCCACGTCCAGGGTGCAATCGACTGCACACATGTGGCCATCAAGGCGCCAGCAGGTCAGCCGGGTGCCTTCGTCAACAGGAAGGGAATCCACTCCATGAATGTGCAGAAAGTATGTGACCACAAGACACAGATTCTGCAAGTCTGTGCAAGGTACCCTGGCAGCTCCCATGACGCTTATATCCTTAGACACTCCCAGGTGCCGAGGCTCTTCAGTGCTCCAGCCCGACTGGATGGATGGCTGCTGGGTGACAAGGGCTATCCGTTGAAAAGATGGCTATGACGCCTCTCCTGCACCCAAGAACAGAGGCAGAGCAGCATTATAAAAGGAGTCATGCCTCCACAAGGGCTGTGATAGAGAGGACCATAGGTCTTCTGAAGATGCGCTTCCGATGCCTGGACTGTTCAGGGGGAACACTACAATACCCCCCACAGCGGGTGTCACTGATAGTGGTCGCATGCTGCGCTCTCCACAATCTAGCACCAGCGAGGGGGGACCCACTAGGGGAAGAGGATCTTGACACATCTTCACAAGCCACAGAGGATGAATCCAGTAGTGAGTGAGAAGAGGAGCATGATGAGGAGAACACTGAGGGTGTGGAGGCAGACCTCTGTATCCTTTAGGGAAGCAGGGACACCAGGGACACCTTGATCCAACGCTCCTTCAGCTAGGCTGCCAAAGATCTGCTTCCACCTCATGCCAGGGCTGCCGTCTCCATCCCGGATATCTGAAATGACCCTTTCATTTGAACCCAAAATCCACTCAGTGCCTGTGCAATAAAGTTTAGAGCCACTCACGTACAGCATTATATACTGGCGTACCCTGCACCAAAAATATACAAAGGTGAAACATACTCAGGCCATTGGGACAAAAACAAAATTTTTCTCATTTTTACAATACAAAAAAATTAACATCACTTTCTCTGGTCTTAATTCCCAGACCAGATACATAAACAAAACATTACACAACAGAAGATCACCCCTGACCAGTGCCTCTTGTGCTCACAGTGCCTTAATCTTACGTTTACGAGTGCTATGTCTTGGTGCCCACCACTCTCTCAATGGAGGAGTCAGTACGCTCAGCCTTGAGGGTCAACGCAGTGCTCGTGCTCTGCATGGACTCCTCCACAACAGAGGCCATGGCATGCAAACCTCATAGATCTCCACCAGATCCTCCCGCACATCCAGCTGGACATCCAGTATCTGCTGCCTAATGGACGACTCCAGAGGCTTATCATCTGCCTTCGACTGAGCATCTGCCTTCGACTGAGCATCGTTCTGATCTCCAACAGTCCTCCAACAGCCGGTGCCCTGAGCACTCTCTGCTGCTGCCTGCTCCTGAAGCGAGTGTGAAGTGCCCTCACCGCAGTGCACCGACATTCTGGCCGAGGATCTAATGCCTACCGAGGTGCTGGTATCTGCGCTGGTGCCTGGTTCAGAGAGCGGGTATGACGCAAGCGCATGTGAAGCCTGGCATTAGGGATGGCTCTTCAGGGTCCTGTGATTGAGTGCGTGCTGGCAAACCTAAGGGAGAACAATGACATGTCATTAGTTTAAGTCCTCACACTGTCACTGTGCATGCCAGGTGCCCTGGTGAGACAGTTGAGATCTGCATCATGTTGCCTTCGTTTTTCAATGATAAATGGGGAATTCGGCTTTGAGGCTCCCATCAGTGCACAAGAATGTTTGCACCGTCCAAAACTCTCACCTCTGTGCACTGCACTCTGACACCCCAGCCTCTCTGCGGCTGGTTGACCAAGGTGCATGGCACCTCTCCAGCACTCAGGCATCCTGCTTAAATCTGGACCAGATTATGAGTTTTGGGGGGCCTCTGCCTGTCCATGATCTGTCAATATTGTTATGGGCCATCTTCTTCTGAAAGGACAGAGGAGCATTGATTAGTTCACTCTCTACCTGCAGCGCCATTGCAGCCTGGCCAACCCCGGCTGAGGAACACCTTGCAAGGCATATCCGAGTTGTGGCCCTTGAGCCGCAAGGCAGTCAGTCCAAGTAACCAGGGCTCACCCTCTTGGCCAGCTCCAGTGTCATTGACAGTTGGCACTCAGATTCTAACACCCCTGAGCTCCACAGGGGGACGGCCAGCCCTTAACACTTCAACACACTGATCCATGCTAACACAGTACTCACCCTTCCCGAGCCTTTTGTTGAACCTTTTGTGGCACGACACCCATGCGCGCCGCACAACATCATGGCTGCTGACCTGTGCTGCCACCTCCTCCTAAGCTCTTTTTGTAAGGTGTGGTGGTCTCCTTCCATCCCTGGGGACATCTCTGGCAGCCATCTCCTCCAGGAGGACCGCGAGGCACTCATCTGAAAACGGGATGCCGAGTGCCCAGCCGACCTGCCCTCCCGCCTGGCATCTCCAGCTGCACTTGAAGCCATAACTTCAGTGTTCACAATGCAGAAGATACGTTATTCCCTGGCAGCCTTCAAGGAACTGCCTGTGCCGTTTTTAAACTGGCCACCAGGTTGTAATTGGACCCGGTGGCCGATATGCCCTGCCCCCACCCCCACCCCCAACCGCCTTAATTGGCCAGCTAGTCGGGGGCCAATCATGGGCGGTGGCTAGTTTCCTGAGAGGTTGCAGGCCCGCCAATCGCGCCTGCCTGCCAAGGGTAAAATTCAGGCCTTTGTGCTCAGTTAAGACAAGATCGTATTTCTTTCCTATAAATCTCTTTGGTACAATATTTCGGCTAATTCAGGCAAGCAGTTTATAAATAACTGTAATATTAGTAATCATTTCCCTCATGGCATGTGTTCCTAAACTCTTTTACATATCTGACATTTAATCCGTACTGTAGTTTTGAATGTTCTGCTGATGAGGTTTCACTGACAAGACTGCAAAAGTCCTAGAACAGAAAAGAAAATGACCGTTTTATAGCATTTTCGACTAATATAAAAGGAGTAGACATGGTGAAAGGCCCTGATAAAAATCCAGACAAGGAGAAGTGTTCATTTTCGGATGGTGAATTACTGCTGCCGAGATGTATGTATTCGATTATTGAAACATGGACCAAAGATCATAGCCAAAGGAATCAGTAACATCTTTCTTCAATAGTAAACCTCTTGCTGTACGAATAATTTTTGAGACAGATATTAATTGACAGTTTTGGTATTTGGGAAACATTCCTGGTCAACATGCTAGTTTATTTGATTCACTTTCGTGAAAATTGTATATTTGAATTTAAATTGTGCTTTGATTAGAGTCAAAAATGTGTCTGCTACTTGTACATCATCTAATCTTAAATGTCACAGCTGGACTTAAGATAATAAATATACATTCAGCTCTCGTGTGAGAGGTATGAACAGCAACAATTGATGCCATTATACAAAAGACTAGTAGAAATATAAATGAGCTGTGGTTACCACTTTTCTATGCTCCCAGAGATTTTAGTCTAAGGGAAAAATGAATGAATGGAGTGACGTATGGGAATTGTATTCTAGTTGTGACACTACTACTCACTTTTTCAAATTGGCATTGTGGAATTCCATTTTTCAGCTATAGCAAAAGGTGACAATTCCACCTGCATTTAATTCAGCAAGATATTGATACACATAGCCCTACATATCATGTGCTATTGTAAAATTGTTTGAAGCCAGTGAATTATCACAGATACAGCACAGAAGGAGAAGACTCGGGCTCTTTCATAGAGCTACCTGATTATTCAAACTCCCTTGCCCTTTCCATATAATGCTGTAATTTTTCCCCCTACATATATTTATCTAATTTTGAGTGAGACTATTGAATCTGCTTCCACCATCCTTTCAGACAATGCATTTCTGATCACAGCAACTCGCTGTGTAAACATATGTTTCCTCATTTTGCTTCTGGTCCTCTTGCCAATCACCTGAAATCTGTGTTCTCTGGTTACTGACCCTTTTGCCTATCAAAACCAATCGTAATTTTGAACAGCTCTATCAAATCTCTTATCCTCTCTGCTCTAAGGAGAACAGCCCCAGCTTCTCCAGTTTCTCACATCAATGAAGTCCCTCACCCCAGATAAAATTATAGCAAATATCTTTTCCACCCTATCCAAGACCTTGACATTTTTCCTGAAGTGTTGTGCCCAGAATTGAACACAGTACTCCAGTTGATTCTGTTTTGGATACTAATCATTGAAAAAAGTACACTAAACTGTGAAAGTAGTTCATGGTTATGTATTTATGTGTGGGCAGCATAAGCCCCATCAGTATAATTTTATTTTAGATGTACCATGTTTAGATTCAGTTGCTTGAAACCACTGCTGATTGTTGCCTGCAATTTTTGTTGATATTTAGAATTTTAAAAATAATTCGGCAATTATATTTTTATTCTCCTGTTCTCCTGCAGTAAGAATTTTTTTCAGCCCCACATGGTTTATAATAACAATTCTTCACCCGATTTTTCATTTTATTGTTTGGCTGATGGAATCAACAAGGCCCAGAGCAGTTGGAAGCTGGGCTAAATCTTAGTATATGTCCTTGTCCTTTTAGGTACAGTAAGAGAAAGATGCAACCAAACACAACAGCCAGATTATATTCTGTCAAAGAAAATAGAAAATACTCAGTGGGCTGGTGGTACTAGTCTATCTAGCACCTCCCAATTTGATAATTGGGTCAGTGTTTTGCAGATGACTTGAGAAAAGTTATTTAATAGTTTATAAGGTGTGGATCAGCAACTTATGAAATAGAATAAGAACGCACAAGAAGTAGGAGACAAGTTTGCACCCACAATCTCTCATACATTAACTTATTTTCATCAGGGAGAAGAGGATTGAGAGGTGTCATGATCCAGATCTTTGAATGTTCTTCTATTTTTCAGGTGGAGAACTGTTGACATTGAATGACCAATCCACATCTGAAGAGGAAAAGGAAAAAGAGCCACAGAATGAGAAAGGAGAGATGGGTGAATTCAAATGTGAGAACAAAGAGGAAAGTAGTGAAGAATCTTTAACTATATCAGAACTAGTATATAATCCAAGTGCCAGTGTCCTACCTACTCCTGTAGAAGATGGTGGGATTGACTTGCTTTTTAATAGCCACCCACTCGGGAACCAGAGGGATGAAGGAGGCTCATTTGATGAGCTAGATGCAAATGAAACTGCACTTCTGATTGCCGAGGAGGAAGAGCTAAAGGAAGTGAAGCGAGTACTCAGCAGCAGCTTTGAATTGCTGACAAGCAACAAACATCTGAATGCTCTGGCGAAGAGCTTTGTGAAACTCCTTCTGGTGGGCTTGGGCTTGATGCTGTTCGCTTTCCCACTTCTTTTGGTCTTGCTGGAGTCCGACGTTGATGCTTCTTTTCTGAGGGAAATCCGGCAGACGCCTGAGTTTGAGCAGTTTCACAATGAGTACTACTGTCCACTTAGACAGTGGCTGGCATGTAAAGTACACTACATCCTTGACAAGCTAGGCAGCTCCTGAAACCACACCAGTGTCCAATTGGACTGAGAGTAACAATTTGTGACAACTTCTCTGAGCAAAACTTATTTCTGCTGTTTTTACTGTTTTTATGTTTTGTACCTTTTTAATGTGGTAAAAAGTATTTCAGGAAATTTTATTCATTTTTTGAAGTGAAAACTGCTCATGAAATGATTGAATTGTAATATGCAAAGTAATAGGTGTGGCATGAAGGAGTTTTTTGAATCATTGGTAAGTTCTTTCCGATATTCCAAGATTATTGTATTTGTGTGTGACTACTCAGTATTCATTCTTTCCAAGATGGGTGCAAGATTCCAAAGGGTCTATGCAGATGAATAATCATTATGATAATAGACCTTCTTTGTACATTTGCATAAAATGTATTGGCTGGGTTACATAGGGTAAAATGCATGGTTTTGGAGGATGGGAGCTTGGTATTTATGCAGGTTCTAATAGCAAATCAATATTTTGTTTGACTGGAAATTATCCACTAGGTCTACAATAATTGGAAGAACCAAACTCATTGGGGGTAAATTTCCGCAGAGGTTTTTCCACTTGTCTACAGTAACTTGGGGAAAAGTACGGTGGAAATGCTGTAAAAGCACTGGAAATAGTATTCACACCATTCCACGGAAATTCACCCCCTTGTAATTAAACTCTTAATAAACTGAGAAGTTTTCAGATAGGAGGAGACATGAAAAGTGTGGCAGTATAGAGAAAATGAAAGTTGATGGAAGGAGACAAAAGTTGCCAATGTTGGACAAGCTGCAAGAAATTGTTGTGCTCGTGTGAAGTGAGATTGTGAATCATAAACTGAGAAGGACAACTGGCTCAACTCCTCCATTTCATAGCATTCATTCACTTCATTTACATCATTATGCAAACTGAAAGCTTATCACAAGGTACTTCTTAAATCTGTGATATTGGATTCCACAGGGTTTCAAATTGCTGCACATATATTAACAAAGATAATACACGCAGCTGAACAATTTTTTAAAAAATGGATTAGGGGAAGAAATTTGTTCAATTTAGGTTGATTCCCTGGCAGTCAGCACTGTGGGCGCTACCTGCACAGTGTTTTTATCAGTGATATCAGTGAAGAATCAGTCATCGTGCCTATCCCCGGGAATTGAGGTAGCAGCGCTACATGATAAATTTTCCCCCTAAGATCTTTTAAGGGAAATTTGGCCAGAATTATTAGCTAGCTTCTGTGTATAGGGGCCGGCTAGCTTAGATAGTTAGTGGTAGTTCAAAGTAACATCAACAGCGTGAGTTTGATTCCTGTTCCAGCTGAGGCAGGCTTGGGGCCTGCCTCCTTGCCTTGCCCTGTAGTAAGTGGAAGGCAATGGCAAACCACCTCTCAAAAAAAAATCAGCAAAGAGAACAGTTCAGGATGAAGCATCAGCAGACATTGAGCCAAGGGCCTGCCTTCAGGCAGAACACACATCACTAACTTCTGTGTACAGGCTCAAGTTTCAGTAATTGAACCACAAAGATCAAGAGATGCATCCTTTTCAACAGATCAGATACATTAGACCCAATAAATTTAATCACATTTACCTTGCAGTCAAAAGAAAGGCTGTTGCAAGTTCAAAAGTCAAAAAGAGTATTGCTAGAAATATTATAATAAATTAAAGATTTTCGAACTACTGTTTCTCAAATATGATTGGAAGAAAGCTACTTTTGACAATTAATTCTGCTTAATCAATTGACTGTGCTTATTGCTGTCAGAAAGTACAAACAAGAATTTTCACAGGTAGTCATTTAGATAATATTTGAACTAGGATCTTTTGGCAAACATATTTAAATGATGTTAGGAAATACTGCATACCTGAGAAACTCGAGCATCTGAATTTCACACTCCTCTGCCAGTGGGTTTTTAGGCTGGGGGAGCGTGAAAGAGCACGAATGGGCTTCCCGCTCACCCTCATCCCTCAACGATTTCACGCTGGGGCAGGCGATACTTCGGTCAGGCTGCCTGCCCTTGCCCCAATTGAGGTCCTTAAGTGGCTCAATTTTTAAGCTGGCAGGCAGATTTCTCAGGTGTAGGGGAAGCCCAAAAATGATTGGGTTTAGGCCTCGGGCAGGAAGTGGGGGGTGCCACCATCATAAGTCCCCTTCTAACTTCGGGTGGCATCCCCCCCCCCCCACTCAAAGGTCTGTTGGTCACCCCAATCCCCCACTATCCACCACCAACCGCGTGCCCCACCCCCCACACAAGGCCTCCCCTGAAAACTCACCTTTCTGTGCATTCCCAGGACTTTAGCTCCCTGACCTTCATGAACTTCCACTTCTGTCCACTGCAGCTTCTGTCATTGTAGGCACGAGGGAGCTACCAACCAAGCAGATTGGCTGTTCAGCTCTCTAAGGTGGGATTTCCTCCCAAGTGAGGGGCGGAAGTCCTGCCTGCTGCCAATTAATTGAGTGTGAAATGGATGCGGGGCAGGCAATATCAGTGACAATGTGTTCCCCACCAACTCTTTGGATGGCCGGGATAGTAATTTTATTTTCTTCATGCCTGGGATGGGGGCATGGCTGGCAGCCCCAGCATTTATTGCCCACCCCAACTGCTCTTAAGAACTGCTATCTTGAACTGCTGCAGTCAATGTGATGTAGGTACAACCACAATGCGCTAAGGGGGTTCCAGGAGTTTGACTCAGTAACAGTGAAGGAGTGGCAATAGAAATCCAAATCAGAGTGGTGTGTGACTTAAAGGTGAACTTGTAGGTTGCGTTGTTCCCATGTGCCTGCTGCCCTTGTGCTCCTACATGATAGAAGTTGCAGGTTTGGGAGGGGCTGTTGAAGTAGTATTCACAAGTCCCTGCAGTGCATCTTGTAGATGGTACACACTGCAGGCATGCTGTGCCAGTGGTGGAGGGAGTGAATGTTTAAGGTGATGGGTGGAGTACCAACCAAGCAGGCTGCTTTATCCTGGATACTGTTGAACCCCTTGTGTGTTTTTGGAGCTGCATTTAACCAGGCAAGTGGGAGTATTCCATCACACTCCTGACTTGTGCTTTATAAATGGTGGATAGCTTTTGTGGAGTCAGGAGGTGAGTTACTTGACACAGAATACCCAGCCTCTGACTCGCTCTTGCTGCCACAGTATTTATGTAGTTTGTCCAGTTAAACTTCTGGTCAATGGTGAGCCCCAGGATGTTGATGGTGGAGGGTTCAATGCTGGTAATGCTGTTGAATGTCAAGGGGAGGTGGTTAGATTCACTCTTGTTGGAGATAGTCATTACCTGGTACTTATGTGGTGTGAATATTACTTGCCACTTATCGGCCAATGTTGTCCTAGTCTTGCTGCATAGGCCACGTGTGAGAATGTAATAAGGCACAACTCCCCTCTGCCCATTTGATTGCAGATGCAGGGCAGAGATAGCAGACATCTCAAGAATTACAAGTAAGAGATGCTCTTCTTTCAGTCAGGCATCAACCAGCTTGCCCTTCTGAAAACTGCCCTATCCTTCAGATTATGTAAAAAAAGAACAACCAATGCATGCTCCCCCTCCTTTTATAACACATGGCTATAGATTCCCTTGAAAAAAATAAAACCCAACCTTGATGTGAGATATTGGGAAACAAGACATTTTTATGCACTCATGAATTATGACATAGGAGAGGTCATTCCATGATCTGGTACATGTTTATAGTGCATTTTGTAAAATCAGGAGTGCGCAGGCTGTGCTTTACTGTTCATTAAAATGAATAGAAAAAAATCACAGAGTTCCTGCCTATGATTTTCTCGGATATGTTCTTTTGAATGTCGTTCCCTGCTGAGAACACAGGATCATGAAATCAGCCCTATGACATTTTGTCTTATTAACTATACAGTATTATTCATCGTAGAAAAATCAATCATCTTGCTCTAAATTGTAATCATTCTGTGTTGTGGATGAGCTAGTAAATAATTCCCTGCCTGCTGAGGCAATCATATTGGTGACCTGATTTTACTTTCCATTTATGTCTGTCAGATTGTGTGGAGTGTAAAACTCATGTTTTAGTTTTAGTTTCCCACTGGAGGGATTAGGTTAAATTGGCCACTGGTGTCAATGCTAAAACCAAGCAACAAATCTAATCAGGGAGTGAACAGTAGGTTAGCCCTCAGATCCATTGTTTCTCTGATTTCCCAATAGTTGAAAAATAAACTACAAGTAAATCAAAATGAAATTGGTTAGTGCTGAATATATATTTTCAGTCTGAAAGTAGACTGCTGGAAATGCAGCCTGAAAAGTGTTGGTCTAGTGGTGCATGGGAGAGCTTCATCAGTAAGTGGCTGTGCTAAGAGGGCAGCAAAATAACCTGGTTCTGGATGCTGGTCCCAGTGTACCAGTACAATTAAAAGCTTGGTTGCCATGATGGATGTCAGAAACTGTTACTAGTCAAAATATAGTTTGACCACAATAAAAAAGTGAATTAAACTATATATATATGTATATTTTATAAAGACATTGAACAAATATGGTGTTCCCACAACCTTGGTGAATTTATCTGATGAATAGCTGAACTATGCAGACTAGGGAGATCATGGATGTGATTCCTGGTTAATGCTGATTTAACTGATCTCAGCTAAGGTGATAGAGCACTGATAGAAGTGACTTTAGTCTTGAAGGAGAAAATTGGCCTGGATTCTGCTCTCGATTGTTATACAGTGACCCCTACTGGAAGTTAGCTATATTTATACAACTGAGAAAGCATCATGCACGGTTATAAAAGCAAAAATGCTCCTTTTAAGTAGTCGGCATGGTGCTGGGAAGGTGCCAGGCACTTGCAGGACCACAGCCCATCATTGAATCAATACCTACATAGAGAAGGGAAAAAAACTTGATTAAATTGAGAAAGAAAAATAAATCCATCAGAAGGTGATTGACAATGCTGCAATCTAATTTAATAGTTCAAGTGATGGCTAGAAAGAATGGAAATTCCACCTGAACCATTGAACAGGTGACAGTTTTATAATTAATTCCCAGGGATTCATGTTCTCACTTCAAAGCATGGAGAATCAAGCGGTAAACCTGAAAAGTAGGAATCTTCCTTTATTTATAACAGTAACAGCTTGCATTTATATAGCCTCTTTAATGTAGTATAAGCATCCCAATGGCATTTCACAAGAGTGTTATCAGACATGGTTTGATACTGAGCCACCCAAATGTTTGGTCAAATAGTTTTTAAGGTGCAACTTAGAGAGAGGTAGAGAGGTTTAGGGAAGGAATTCCAGAGTTTAGGGCCTAAGCAACTGACGGCTTCGACTGCTAATGGTGCAGCAATTAAAATCAGGGATTCATGAGGAAAATTGGAGAAGTGCAGAGACCTCGGCAGGCCAGTGGTGGAGGGAGTGGAGGAGGTTAGAGAAAGGGACGGGTGAGACCTTAGGGGGATTTGAAGATGAGGATAAGAATTTTAAAATTGAGACGTTGCCAGACTAGGAGCCAATATAGGTCAGCGAGCCTATAACAGAGGGTTAGAGTAGAACAAGATTTGGTGTAAATTAGCATATGGGCAGCAGAGTATTAAATTAGCTTAATTTATAGATGGTGGAAGGAAGGAGGCCGACTAAAGAAAACCCAGATTGAAGTGTAATTAGTTTTCTTCTTCAATAGTTTAAAATATTTCAGAATTCAAACATTTGCCTAATTATTTCTTTGGCTGCAGTTGATTGACTATTATTTTACTAGGCTGGTAGCCTAGTACATCAGAGGTCTTGTGGCGCAGTGGTAGCATCCCTACCTCTGGGTTTAAGTCTCACTTCAGGACTTGATGGCTACAGAAGGTGTGTTCATAACATGGCCAAACAAGTTGATTATGAACCTCTAAATCTTTCCAATGCGCCTGATGGCAAGCAGGAGAGTTTGCTGTCATACTACAAGGGGCAACGGCAAATCATTGCAGCACTTTGTCAAGCATGATCATGGATCAATCGAATGGAAGTCCATGGTTGTCACTGCCCCCTTAGGGTGGTTCATGGTACCGGCAGGAAGAGGAGTCTAGTACATTGACAGTTTTTGAGAGAATTGCCTGCTGAGAAAAAAGAATTAATGGAAGCCAAGCAGTCAGTGTCAAAGGATGAAATAAAGGACTGACAAAACTGTTAATGATTAACTGCAATCTGTCCTTGACCATTCTTTAACCTGAGTGATGGAAGATCTTAAAGCAGACTATTTAGTGTTGTACTCAACTGATCTTAAGTTACAAATAAGATAGCTGAATTAATTACTGAAGAATTCAGTAGGAATTAAACAGCTGTACTGATGTGGCAGAAATTTGTGCTGAGCGGGAAGGCGAGCACGTGCCTAACCCACTCGAGCGTAAAATGATGTCAGGCAAGTAACATCATTGCGCACTCCTGCGATATTTCGGTCAGCAGGCGCACGCAGGAGTCCGCAGCGCACCCACCGACAATTAACAGGCCTATTAAGGACATTAAAGTTATAATTGAATGAAATTTTTCACTGCCCGTCTAACCTTATGGTTGGCAGGCAGGCGTAAAGGCCAAGCAGCCTTTGGAGTTTTTAGGAAACCTCATCCATGGGCGGGATGAGGTTTCCAACAGCAATTAGAAATTAAATAAAGATGTTTACATTTCATTTATTACATGTCCCTGCTCACATGACAGAGTCACAGGAGGGGGCATGTTTTTAACATAGCAAAGTTTTTTATTTCTGATTTTTTAAATCTTCAGCTCTGTGCCTCAGGGAGCTTTCATTGCGCGAACCTCCGCGCTCGCCCTCCTCCCGCCCCCACACCTGCAGAGCTCAGCGCTGCAGCGTGCATTTCATGCTGGCTGGCTGTTCATTGGCCAGCCAACGTGAAATTGATGTCGGGGCCCGATCGCAGGCAGCGGTCGACTTCGTAACTGCTCCCAGGCCTGCCCACCAAGCTCGCCCGACAAGGTCAAAATCCTGGCCATGATGTGTTACTTAGATGTTCAGAACTTTTTTAAGAAAAGAAATGAAGTCAGTTTTGAATCAATACCTGTAGTGCTCTTACACTAAACATCAATCAGAGCAAAGACAAGTGAGCATATTAAAATACAGTAGCAACAGAATGAACAGGAATTTTTTTTAAAATCCCTTTTTTAGCATTAGAACCAACTTTGTATAGTTGCAAACCAAACAACATATTTATCTAGCACCTTTAATGTAATAAAATAATCCAAGGGTCTTCACAGGAGCGTTATAAAACATAATATTACACCGAGCACATCAGGAGATAAGGGCTGGCTTTTTATCCTGGAGGATCTTAGAGGCAGGTAGCAGGAATCGGGAAGTTTCCTGGCTCAGTCTGCCCTGCCCATCTTGGGAGAAATTTCCAGCAAAGACAGGATTTACATCCCAAGGACAGGGTTGGCGGGGTGGGGGGTGAGGGTGTGGTTGGTGTATGCTTCTGTTGGGCCCATCTGCACTCCAGAAAGACAGCAGAGGCAGCCACAGAGGCTGCTGAGTGTTAAGGTGCCTGTTTAAAGGCCCGCCTCTGTGCTCTGGGACTTCATCCCAGTTGTAATAATGACAGCAAAACAATGGACAGCCCTCAATCCCCCTACACACTCCCCATACCCCATCCATGCCACCTCATGCCCCCCACCCACCCCCATGGCCCTCATACCCCCCATGCTAAGCTATGTCCCTCTACCCACCCCCATGGCCCTCATTCCCTCCATGCCAAGCATTGGCACTTCCATGCCCATATCACCCACTATACACTCTGTACAGAACCAATGAACTCTACACTAACAATAGGATGTTTGAAAAAGCTTTATATTCATTCACTCATAATTTTCTACTTTCTTAAAAAAACTCTTTTCTCTACAGCCCAGTAAAAGTGTCAATCATTCATAACCTTTAAAGTATCAATAGCTGAAATTGCAAGCACTTGAAATATCTTTATCTTATGTAAATAAACATTGTCTAATTGACAGGATAGATCAGAGTGCAAGAGCTGTCAATCAAGCAATATTTTTCCTTTGATGCAGCTGTTTCGTTTAATGGATGTCTGGGCTCAGCCATGGGGGTTGGTTAGAGGGGTATAGATTGCATGGAGGTTATGAGAGGCCATGGGGGTGGGAAGAGGGGTATAGCTTGGTATTAAATTATGAGGGACCGGGGGTTGGAGCATAGCTTGGCATAGAGAGTATGAGGGGCCATGGGATAGATAAAGGGGCAAAGATTGGCATGAAACTTACCTTTCAAAAGGTTTCCTCATCCACAATATGGTTTGTGACACCTTTGAGATGCCGAGTTCTTTAAAAGCTTGCCCAATTCCACAAAAATTGCAGAGGATTAGGACATGCCTAACTCTGAAATGGAGCTGACGAAGTTGGGAGTACAGGTTCTGGGCTCATGATCCACACCAGCCCACAGCCTTAATCTTCACTGGTGAAAATTGGAGGCACCAGGAATGGGGTCAGGAATCCCAGAATCATGTCGTGGCTGCTATTTTTACACTGCCACAGGTTCTCTCCAGCTCCACGAAAATCCAGCCCATTAGTTCTGTTGGGGTGATGGATAAACAGGACTCGTCTACTGCTTTTTATATTGAACAAAGGTTCTGTAAGAATAGGAATTAGTGTACCTCTTACAATGTATTAGTATTGCTTTTTTCATGGATTTTGGCATAATGGTCGAGTAGAACTTTTGAGGATCCAGCTGACCCTGGTTTCCTGATTTGCCTGCCAATGGCTAGTGTTCATACCACTAGGCTTCATCAAGAATACTTTCCATAGAAAACATACTGGAAAGTTCAACAGAGCTGGTCAGGCCATGCAAGTGTCTGGTCTGACTAGGCGTATCTCTGCTGACCATACACCAAGTCCCATTGAGAGACAGGAACACAGGATTTCCATTGTTTTGAGTCCCTGCCTCTGCCTACATGATGACAAATTTGGGATTGGACAAGTCTCCAGCTCCATCAGGCCACCCTGTAATGAAAATCTGGAACCAGACATAACCAGGTGCCACCCCTTCTGACATACTCCTGCTGAAGTTATGGAGGGAATATGCTGCAAAGATTGTGAATTTTTAGCTTCCATATCACTACATTGAATCAAAAATGTGCTTAATTCCCACTGAAGTGCATCATTGGTATCAGTATTTACCACACTAGGTGCCAGCCTATTCCATTGGTCAATAACTCTAAACATGAAAAAGTTATTCTTTATGTACTGTTGGGTTTATACCTTTTTTTTGTAATTATGAAGGTTCAGAGGTAATGCCACAATTTGATGCTCCCAAGTAGGAGGTTAAGCATGCCAGAAGCATGATCAATGAATCAGGGCTACAAAATTGTCCAAAATTTCTCTGACCCACAACTTCCTCACTGGGTACATGGAATCGTCCCTTTGATTCCTTTGGTAAAATACAAAATGTCTCTCTACATCTATCTATTTCCTCCTTTTTTAAAACACTTTAGTCATATTTCCCATCCATCCCATGAAATACAAGTGTGGAAGCAGATGGATGATGAAATAGAAAATGTCCCTTTACTGAAAGGTGTGATTTTAGGAATTGCATTTATATCTGTAGCAGAAAAGAGAAACAAAAAACAGGATGAGATTCAAAGATCTTTAAAGATACTTAATTTGACAAGTGAAGGGTGAAAGGCATTCAATATTGCGAAGATGCAACAACACAAATCTAATGAAAATAGCAAATTTGATTACAAAGTAAAGTCTGTGTCAGTAAATAAGTTGAGCCAAGACAAAGATATCAGTGTAATAGCTGCCTAATTTTGAAAGTATTAACACAGTTCCTGCAATCTCTTAGATGTAAATGTAAGATTTTGGGGATTCGGGGGCCACAAATACCTAAGATAGGCAGTGGACCACTTTAAGATAGTTTACTAAGAAGCAACAGTTTAGATATGATGCAATAACTAATTAGACAGAAAAAGTATACAAGCTGTGACAGTTGACAGCGGTTTACTGATCCCAGAGGATGAACGGCAGTTGGCACAGAGTGTGTGTTGATCTCAGTAGCTTGTGATAACAGCATTCTGCTCTCTAGTTGAAGTGTTAGGGAGCTCTTCCCTCGGTCTTCCTCCTCCTCTTCTTCCTCTTCTGCCTGAAGACGGTGGCTGCATGATGAGTACTGCCACCTCCCAGGACCCCTCGCCAGAACCCCTCACCAGTATATGACCCGTAACCTGTGCCTGAGCACTTGTCAATGTACTCTTTCTCTGGGTGCTGATAGATGATTGACACTGGGTAAGCTATTCGAACTAGTATGATCAATGGACACAGTACAGGTATCCAAACTGTCAGGGTGGTTACCACCTCCTCTGTTCATCATCCTGCTTGAGGGCAGCTTTTTAGTTTACATCTTGCTGAGGGTTATATCCTGGTCCTTTCTAAACACTTGCATAGATAAGGGGATAGACAGGACGCCATTCTAACAGCTTAGGGATGTCAACATGGCAGCTTGAACCAAGTGATCTTGCCATTTCCAAGGACTGTTTAGAAGTCAAAGTGCTTAGAAATTCACTTTCCAGAAAGAGAATCAATGCTGTTTAGCAAATCCTACAAGGGTTCTATATTATGCAGGAAATTAAAGACCTTCATTAAAGACCCCAATTTCTTAAATAGGTATGAATCTTATTTTTTTCGGTGGGGTGCAGGAAGCTGACCCAGAAGTGTATGGTCCACCGACTCCACCCCTGCCCTTTGTACACACCGAATAAAGTGTGTTGTGGCCAATTAGTGGCTGCCCAGTAGGAAGCCAGCCAATTATAGCTGCATAGGAAGTTTGCTCCCAGACACAAACCCTTCCTCTTGCCCTCTTCCAAGCTTGCAGTTCACAATGGAAAAATGAATTTCATCTTTCTCTCTTCATAATTCAGTGACACCTTGCCATTACCTCTATATCTTTTCTTGACCATGGTAACACAATTGTAACACATAATGCACTTGGAAAATATCAGTATCACTTCCTTAGATATATATTCTACATATCTGCCTATAAACTCAATATTATATTTGCTTTTTGTCTGCTACCCCATACTCTATTAATAGTATGTACTCCTGAATCCATGGAATTATGCTTTAAAAGTAACCAACTATATAATTCAATTAAATACTAAACAAAACATACTCAATTTGACAGTAACCAAATATATAATTCAGTAAAATAAACAAAACATACTCAATTTGACATGGTTCAATGTTGATTATTGTAAAAGTATCAATAATAAATTAATATGCAGTTAAATTAAGAAATATAAATGAAGTAGTAAAACAAGCATAATTTTTTGCCAGTTTTTTGCATTAAAAGCCACACTTGCACAATCCAATCATGTTATTTTGGCTGTGAAGACACCATCCATCTTTATGCACTGGCAGAAGGGATTAACCCAAGTCAATTATTATCATGCTGTAATGAAATAGTGACCAGAAGTGTTGTATTCAACAAACTCTTAGAAAGACTTTTCCATTGATCTGGTGCAGTTTCCACGCTACTTCATAAATTCTTAATATTAAATGGATCTTTTTATGCTTAGACTGATTGAAACTAGGGTTGTCCCTATTGATGGATTGCTATAATAAAATTTCAATTATCTTCTTCAGATCACTTAGTTAAAACAAATAATTGAAGAAAATCAATTGGCAAGTCAAACTAATTTATTACTAAATGCTTTAACAGCTTCAAGAGATGTTTAAACCTTATATCTTCATCTGTGCTTGCATACAAACAAAAAGCAATAAAATGGTATATCTTTGGACAACAGAGACATAATTGAAAGTGGAACATTTTTATCCACAATGTATTCTACTCTTTGTATCATCTTCTTGTCAAGCAAAATTGTAAAATCGACCAAAAATCTGTGTTTAAAAATGTAACATTACATTATTGCATTCATCATGGGTTGTTTCTTCTTGAAATTTTGACAGACTTGTAATTTAATCATTCACTACTCATATCATTAATGAAAGTTAAATGAACAGCAAAAAAATACTTACATGGGAATCATTTATGTAAAATTGTTAAGAACTCTGTTGGATAGCAGAGATAGAATGCATAGTCTGTGTTCACACTGTGGTGTTTTTGCTGTGATTTGCTGTGTAAGTAGGAGTGGTTCATCGCTAATTGTTGTTTTGCCTGCCTTTATAAACACAGCTCTGGGAAAGGTGAAAGGATATTTACCATAATACATTCAATCAGACAGGAAAAATGCTTGTAACTTTAGGCTAATAAACTTTAAGAAGGTTGGCATTTAATATTTATATAAGAATAATGCCTGGATTGTTTTATATGTTATTACACCCATAATAAATCAACAATAAAAGTGAATTTGAACAAAGGCCTTTTTATTGATGTTTTGCATTTTAAAACATTTCTGTTCTATATGTTAAAATAATTATGCTTCCCTCTTTTTGAGCTTTCAAATTCCAGTGGATAATATTGGCACTGAAAACAAATTCACAAGTATTTTGTTAACAAAATACTGAAAATATTGAACAAAATACTGAAAGCAGAGCAGGCTTGATGGGCTGAATGGATAGCTGCTCCTATATCTTATGTTCTATCTCGTTCCCTCATAGCAATCCCTACTTCCTCCACCGACTCCCCCCACTCCCAAACTTTTCAAAACCCAATCCTCTTCTAACATTTCATAGTTTCCCAACATCCCCTTTCTGTAAGGAAAAGTAAACAATAATTGAACCAATTTCTAGCAGCTCCTTTGCACAAACGATTAGGAAGCCGCCTGCTTTTGGATTGATTTTTGCTGTCCTGACATGGGCCTGAATGGCCTCGGGATGGTTCTCAAAATGGCAGGCAGGACCTGGATCTTGCCCCCATTTCCTGTACTGGCCATTTTCACTGGTGTGGGAAAGGGAGTGGTTTGGGATCAACACACACACGCCATCCGAAGTCCGGAACTCCAGTCTCTGAAATGCTCACCTTTAAATTATGCAGTTTTTGGAGGTTCGTGTGGAAAACACGTCAGCTCTAAGCAGTTGGGAGTGGTGCGGGAGGAGTGCAGAAGGAGATCCAGAAATATGGGAAAGTTTTGGAAAGTCTGCAAGCAAGGAGATCTTTGCTGTACTTGTCCTCCAAAGGCTCAGGGAAGATTTTTGCTGTCACCAAGTGAGGTGGGGAGAGAGGAGGAGACAGGGGTGTAGTCTGCTCCTTCAATTCTCAGGGCCTGGGCAACAAGCAGCCACCAATGGACCAACAATCCAGACAGCCAGGCTGCATTAATCTCTGACCCAAGGCAGCAGGAAACTCTGCCACCAGACATGGGTGAAGCTCCAGCACACCTGCAAGTCACTCAAGCACAACAGCATCAGCAGCAAACATGTAGGCCACGAGGAAGAGTTCCCAGATAGCAAGAAGCATAGCCTCATCAGCCAGCACCAAGGAGGAGAAAGAGGATTTGAGATTACCCCGAGCACTGCATCTACCATTCACCTTCCTCCAGGTGTCTGAGAACCAGTGCGGGAAGGGATTTATGCTGTACAGGGAGATCGTGATCAACCTCTGTGCTCTTCTCAATGACAAATTTGCCCCTAGATCCACACAACAGTAGGCACTGCCCATAGCACTAAAGGTCACCCTGGTCCTTAATTTCTTCACATCGGATTCTTTCCAGGGCCCTGCTGCAGGGCTAAGTTGGCTGCTCACCATTGTATCCATGCCATCATGGATGACCTCTTCATTAGCTTTCCAACCAATATGGTCTCAGAAGGACAGATGGCAGAGGGCCAGGGCACAGAAGAGGGGGGTTGCAGATGGTCTTAATACCACTGAAGGAACCAGGGCTCATTGCCCAAGTGACCAGTCAATCTAGGTGGTGGGTATCCAAAGTAGCCAATCGGCATGTAGACAGACCATCCCAATTGACAGGCTAGTGGACCAATGATTGCTGTTGTTCTGAACAACAGCAATGATTGGTCGAGTAGTAGGATATGCCAGATTCCTTTGTTACCTTGTAGACTTCTGTTTGGGCCTGGGCCTTGTGGAGTGCTGCTTCCTTAGTTTTCAGACCTGGCTGGAGTGCAAGCAGGTTGGTGACAATTATTTTGAAGCAGGTTCCCCTCACAACCACCCCACCACCTCTTTCCCTGTAAAGTGCAGGAAAGTGAGTTCCTCTTCAGGCTTGAATTCTCTATTTCAAACCCTCATTCACTGGAACCAACTCCTGGTCCCCAGGCCATTTTGAGATTGAAACCCGGCTCCCTCTGCCTCTCCTTCTCCGCACATCGGTTTGGATGGCAACAGAGGGAGAGTTAGGGTAAGAGAGCAGCAGCACACAAGGCAGCCGGGCCGGACAGCTCGAGGCCGCTAGTTTTAGCCATAAGTCGGCCTTCAAGGTCCTCCCAGTTAGGTGGAGCAAAAGGTGGCAAATTGATATCTGGAAGTCTGATCATAGTTGAGAGCTTTTCCTACCTGGACGTATCGTCCTTCTTTTGTGCTGGTTGTGTCAGCAAGTCCTTCTATCAGGCGTCTAATGATAACTTAATTTGGTACAGAATCTACTGCAGGTATTTTGCATGCAAGAGAAAGGCCTGGAAGGCCAAGGTTGTAGACATAGCTACTGAGAAGCTGAGTAGAATTTCAGCAGGATTTTGGATAATAGAGTACATATGCAAATATGTAGGCCTGGGCAGAAGGGCAGGTTGAAACCCGTTAACTGTTACAAAAGGTTGCCATCAAAGTTCAAAGAAACTGTGAAAGGTCTTGAAATTACTTGGATGGTTGTTCTTCGAGATAGAAATGGGAAAGAACATGTCAAGGAACAGGGCAAGGCCTGTGATTCTGTAAGACGTAAAGCGCCTGGTGCCTCACCTCTCCAGCCTTCCCAACTCCCTCTAGCCACTGCTGTTGGTGTTGATATAGAGTTCCAACATACTGTTGTAACCTGTGAAAAATTCTTTCAGCTCCATCTCAATATAATGAGGCAGGTTCCCAACAAATAATTGATGATTGGCTGGTTATTGGATTGTGCGCCGTGTTTCTGTATCCCCCAGTTTGTTTTCATTGTCTACTTGGCCTGAGGTTCTGTGGTGGCACACTCTGCCATTTCCTAATTTGCTGATCATAAAGTCTTAGGGGTGGAATTTGTATTTCTGGTTTTGACTCTGGTCAGGGGTATGGTGCTGAGGCTTTGACAACATGAGGTGCAATTCCAGTGGTGGGGACAGCCTGTCCCAACCTCTGTCCTCCCTTGGAAGGGAGTGAGGGAGTGAGAACTGAGCCTGGGAGTGAACCAGACACATACACACAGGCTGCTCAGTGTGAAGACAGACAGACAGACACACGTATACACCCCCTGCCCCTCCCCCTCCTTCCCCAAAAACCTATTCACACCAGCTGGAGAGGAAGAAAAGCCAGACTGAAAGCTAACCTTCTTCCGACCCCCACTTTCATACGAAATCCGCTGAGGCCAGCTTGGAGTCTGAACACAAGGCCAGTGTTAGTTAAACCTAAGTCCTTAGCTCAGCCCCAGTTCCCTCCCCCTTCCCTGGTGACCAAGTTCTGTATCTTTCTATCTCTGCTTCTTAAGTGAAAAGGCAAAAAAGATTTTATTAGTTAGTTGTGCTGCTTGGTATTTTTTAATGATCATCTTTATTAAATACTTATTTTTAAAATTATCAATTTATTGCTTTGACATTGATCTTCTTTGGCTCAGCAAGATGTATATGTTATCTTCATACCTTAGCTATTTTTTTTGAAATTCATATTTAATGTGCCAAATGAAATCTCGAGCAGCTGCTGCTGGGTTTCTTGCTGAAGGGGAATGAAAGGCTCCCAAGAAGTCTGTTTTCTCTTTGGAAGGCTAGAAAAAGGGGTTATTTTTGCTCCAAAAGAAATGGAAAGTGTTGGAAATGCTCAGCATATCTGGTGGCATCTGTGCAGAAAGAAACAGAGGTCAGTGGCCCTTCGTCAGAACTAGTGCATATCATGAACCTGAAGGATTAACTCTGTTTCTCAATCCAAGATACTGCTGAGCCTGCTGAGTATTTTCTGTTTATATTTCAGGTTTCCAGCATCTGCAGTACTTTGCTCTCCTATTGAATGCTCCATGCTGGGCATTTACGAGTGTGGTTTTGAATACAGGAGTAGCAAAGTATAGCACCTTGGTGAGACTGCACCTGGCGTACTCTGTGCAGTTTAGGTCCCCTTGCCTGAGGAGGAAATTATTGCCATAGAGGGAGTGCAGCGAAAGTGCACCAAGTTTGTTTCCAGGATGGCGGGACTGTCCTATGAAGAGAGATTGGGAAAATGGACCTGTATTCTCTAGAGTTTCAAAGAATGAGAGGTTATCTCATTGAAACCTACAAAATATTTAAAGGGATAGACTGGGTGGATAAAGGTATGATATTTCTCCTGGTTGGGGAGTTTAGACCCAGGGGACACAATTTCAAAATAATGGGGAAATAATAGGACCAAGATGAGGAGAAATTTTTTTACTCAGAGGGTTGTGAATCCTTGGAATTCGCTACCCCAGAGGGCTGTGGAAGCTCAGTCATTGAGTATGTTTAAAGCAGAGGTTGACAGATGTCTAAATACCAATGACATAAAGGGATATAGGGATAGCGTGAGAAAAAAGCATTGAAGTGGATGATCAGCCATAATCGTATTGAATGGTGGAGCAGGCTAGATGGAATGAATGGCCTATTCCTGTTCCCATGGGCAGAATTTTCCCGTTGTCGGGGGGGGGGCCTGCACGTCCACATGTAAGATGACGCGTCCTGACGTCACCATGCTCCATCATGATATTTCACTGGGCGGGCGCGCGATGATGTCCGACAAGCGCCTGCCATTAATTATTGGGTCACTTATGGCCCTTGAGTGTTCAGTTGACGCCGATTTTTCAGCGCTCATGCAATCGGCACACGTGCAGGCGGGTAGGACACCTTTATATTAACCTCATCCACGGGTGGGGATAAGAGGGCTCACTGGGGTTGCGAGTGTGCACAGTCAAGCATTTATTTTTGAAAGTTTTTCAAACTTGCCTGTGTGATCTGCAGTGCTTCAAAACACATACCAGCTGCTTCTTCTGGACTCTTAACCTTCAGGTCAGCACTCTGCAGTGAGGAATCTTTTTTGGGCCTGCAGGTTTCAGGAAGCCTTCCCTTAGCCTGGGAATGGGAGCTGAACTCTCCACTGGAGGCAGCTCCTCTGAGGAGGAAGTGAGGGCTAGAAGGGGGAGGAGGCCAGGAGTCCACATTCAGCCTCCAGGGGAGCCACATTTGGGAGGGCAAGTGCAGGCACAAGGGGCACATGACCAACAGGAAGTACAAGGCAGAAAGGGCCGCAGAAGATGCCACTATCCTGCTGCCAGGGTATACAGGTGGCGAAGCAGCTACCTCAATGTCTGAGGTGCAATGCCAAAGGAGGCTCCATCTCTCAAAGGAGACGTTCAACTATATCTGTCAGATGATTAGACCTGAGATATTCTCTAACTGTGTGGGTGGACACTCCATGCCAATGGCTCTAAAGGTCACAGCTGCCCTCAACTTCTATGCCTCTGACTCCTTCCAGGGGTCGGTGGGTAATCTTTGCGGTGTCTCCCAATCAGCTGTCCACACTTGTGTGTAAAGCAGGTCACAGATGCCCTGTTCAGGCTTGCATTGACCTTCATCCACTTCCATTGGGACCAGGCAAGCCAAACACAGCGAGTCAGAGGTTTGCGGCCATTGCTGGCTTCCCCCGTGTCCAGGGTGCAATAGACTGTACACATGTGGCCAACAAGGCGCCAGCAGGTGAGCCCGGTGCCTTCGTCAACAGGAAGGGCTTCCACTCCATGAACGTACAGATAGTGTGTGACCACAGGATGCAGATTCTACAAGTCTGTGCAAGGTACCCAGGCAGCTCCCACGACGCCTACATCCTCAGACACTCCCAGGTGCCGGGGCTCTTCAGTGCTCCAGCCTGGCTTGATGGATGGCTGGTGGGTGACAAGGGCTATCCCCTCAGAAGGTGGCTCATGATGCCTCTCCTCCATCCAAGAACAGAAGCTGAGCAGCGGTACAATAGGAGCCACACCTCCACAAGGGCTGTGGTGGAGAGAACCATCGGCCTTCTCAAGGTGCGCTTCCGATGCCTGGACCGCTCAGGGGGCGCACTCCAGTACCCCCCAGATCGTGTCTCTGTGATAGTGGTAGCATGCTGCGCTCTCCACAATCTTGAGCTGGAAAGGGGGGACGCAGTGGATGATGAAGACCTTGACACAATGGCTGCGGCTGCACATGATGAGTCCAGCAGTGAGTCTGAGGATGAGCATACACAGGGAAATGCTGAGGGGGTAGACACTGACCTGGGCATACTGCAGGGAGGCATGGACACCCGGGAGGCTTTAATCCAACAAATCTTCAGCTAGCACAGATGGACCTCCAGGTCAAGCCTGGGCTGTCGGCTCGATACTCGACACCTAAGTGCAAAATCTTCCAGGTTAGCAACAGTAACTAAGGTCCTTGTTAATAAAGCTGAATGTCCAACAAAGCACTCATTACAGTTTTGGAAACATACACATGCAAAAGAAAAGAGGCACCCTCAGCCATGGTGACATATCTGAATTTAATGTGTCAAGCAAAGCAACTTATTACAAAAAAAAGACAATAGTGTTACAAATCAAATAAAATCATAAGGGCCTCATCTCGGGCCAACGCAAAAGCACCAGTGATAAACCCGAGGTGTGCCTAAGGAGCCTTATGCTTTCGTTTCCAGGTGCCATGTCTTGATGCTGCCCCCTCACTGGGAGTGGCACCTGAGACAGCCTGCTGACTCTGCTGTTCTGTTGGCCTCGATGACCTTGGCGGTCGTCCTCTGGCCCATGGAGCCTGTGCTGGCCCCGCCTGGGAGGGAGCTGCCAGTTCCACAGCTGGCATCTCCCCAGTTGTTGCAGCCTCACCGGATGCTAGAGTCACTGGGAGAGGGGCGGGGGAGCTGCCGATCTCATCCGGAGCACCCTGACAGGAGCCCGCAGAGACGCCAGGCAGTTGCTGCGCCGACATGAGGTCGCTTTGGACTTCCCTGCTCACCGTGGATGGATGGGGACTGGGCTGGGAAAATTGGGGCCCAGACCATCTCCCACACTGGCACTGACCATCTGAGGTCAATGCCGATGTGAGGGCTTGCTGGTCAGAGTGCATCCCCAGGAAGCCCTGACAGGTCTCCTGGAGTAGGCTCTTCACGAGAGTCGCCACTCTCTCCAAGGAGGACGCTTGGCACTCGGACATGTGGCTTATTGCTTCAGCGATAGTCCGTGTGGACTCCTCCACCACGGAGACCAAGCCAAGCATAGCCTCACGTATCTCCCCAAGATGCTCCCGCACACCCGGCCACATTTCCTGCACCTGCTGCGTTCCGGATTACTCCAGAGGCACATCATCAGGCACCAACTGAGCATGTGCCTGGTCCCTTGCAGTCCTCCATTCTCTGTCTCTGCCAGCTCCTCCAGCGACTGTGAAGTGCCCTTACCGCTGTGCCCTGGGACACTAGCCGTTGTTCGAATTCCTATCGAGGTGCTGGTATCTACGTTGGCGCCTGCCTCGCAGAAATGGTGTGACGCTGGTGAGACTTCTAGTCCCTCAGGTGTGAGAGTGGGCCTCTGCTGCTCCTCCTCCCGGCCCTGCTCCGATGATGCTGAAATGAAGAACAAGGACCGTGGATCACTTAGCGTGGAGACAATGACAGAGTCCATCCCTGTCCCCCAGATCATTTTGCACTCATCTTTCCATAACCAATGGTCAAGCCATGTTACAAAATTAAATCATTTAACATTCAGCATTGCAATGGTTGTTGAGAGAACAATGCTGACCTCACTGTTGGGCATAAATACCTGGCCGTGGCACCCCAGCCTCACCAACACCTGTGGACCTGGGTGTATGGCGCCTCTCCAGATCCAGGGCTTAGAATGGCGATCTGCACCTACCCGCCGCTAGTCCTCGCATGCTTTGCCGCACTATGAGCATTCTTCTCCTGAAAATTAGATAAGAGCATTGATTAGTGAAAATTGCACATGGACTCTGTTCATGCACAGCCCATCCCAACCAGAGTGGGACATATCAGGGTTCCAGAGCCTCCTCACCCTGCTGCTGCTGAGCACTCACACAAAGATGACAGGCCTGCTCCCCACCCCACCAACCCCACCTTGGACACATGCTGTCTACCTCACATTAGGCACCACATGGTATATCCAGCAGGCCCAAGCACGTGGAGCGCAGAGCATAGTAAATGGTTTGTTGCCACGCCACTTTGAAGCTCCCCTCCCACCAGCTCATCACCCTGACTAGGACATGTCCTGGAGTTCTAATACAGCGCCTTGGTGCAGCTCTTCCAGGTTGCCCCCACACCAGTCATATGGGACTCAGTGTGCCACATGCTGCGGGGGCAAAACACATCCCCTCATCACCCTCTCAGGCTGACCTCATGGGCAATATCTGCTGGCCCACCCAGCAAAGGACAAATGCCTTCAATGATTCAATGCACTCACTACACTCAGACTTGAGGGGGTGGTGGGGGCAGCAGGGGGGTAAGCCGACCTGCTGGGTTAAGTGACCAATGCCAACATGGTACACACCCTGTCAGAGCGCAACAAGTCGTTGAAGCGCTTGTGACACTGGATCCAGGTGCGCCGCACCACATCGCGGGAGCTCACCACCTCCTCCACCTCCTCCCAGGCACGTTTCGTCATGTGGAGGGGCCTCCTCCTCCCATCCTGGGGAACCAGCACCTCCTGCCTGCTGCCACCTCCTCGAGGAGGGCAGCATGGCAGTCACCCGAAAAATGAGGGCACACTGGCCTGCTCACCAGAAGCCCTCTGCTGTGGCCTTGCACTTGCCATTGTGAGCAGCCTGGAAATGGCTGCCAGGCCTTCATTTAAATAGGTTGCCGGGTCGCCATTGGACCCGGTGGTCCGTGCACGCACGCTGCCTGCCCATTCTCGCTATCTTCAGGAGTCGAGAAATACACTGGGCGGGCCAATTAAATGGCAGCGTGGACCCCGATCGCGGGCGGCGATCGGGTCCGCGCCTACCCGCTCCCGCTCCGCCCCCTCACCAACTGGAAGCTTCAGGCTCATGTTAGTTTCAATTTAAAAAAAGAAAATATTCATCACTCAATGCAAAATGTATTTTTTCTGTTAACATTGATTGGTGCTAATTTACCAGTAAGTTCTGCCATTTTTAAACTGGGAAGTGAAACCAGGAGTTATGCTGCAATAGAATACATCACTGTTCATGCAAGATATTCTTATTTGTACATAGGATTGTTGTTTACGGTGCTTGTGAGGTTCAAGTCTTTTGGATGTTGCTGTCTGGATATTGCATAGGGCCTGGTTCGAAGAAGCAGAGCTGGTTGCATAATGTGAATGATCAATTTGTGTGTAATTGTCTTACAAAGCCAACATTGTAGAGTGCATCATACTGAAACCTGGACTTTCTAAATAGAGGCATAGAGTGCAAAAGCCAAGAAGTTTTGCTAAACCTATATGAAACAGTTCAACCCCACTGTGGTTCCCAAGTCTGGGCATCTAAAGGATGTGAGGATGAGGGTTAAAGTGGGGTCAGGAGAGTTGGGACTTTGGGGCCCAGAAATAGGGTAAGCGCCAGAACCCAAGATTTCTCTTCCTAGCCCTGCAGAGGGCAAGAGGCTTCACACCAACAGCTGACTTTCTCCCAGCTGCAAGGGGTCATCGACTGTACCAATGTGGCCATAAAGGCACCAATGCATCAGCCAGAGTGCTATCATTCCCTGAATATGAAAGTGGTCTATGACCATAGGAAGAACTTCCTCCATATCTGGGGTGCTGTCATGACTCCTTCATTCGATGCAAGTAAAGCCTGCCTAACTTCTTCTATCCTATCCCCTGTACATGGATCGATACTGGGCGACAAGTTCTACCCTTTGAGGAGATGGCTGCTAACTCATCTGAATGAGCCTCAGACTCAACCCCAATGTCACCATAATGAGAGCCACCTACAGGACACCCACCGAGCAAGCCACTGAACTCCTTAAAATGAGAGTTTGGTGTCTTGGTCGCTCTGGTGGACCACCACAATATTCGCCAGCCAGGGTTTCGTGAATGATTCTTGTGCGCTGCATGCTATGCAACATGTCTTAGCAGAGGAACTGTGGTGTTGGAGGAGGCTGAGTGTGAAGAAGCTCCCATGTGATCAGAGGATGTTGGTGATGAAGGATGAGGAGGCAGAGGCACAGTATAAACCTCAGAGGCAACTCATGAGAAGTGACAAGGGATCCATGCAGGATGCCATCATTGTGTAAGACCTACTAATCCAGCAGCATTTCAGTGGAGGGAACCCAGAGGAGTTTATGATGGGACTTAAGCCTGATGCTGGATGAAGCCTGGGCCTTCATCAAGCCATCATTTCTCACACAACAATAAGCAGATGGTCTAACAGCTAGCCAGAATTGGAAACCAGAGAGACGCTGTTGGCCTTTGTGAATGTTGTAAATATTGTTAGTGTCAAAAATGTGAATACAATGGTAATCCTTGCATAAAACTTATACTTGGTTAGGGCATTGCATCTGAAACTTTAACAATATCCTGTTTAACACAACACCGTGACCCACTGAGAGGGACTATCCCAGATCCTTCTGCCTCAAACATCTTTTTCTCCACACTAGTGCCATGCTACTCACCCAGTTTTCCCAAATCTATGACCATACGTGGTCACAGCAAGGTGCTTGTTTCTGCACTGGTTCCTGAGGAGCTAGCATTGTGTAATGCTGCTTCCCCTTCTCCTGCTGTCCAAGGGATATGTTGGCTCCTTGGGGTGGGGCCACAGCTACAGGACCTGTGTGAGACATAAGAGACGTCCATGAGAGCTCAGCATGGAAGCCCTTAATTTGCCTGTGTAACAGGAGATGCCCATGCACCCAGTTCTTGGCTCCATTTCACACTGGGTTGTCCTCACAAATACATTGACATGACTCAATGTGGCCTCCCATCAATGACCCCTCTCTCCCAAAAATGTCACCCGTCATCAGCACCCTTCCCCCATTGCCACCCACATGACCAATACCACTACACTATTCTCACGGATGCCTCTTCCACAGCCATGTGCACCTGGAACTGGGGACTCGCCATCACTGACACACTCTTGAGATGGGGGCCTTGCGATCTCCGTGGCCTTCTCCTCCACAGCCCAGTTTCAACACTGGCACTCCACCCACAGTGCGAGCCATCTCTCTTGCATTGTGCGTCCATTTCTCCTGGAAGAAGAGGGAGAGGCATGTTAGACAGAGAGGTGCTGCTCCGTGAAAATAATCTCCGCATGGTGTGCAACACCTTCCTTTCCTTGACACCCTTACCCATGAACACTGTGCCCACATCTTTAAAGGGGGCATGCAATCTCCTCCAAGTTTGAAGCACCTCCTGCACCTCACGTGCCTCTGAACAGTACATGTGTTGCCACAGGCTGGGCGGCTGGAGGGGGGAGCGGTGGGGAGGGGGAGGGGGGGGGGGGGGTATGGGGGTGAGGATTGCAGAGCTAATTAGACGTAAGGGTCATTCACCTTTCCAGAACAAAGAAGGTCATGGAACCTCTTCCTACACTGGATCCAGGTTCAATGGTGCTTACCCAAGATGCTCACAATCTGCACTGATGGCCTCTTTATTGTCGTACGGGCTAGCCTACATCACACTGGGTACAGTGTCTCACTGCAATCACTGACCACCTGCACCAAGATGTCCAAGTCAGAGTTTGTAAGTCTTGGTGCAGGCATGTCCCAGTTGCCTTCCTTTCTTGTTCTGACATCCCAGGAAAAGAACATATGATGTACATGTATCAGAATGTTTGTGTGGCTCACACTTATCATTTCATAAGCCTGGCACAATAATATTATGGCAAGTGACTTAGTTTCTGTGGTGTTGTCACCTGTGAAGGTCTCCCCGTCCACTGGCTCGGTGACCTCAACATTTCTGTCCACTTGCCAGCACAGCATACTTTGACAGCTTGCAACTGCATCGAAAGGTGTATGCCACACATGCCTTGCACAGGCGAAAGGTGATAACCTGTTGGTTGCCCTCCTATGCAGAGGTTGTGGGGAGATGGGCGATGTGAGGTCCGAGTGTATGGATCATTCCTTGAGCTGGCCACCCTTGTGCTCTGCTAACTTCTGCTAGAGAGAACCTCATTTAAGGGCATGAGCAATGTCTGTGAGATGAGACTCCATTAATGCTGAGTACCCTCACTCAGGTAGCAGAGCAGTCAGTCAAGGGAATGAACAGTAGCTGAGTCCTCAGTGCCGGATACCCTCACTCGGGACTCATTCGTGCTGGGTCGAGTTTACAGGGTGCACATAGTAACCGCCAATATTACTAACTCCGAGGTCACGGTTCAGCCAGCAGATCACCAAAAAGTTCCTATCCCTCTCCTTCCACATTCTTGCGGCAGCGTCAGGGTAGCCCCGCCCCCACAGCATAAATCCCGGCGCCGGGTGGGAACAGGAAATCTCCCAATTCCTTCCTGCAAGTGGAGGGGGGGAGCTAAAAAATCCGGCCCCCGTCGGTAAATTGGCATCATTAAGATCGCAGCGGGCGGGATCTCCGGCTGTGTCAGGGTGAGGCGGGGTAGAGGGCGGGGCCGCTCCGCGTGGCCGCAGTCATGGAAACGGCTCGATACACAAGTGTCACGTGAGGTAGTTCCCCAGCTACCGGCTCACCTGAGCGGGAGGTAAGGTGCATTCTTGTGGTGCGGTGCTTCTGCTTACACTCAGTAAAAAGAAATGAACAGGAAACAAGGTTGTTCTTTGGCCTGGAGGAAGGTTTGTAGTGAAGATCCCCAGGGCTCGGTGTTGGGATCCCTGCTTTTCCTGATATGTATTCATGACCTATAGCCCTTGTGTACAAGGCACAATTTCGAAATTTGCAGGTGGCAGGAAACTTGGAAGCATTGTGAACTGTGAGGGGCATAGTGTTAGACTGCAAAGGAACATTGGCGGTTAAGTAGAATGGGCGGACACATGGGGATGAAATTCAATGCAGAGTAGAGTGAAGAAATTCATTTTGGTAGGCAGAACATGGAGAGACGATATTCAAGAGATGGGTACAATTCTAGAGGGGGTGCAGGTGCAAAGGGATCTGGGTGTATATGTGCACAAATCATTGAAGGTGGCAGAACAGATTGCGGTTAATAAAGCATATAACATCCTGGCTTTATAAATAGTGGCATAGAGTACAAAAGCAAGGAAGTTATGATAAACCTGTATAAAACACTGGTTCGACTGCAACAGGAGTATTGTGTCCAGTTCTGGACACCACACTTTAGGAAGGATGTGAAGGCAATCGAGAGAGTGCAGAAAAGATTCACGAGGATGGTTCCGGGATGAGGGACTTCAGTTGCATGGATAGATAGAATGGAGAAGCTGGGACTGTTTTCCTTGGAGAAGGGCAGGTTGAGAGGAGACTTGATAGTGGTATTCAAAATCATGAGGGGTCCAGAGGGAGTAGTTAGGAAGAAACTGTTCCCATTGGTTGCAGGATCAAGAATCAGAGGGCACAGATTTTAGGTAATTGACAGAAAAAACAATGACGACATGAGGACAAATCTTTTTTATGCCGTAAGTGGTTAAGATCTGCAATGCACTGGCTGAGAGTGTGGTGGAGGCAGGTTCAGTGGAGCAATTCAAAAAAGAATTAGGTCATTTTTTGAAAAGGAAAATATGTGCGGGACTATGGGGGAAAGTCAGGAGAGCGACATGAGGTGAATTGCTCCTGCAGAGGGCCAGCATAGACTTGACAGTCAAATGGCCGCCTTCTATGCTGTAACCATCCTTTGATTTTATGATAATTCTCAATCATGCTTCATTGTTGCAGCACAGTTTGGTGGTAGGGGGAATATTTTGTGCTGTTGTGTGCGTGTGAAATGGGTCAAGTGCTAAACAAATCTTCCTAAATGAGGAGTATTTACTCAAATGGACAGACATTTTAAAAAGTGCTTTGTGTTTAAAAGGCCCAATAAGTTTCCATTTGATGCTTTCCAGTTGCCATGGAAACCTATGCTGACTAGATGCTTCCAGGTTTCTGCAAGCAAAAAATCTCTCTTGTTTGATTATGGTTTTAAAAACCTTTTTAAATGAATCCCAAACTTTCCAGGCTAATCCATTATGAAAGTCTGATTGAGGTTATGGCAGAACTTTGGACCTTTACATATTAATCTCAACCTTTAGAAAAAATGGGGCTGATTTTGTGTTTGAACTGAACAGTTTATTTTACTGTTCCCCAGGGTAGGACAGGGAGAACTGTCCTGTGTATCTGCTACTCACAGTGTTGGGAAGTTCTGCGTCACTTAAATTAGGGAGAGCTGGCGACTTACAATACTCATGGTGAGTTTCTCCTTTTAGCTGCTAGAGTTCTGATGCTTTTTTAGGTGAAACCTGCCTCATTTGAGACTAATTTGTGTTCTTAAGTTGCCCAGTTTACAGAAATGTAGGTCCTAATATTATACATTTGGGTTGGTGTAACTCTTTGTCTAAGATGCTTTTCTGAATACTTTTGGAGCTATGATATTTGATGGTACATCTCACAAGACAGTTCATTCCAGCTTTAAAGTATGGAGAGTGATGCTGATGATCCATCTCTCAGCCCCATATTTTCACCATGACAACAAGCCTCGATGTTGTGGTGAAAATGGTGGAATTAGCTGAAAATCATAAGTCCCGACCCTAAACACGGCAATTACCATTTTCGCGGGGGTGGGAATGGGGTGGTTTGCGTTTTGCGCATGCATGTTTTACGGCCATTTAAATCATCAGCTGCCTCCATTCAAGTGGGATTTTGGTAGTCTTGGAGTGGGAAACCCGAAACCCAAAATGTGCAGATTAGACCTGCTAAGACCAAGTCTGAACTTCGTGGATTCATTTGGATAGCTAGGGTACCACTTTGGAGAGATAAGGTACCCCTCTGGATCTGGTCCCAGGACATCTTTGGTGGAAATCAGGTATCCTTTGGGGGATGTAAGGTAGCATTTGGAATTGTTAAAAGTAAACATAAATTTGCATAAAATGTGCATAAACTCATTACTGTCAAGCTCATTGGAACAATCAACAGACCAGTCAAAACTGTCGAGGAGCACCTGTCGAAGAACACCTGTCTAAAGGGACCTGTCAAAAGTGTCAAGAGGAACCTGTCAAGGCATTTTAAAGTCCTGCCCTTTAAATCTTTGAAAAAACTGATTGCTTACTATTTCATTCTGCCTGTGACATAGCCTGACAGCTTCCATTACTGGATTAGTGCTGCTTGACTGATTTCACAACTATCCATTGTCACAGTAGGGTGCCTGCCACAGTTTGATTGACAGCTAGAAGTGGTTATAGACTCTGAAGTAGGACTATGAATTCTAATGCTTGTTGTTATTAGGGATTGTGCACTTGAATGAAATGTTTGTTGTTATAAGGTTTTATCTGGTTGAAGGAATGTAAATGTAGTAAATGGGTTTTTATGAATGAGAGGGCCAGAACTTTCGAGGGGTGGCAACCACAGTTGGATTGTCACTCTACTCGTTTTTACTTACCCTGGAATGGAGCTGCACATTTCTTGCCCGACCTTCCGACTCAGGCCTGGTGAGAAATGTGCAGTGTAGCTGTCCAGGTATCCTCTATGTCTAATGCAGCAGCGTCGTGGGACATGAAGCCATGCCCCCCTTTTACATCACTAGCTGCTGTAAAGCAGGTAAATTTAAAAGGTCCCAGCCACTTTGAGAAGCCAGAGAGAAGGTAAGTGTGTAAGATAAGTGGGTAGGATGTGTTGGCGGGAGGGTGGTGGGAGTTAGATTGGGTGGGAGGCGTAGTCGGGAAGTTCAGAGGGGGCAGTCGGGGGGGTCCGGTGAGGAGTTGGCAGGGGGTCGGGGGTGTTCAGTACTATAGCTACCCAGGAGTCAGAAGTAGTTTTAATTCTTCTAATCTTTCTAGACAGTTGGAACCATTTGAAGTCTCCATTTTAAATTGGAGTATCAGATGGTTCCTGGCGCAGGATAATTGCCCATTGGCAGTTTGAACTTCTTGGGCAATTCCCATGCAGCCCTTGTGTGGCGAATTCTGGGGCGGGGGGGTGGCGGTTTCCCTACGCATCTTCTAGGATACCTCCCCAGTACGACCCGCCCATACTCTCCTGGGATCAGAAGCTCTGGGCCATAGGGAAGTCTGTAATAGCCACTTAGAACTTTATTTTATAAGACTTTAATTTATCTCTTCCCTGCATGGGTCCTGAGGCCTACATATGTGGATACTAGATGAGTTGGCATGGTAGGTGTAAGGGTATAGGGTACTGGGTGGGGACCATGGATTGGCATGAGTTGCATGAAGTTGGCATAGGGGCTGTAAAGGCCATGCAGGGTTTGTGGAAGGGCATGGGTTGGCATGGACAGAATGAGGGGCCATGGGGTGTGGGTAAAGGTCATAGATTGGCATGGAAGATGTGAGGGGTCATGGGGGTGGGTGTGGGCCTGTGGTGGCATGGGTTGGCATGGATGGAGCATGTGGAGTATGTGCGGTGGGTTGAAGGGTGAGGGCTGGAGGGATATTTCATGTTTTATTCTTTATTTTTAAATTTTGGACACTGTGCTAGATCCCTGAGGCAGGCTTTCCACTCAGCCTGCCTCTGAACCCGGCAGCCTCCTCAGTTCTTCTGGGGTCACCCACCTCGACTGCTAATCCAGCCCAGCCCTACAGACTGAAAATTCAACGTCGAGGCAGCCATTTTTAAAGGTTAGGTTTGTGGAGCTGGGAATTCTTCCAACTCTGCGCACCCAACCCGTGATTGAAAATCCAGGCCTCAGTATCTTCATACTTAGTGCAATGTTTTTTAAATCCAAGCAAACTCAATTGATTGTTTTGATGAACATATTTTGTTTGATCTGTGGCATAAGTTTATCACTCATTTCTGTTGCAGTGGATTTTCACAATCAATGCTTTATGTCAGATGCTGAATTTGTGAAGACAGCAAAAGGATAAAATGCAACAGTCACTGTCTACTGAGGCATCTCAGCCATTAAATTCTAAACAATCGGTAAGATATGTTTTGAGTCTTTTTCAGCTCCTTGCCTTATAAATACACCTGGTCAACAGTTGTTGTGTTACTGTTAGATGCAAATAAGGATCTGGTGTTAACAACAGATAGTTGTTAAACAGAGTGCTTCATTTTTGTGAATTTTCTATTCTTCATATTAGAGGATACTTGCCCTTTCATGTTGAATATGACAAGTATTCCCCAAATAGTGAAGCAAATTGATATGAACACTATTGTATTATGAATGCTATTTTGAACACCTAAACAGCAGGGAAAAGTACTTGATAATAGTACTTCTCTTTCTAAATTATTTCTTGTTATTATTTACCGCAGGTAATAACATTATTTCTCATATTCTGCAGAATAAGTCTTCAGCCGCAAGAACTTCAAAGCATTTAAATGCTGAGACAATCTTAAAAACAGACACTCCACGCACCCGTGAGCTGAAGACTCTTCGAGCGAAGCGTTTGGCTTACTTTGTGGGCCCTAGCCATAACAACACAAATACATCTGCAGCTGTTAGCAGTTTGGAAACTAATGACAAACAAGGAAGCTTTGATCATGAAATGAGCCATCCACTAAGAGAAAATCTGGTAAATGCTGAGCAAAAAGATCCCTTAACAGTAAAAACACTTGATTGTAATGAATCAGTTCAACATACAAGAATTCAAGATGCACAGAAGGCCCATTGTACAGATTTAGAACCATCATTGACAATTTCTAAGAGTGACAAAGCAACTGCTTGCCTGCCTAAGCCAGATTATAATTTACTGCAGAATCCGACTGTATCAGAGATTCAAAAACTCAGGCATATTCTAAACTGGGCTCAGAAAATCCTCCAAAACAGTGAGGAGGTTATGAACACCCGAGCTGAAAAAGCTTGTGCAATAAATGAGAAAGAATTGATTGTGAGCCATGTGAATTCTGACACAGAGCAGCCAGATACTTCTAATTGTTCTTTGGTTACTGGTAGAAGTATCCACACTGGCCCATCCAATGTCAGATTAGATGGTTCTCGTTACTCTGCAGATATTTACAGCTCTTCTGACAGCTGTAGCTCACTTGATTTATTAAGAACAAGTAGGGCATTAGTTCAGACTTCCTCCTTAGCTACCAGTCTGAGTGAAGAGCAAGAACAATGTAAATTAACAGATACTGATTATCCAAGCAAGGACTACTTTTTCCCTAATAACATTTGGAAAAGAAGCTTTTCTGAACAAGCAAATGCATATAGAGATAATGTTTTAAGTGACAACTGGAAAATTAAAAGTGCAGAGGAAAGTAAAATGCATGTGGCTCAGTTCGAGTTTCCAGCAGATAAAAACTACCATCCTGTGCTTGGTGATATGAGTGCACCGAATAGGGATAAATACTTCTGGATTCCTCTTGAAGGTAGCTCAGATGAAGATGATGTTGCTGGAAATGGAGAAAGAAAGGAAGCATTTATGGAGCCGACCATATCAGCCAGAACGGTAATACTTCGAAAATGCCCTGAAACTGATTGTTACACCTCAGATCAATTAGCAAGTCCTATTAACTTGCATAAGACTACACAACACAGCTTGCCAACTCATTGTGATGAAGAAAAACATAATTATGTACCTCTTGAAGCAAAGGAATATTTATCAGGTGGTTACCATAAGACTTCTGCAGAAGATACTGAAGCTGCAGGTAAACCTGATGTTTTACTAAATCTGGAAGATGCTAGATTTAGCTTCAAATCACAGATGGATTTGTCATTTATTCCAAGTCTAGATCTTTCAACCCCTTGCAGAGGGACAATTGTAAGCCCAAATGAAGCAACAGCAGCAAATGAAAAAAATGAAGGAACAAAATTGGTCAGTTCTTTTCAGGAAAGACCAAGTAGTGAACCATTCCCTGAAAGATCAGGAAATGTAAATCTTACAAATATAAGTAAAACATTGCTTTCGCATTCGTCAGTGTCTCCAAAATGTTATCGTGGCAAAATATTGGACAAGAGAGGGACAGAAAATGTGCTAGCTTTGGAAAGTGGTCCATTAAAAAAAGAAGCAAATCATAATAATGATCAAAATGAAACAAGCCAACAAATAATTGACTATAAGGCACATAGTATGTTGAAGTTGTCTTCGTCATCTTTGCTATCATTCTCTGATTCCAGCTATTCAACAAGATCCAATCCGCAATTTAAAGAAGAGCAGTCTAATGTAAGGGAGAGGGGCCAAATCACAGATGAAAGTATTGACTCTTTCCTCCCTGCAAGTAATCTGGTCAAATTCTGCCCAAAGTGCTGTGGCAACAGCTCAACTGGTAACTGGTGCATGGAATGTGGATGTGTTCTTATTGGGATAACACCACAGTTTGTTACAGCTTCCAGTAATGTTGACAAAATATCATCCTTGAATCCCAGAGGTAGCCCTAAGCAAAAGAAACCGAATGTGTTACCAACAAATGCAATCGCTGCATCAGAAGAACACTCTGACTTTATGGAATCTGACATGTTATATGGTTTGGAATATTCCAAAGTTAACCGTTGCGTTTCCTCAGGGACTTGTGATCTTCAGCTAAGCACATATGAGAAATATCTTATATTTATGGAACATCTGCAGAAAATTCGAAGCCAACATCAAACTAAAGAACAGCAGCCAGCCGATGTGATATTATTAAAGGACAATACAAGTCAGACAGAAGTAGTGGATGAAAGCAACAATTACTGTGGGAAACAGGAAATGGAAAAAAATAACATTGCCTCATTCAAACCTTCTATATGTTTCTCTGACTATACTAACAGAAAGCAAATTGACTGTGAGCAAGACTCGGAAGACAACCCTATGCGTAAGCCAGACATTGGAGCTATATCTTCAGAAGAAATCTGCATAATACCAGAAGTTTCAGTTGTGCAGTGTGTTCCACAAGAGAAAGATTTTCAGCAAAAAAACTATGTAGAAACAGCAAAGAACATTATGCAGAGAGTTTTTTGGGAGCAAATCTTTGAAAATCAGAAGGAAGACCAAAGTTTAACTTCTACAGAGTGTGAAAGCAAAAAAATAATGTTGAAAGGTAATTATTAAATAATTCAAGGTTCATCTGTCCTTTTTCCTAGGCTCCTACAAACTCTATGTATATACTTTGCTCTATTGCTTACTAAATGGTATTTCCCTATGAAAATACATGATATAAACATCAGAATAACTGTATCCAAGAAACCACTCGTGGGTTTGTGATTACCCAAAGATATTTTATCAAACAGCAATACACAATAAGGGCATGTTAACTTTAACTAATGCTAGCAGGGCACCTCTGACTGCACTCCTGCAGTGTAGCACATATGTCAGAGTTTACAAGTTCTGGGAGTTGTAGAGATTGGGCAATGTAAATGCAGTGTAATAGAGCTTCACATACAAGTCTGTACTATGAAGAAAGTTCGGCACCCAATCAATTGAAAAAAAGGATCTGACACTTTGTTTTGTTATTTCACCTGTTTGCACCAACTTCAGAAATGGCTATTCACCCGGTGTAAGTGTGTAAGTAAGCAAAGTAAATGCATCTCTTTGTTATCCATTGCTCACAAAAGAGAGAACCTATTTCCATTGTATCTTCTCATGTTCTCAGGATGCCCTAAAGCACTTTACAGTCAATGAAATGCTCTTGATGTGCAGTTACTGTTGTTATGCAGGAAACCATGGTAATCAATGTGCACAAGCAAGGTCTCACAAACAGCAGATTAATATATAAGCAAATAACCTGTGGTATTGGTTTACACAGTTCTGTAATTGCTGTTGAGTGGATTAGAACCAGTGACAGGATCTTTTGTGTTTAAGGTTAAACTGTATTGTGCTCTGAATATTATCAATTGGTTGAAAAAGTAGTAGTGGAAATAAAATCACAATTATTAACAATATGACATCACAAAACAATTTTAATAAGTTTTCTTGTGCTGCAAAATCTTTCATTGGGGAGTGTTATTTTCCTACTCAAGGGTGCTATAATTAGTATAAATAGAAGCTGCCTACATGGTATATAACATTTTCAATTGTGTAATGGAACAATTGTTTGAGCATTAGTTCAGCCTCATTTTGTGGAGACCTTTATAATTTTGTTATCACGTTTATGTTATCAACAAATTTTTCATTTTTAGGCGCACACAATGCTCGCAATTCTGTGCTCGTTCCCGAACCACTCCAGTGGCATATGAGGGTTTTCAATGCTGCATAACATTAACTATCATTTAGAACCTTCTCTTATTGGCTAAGGGAATCCTTTTGAATAGTCCATTAAAATATTTCTAAAGCATATTATGAGAAATCGTGGAATGGAATGAAACATTTACTAGACATAAATTGAATAATCTCAGTTGTAATATATTTTGTGATTTTATCCTGCAGCAACTACCCACTTGTTAAGCTTCCAACCAAACATCTGCTTCATCACCAGGATTGCCTACTTCCACCTCCGTAATGTCACCCCAACTCTGTTCCTGATTCAGACAATCTGCTGTTGAAATTCTCATCTATGCATTTGTTACCTCAACACTCAATTATTTCAATGTTCTCCTGGCCTCCTATCTTCCATTTTACATAAACTCTGCTGCCCACGTCCTAACTTGCATCAAGTTCCATTCGTCCATTACCCCTGTACTTGCTGATCTGCATTGGCTCCTGGTATGACAACACTTCGATTTTTGAAATTCTCATTCCTGTTTTCAAATTGCCCCATGACCTCGCCCATCTCTAAAACTTCCTCCAGTTCTATAACCCTTCGAGCTCTCTGCACTACTGTAATTCTGGCCTCTTGGGAGTCTACGATCTTAATCGCTCCATCATTTTTTTTTTGTAAAAATATACTTTATTCATAAAATATCTTCAATCACATTCCAAACCATTTCAATAACAACATTACAAGGGTACAATCCAGGTTAAACTTTTACAAAATGTATCACCAGGTGCATCAGTACAAACAATATTACAATCATTTACAGCCTTTCATTTTGATCTGTACAGCCCGAGGGGCTCTAAACAGTTCCCAGTCTCTCGGTGCGCTGTGGTAGAAAGGTCTTAGACAGCGACCCTTCCCCATTGCGCCTTTGCGGCAGCTGCCCCAAGCTTTAGTGCGTCCCTCAGCACGTAGTCCTGGACTTTGGATTGTGCCAGTCCGCAACAATCGGTCGGGGACAACTCTTTGTGCTGGAAGACCAACAAGTTTCGGGCAGACCAAAGCGCGTCTTTCACCGAGTTGATGATCCTCCAGCTGCAGTTGATGTTTGTCTCGGTGTGTGTCCCTGGGAACAGCCCGTAGAGCACAGAGTCCTGTGTCACAGAACTGCTCGGGATGAACCTCGACAGCAACCACTGCATCTCTCTCCAGACTTTCTTTGCAAAGGCACAATCCACAAGGAGGTGAACAACGGTCTCTTCCCCACCACAGCCACCTCGAGGGTTAATTTTTTTTTTTGTAAAAATATACTTTATTCATAAAATATCTTCAATCACATTCAAAACCATTTCAAAAACAACATTACAAGGGTACAATCCAGGTTAAACTTTTACAAAATGTATCACCAGGTGCATCAGTACAAACAATATTACAATCATTTACAGCCTTTCATTTTGATCTATACAGCCCGAGGGGCTCTAAACAGTTCCCAGTCTCTCGGTGCGCTGTGGTAGAAAGGTCTTAGACAGCGACCCTTCCCCATTGCGCCTTTGCGGCAGCTGCCCCAAGCTTTAGTGCGTCCCTCAGCACGTAGTCCTGGACTTTGGATTGTGCCAGTCCGCAACAATCGGTCGGGGACAACTCTTTGTGCTGGAAGACCAACAAGTTTCGGGCAGACCAAAGCGCGTCTTTCACCGAGTTGATGATCCTCCAGCTGCAGTTGATGTTTGTCTCGGTGTGTGTCCCTGGGAACAGCCCGTAGAGCACAGAGTCCTGTGTCACAGAACTGCTCGGGATGAACCTCGACAGCAACCACTGCATCTCTCTCCAGACTTTCTTTGCAAAGGCACAATCCACAAGGAGGTGAACAACGGTCTCTTCCCCACCACAGCCACCTCGAGGGCAACGTGCAGAGGGGGTGAGCCTCCTGGCGTGTAGGAAGGATCTGACGGGGAGGGCCTTTCTCACCACCAGCCAAGCTACGTCTTGGTGCTTGTTGGAAAGTTCTGGCGATGAGGCATTCTGCCAAATGACTTTGACAGTCTGCTCGGGGAACCATCCCACAGGGTCCACCCTCTCCTTTTCCCTCAGGGCCTCTAGGACGTTACGTGCTGACCACTGCCTGATGGACTTGTGGTCAAAGGTGTTTTTCTGCATAAATTTTTCCACCAGGGACAGGTGGTACGGCACGGTCCAACTACTTGGAGCGTTCCGCGGCAGCGTGGCCAGACCCATCCTTCGCAACACCGGGGACAGGTAGAACCTCAGCACGTAGTGACACTTGGTGTTTGCGTACTGAGGGTCTACGCACCGCTTGATGCAGCCACACACAAAGGTGGCCATCAGTATGAGGGCGATGTTGGGCACGTTTTTTCCCCCTTTATCTAGAGGCTTGTACATCGCGTCCCTGCGGACACGATCCATTTTCGACCTCCAGATAAAGCGGAAGATGGCTCGAGTGATCGCCGTCGCGCAGGAGTCTGGAATGGGCCAGACCTGCGCCACGTACAGCAACAGCGAGAGTACCTCACACCTGATGACCAGGTTCTTTCCCGCAATGGAGAGGGAGCGTCGCTCCCACATGCCCAGTTTCCTTTTTCACCATAGCCACTCGCTCCTTCCAGTTTCTAACGCATGCCCCGGTCCCTCCGAACCATATCCCCAGCACCTTCAGGCCGTCAGCCCTGACAGTGAAGGGGACAAAGGATCGGTCAGCCCAGTTCCCAAAGAACATGGCCTCGCTCTTCCCACGATTTACCTTGGCTCCCGAGGCCAGTTCGAACTGGTCGCAGATGTGCATCAGTCTGCGCACCGACAGCGGATCCGAGCAGAAGACGGCGACGTCGTCCATGTACAGGGAGGCTTTTACCTGAGTGCCTCCACTGCCTGGGATCGTCACTCCTCTTATGCCCGGATCCTTCCTGATGGACTCGGCAAAGGGTTCTATGCAACACACGAAAAGGACAGGCGAGAGAGGACAGCCCTGCCTGACTCCAGATTTAATCGGAAAGCTATCTGTTTCCCACCCATTGATTGAGACTGCGCTACTGATGTTAGTGTAGAGCAGTTGGATCCAATTTCGAATTCCCTCCCCAAAGCCCATTTTGGAGAGCACATCCCCCATGTAGGTGTGCGATATTCTGTCAAAGGCCTTCTCCTGATCCAAGCTGATGAGGCAGGTATCCACACCCCTGTCCTGTACATAGGCAATCGTATCCCTGAGCAGCGCCAGGCTGTCAGAGATCTTCCTGCCTGGCACAGAGCAGGTCTGGTCAGGGTGAATCACCAATTCCAGAGCGGATTTGACCCGGTTGGCGATGACCTTGGACAGAATCTTATAGTCCACATTCAACAGTGAAATGGGTCGCCAATTTCTAATTTCCTCCCTTTCCCCCTTGTGCTTGTAGATGAGGGTGATGATGCCTTTCCTCATGGATTCTGACATACTACCGGCCAGGAGCATACTCTCGTACACTCCTAGCAGGTCTGGGCCGATCAAGTCCCACAGAGCCGAATACAACTCCGCCGGCAAGCCGTCGCTTCCGGGGGTTTTACTCTTCTCGAAGGACTCGAGGGCCTTAGTCAGTTCATCAGGAGTTAGCGGTTTGTCCAGGCTCTCCCGCGTACTGTGGTCTAAGACCTCCGTGATAGAGGACAGGAAGGACTGGGAGGCCGTGCTGTCCGTGGGCTTCACGTCATACAATCCGGCATAAAAGGATTTGCTGATCCTCAGAATGTCGGACCGTGATGACTTTACTGAGCCGTCTTCTTCCTTCAGGCTGCTGATCACAGAGCGCTCTCTGTGTACCTTTTGGAAGAAGAAACGTGAGCACGTCTCATCCTGCTCCACGGAGCGGACTCTGGAACGGAAGATGATCTTGGAGGCCTCCGAGGCAAAGTGCGAGGCTTGCTGGCCCTTCACCTCTTGGAGCTCCTCCTTGACATCGACCCCCATCGACTGCAGCCGGAGCAGGTTCTGCATCTTTTTCTGGAGTCGGGACATTTCCCTCTGTTCCTTTCTAGCTTTCTGGGTGCCTTTGAGGATGAAAAACCTCTTGATGCTTCCCTTGATCGCTTCCCACCAGTTTGTCAGGGACTCAAAGAGGGGTTTCACGGTTCTCCAACCTTTGTAATCCCTCTTGAGCTCCTCAATGTTCTCTGGGGTCAGCAGTTGCACATTTAGCTTCCATGCCCCCCTGCCCACCCTCAGGTCCGTCTCCAAGTGGCAGTCCGCCAGTAGGAGGCAGTGGTCAGAGAAGAACACCGGCTTGACCTCGGTGGATCTGACTGTGAATGCACGGGACACAAACAGGAAGTCTATCCTGGAACGAATGGACCCGTCTGGCCGCGACCAGGTGTATCTACGCTGCGCTCCGTCTGCAGGGTTGCTGAAGACGTCGTGCAGCTTGGCATCCTTAACTGTTTCCATCAGGGATCTGGACGTAGCGTCCAATCTGCTGCCGGCCCTGCCGGATCGTCCAGCCGCATCGATGATGCAGTTGAAGTCACCGCCCAGAATGACCGGCCTGGAGGTCGCCAGCAGCAGTGGGAGCTGCTGAAAAACCTCCAGCCGCTCAGCCCCTTGTGCCGGGCCATACACGTTAATTAACCGGAGTGGAGCGTTATTGTACATTACGTCTGCTACGAGGAGTCGCCCGCCCACCACCTCCTTGACCTCGGAGACGGTGAAGTTGCCTCCCCGCAGCAGAATACCCAGGCCGGAGGAACGAGAGTCGTTTCCGCCCGACCAGATCGATGGCCCGTGGGACCACCATCGTGACCATTGCCTGTAGGAGCTGAGGTGCGGTATCGCACACTCCTGCAGAAACAACAGGTCAGCTTTGACCTTGGCTAGGTAGTCCAAGGTCGCAACACATCGCGTAGTAGATTTAATGCTACGCACATTTATGGATACAATCTTTAAACCCATTTTAAAGCATTTATTCTCCTACCAAACCCACTGTCTCTGAGAGTCCCAGACCTTTAGTCTGCTCCTTCATACCCGTAGTGAGCTCAAATTCCTTCACTTTGGATGGGCTGAGGTAGATCTCCTTGGCCGTGTTCTGCTCCGGTGGCATCTGGAGGTTCACGTAGAGAGTGGGTTTTGAGATGACCTTTGCTGGAGAAGCTTCTCCAAAACTCACCCCCTCTGGAGTGTTGCTGTTCCCGGCTTCCTGGAGCTGGGGTGCGATGATTGCCTCACTGCTCCCAGATTCCAGGGGCTGTGGTGCACTGGCCTCCTCAGGTTGCAGGCAAAGTTGGGGTGCGCTGGTCTCCTTGTTGTCTCCAATTTTCTGGAGCTCGGGTGTCTCGTCCTCCAACGCCCTGGAGCTTTGCCGCCTCTTCTGTCGGTGCCGCTCTGGCACTTCATCATCCGAAGAGCTGCTGCCCTTGTCATCCGTGTCGGATGGGAGACGCCTCTTGCCGCTTCTCTGGGAAACGCCTTTGCTTCTTCTTCGCTCCCTCTTACTTTTCTTGTTCTTCACCGTCCGCCACTCCCCCTGCTGCTTTTCCACTGCTGCCTCCTCCTCCATTGATTCGCTGTCCTGAGGACTGGGAGGTTCAGGGGGTAGTGCTGTTGATTGGCTCTCTGTTGCCTCGATCTCTTTCTCCACCTTGTCTCTCTCTGTGTCCTCCTTTGTCCCGTTGAGCTCCCTGGGGGCCTTGGTGGTTGGAGTGACACGGAACATTTCTTCTGCTTCCCCCTGGTCGGCTTTGGCTGCCTGTGCGTAAGTACGGCAGCGTTTGGGGCAGGTCCTGTAGAGGTGACTTGCCTCGCCACACAGGTTGCAGCACTTGGCCTGTTTGCAGTCTTTTGTCTGGTGCCCTTCCTGTTTGCAGATCTTGCAGAGGGAGGCGCTGCAGTTGGCCGCCACATGACCAGCCTTGCCGCATGAGCGACAATGCTTGGGTTGCCCAGCGTAGACCAGGTAGCCCCGGTTTCCCCCGATAGCGAAACTGGAAGGAGGGTGGAAAATGGCTCCCTTACCATCGGTCTTTAGCGTGACCTTAAACAGGCGTTTGCCTGTCCAGATCCCCAAGTCGTCTCGAATCTCGGTGCCGCTCCCCACCTTATCGAAGTACCTGGTGAGGAAGGTGACCACGTCGGCGACAGGGACGAAGGGGTTGTACACATGCACCATCACCACACGTTCCCGTTGCAACGGCAGAGAAAAGTGCGGCTCCGCCGTCAGGATCTTCATCTCCGGCAGGTCTCTCTTCTCCTCGAACACCCTCAGGAGCCGGACGCAGTCTGCCACCCGCTTGAACGTCACGTCAAAATAACCACCTTTGCGGGAGTCATGCAGGGTGAAGATCTCCGGAGCTTGGAAGCCGCACGCCTTCAACAGGATCCTCCTGGTGAAGAAGCCCCGATCCATAGGTGATCCTCCTTCGCTGTGGTTCACCGTGACTCGGACGGTGATAGGTAACCCACGGTATGGATTTGGATTGCGATTGGTTATCGCCCTTCCATCCCGACCTTGCCTTGGCAGGACCATGGTGTCGCCCCTGCAACACTTGATCTTAGCCAAAAGGTCGAGAGGCACCTCGAGGGTTAATCGCTCCATCATTGTGGCTGTGTTTTTAGCTCCCTTGGCTCTGAGCCCAGGAATTTCCTCCCTAAGGCTCTCCACCTATCTACCTTTTTGGTCATTCTTTTTGTCATTTTCCAATGTCTCTTTTTGTGGCTTAATATCAAATTTTGTTTGAAAGCGCTCCTCTGCAGTACTTTGGGATGTTTTACTACATTAAAGGTGCTGTATAAGTGTAAGTTGTTGTTGTATTTCTTTGTACTGGACATAAGTGATCCTACTATATTTTAATGAAAGAAAGAACTTGTATTTATTTTACACATTTCATAGCCTCAGGAAATCCCCAAAGCACTTCAGAGCTAATGAACTACCTTTGTAATGCAGTCACTGTTGTAATGTAGGAAAATGCAGCAGCCAATTTGTACACAGCAAGGTCCAACAAACAGTCGCGAGGTTAATGACCAGATAGTCTATTTCAGTGATGCTAGGTGACCAATAAATATTGGTTAGGATACAAGGAGAGCTCTCCCACTCTTTGAATAATGCAGTGGGATTTTTTTTACATCTACATGACAGGGCTACAGTCATTTCACCAGAAAGAATGCACTTTGATAGTGCATCATTCCCTCAGTACTGTGCTAAAGTGCCAGCCTAGATTGTGGCCTAGATTTTCATGGAGTTGGACCAGGATTCAGAAGTCCCGCCCTTGATTTTTGACAGGTCCTATTTTTACCGGTAGGGGAATGGGTGCTGGATGTGATTCTTTTTTATGTAGTGAATTCTGTAATAGATACTTAGAACTTTATTTGATTTAATCTCAGCATAGCTTCTGAGGTCTGTCCATAGATACTGGGTAATTTGGTATGGAGGGTGTAAATTCAAAGGGTGTGGTGGGTTGGGGGGTTCATGAGTTGGAAATAAGTTGACAAAGGGCCATTGGGATGGGTGGAGGGGCATGGGGGGTATAATTGGCCATTAGAGGTAGGTGGGGCATGGGTTGGCATGGAGGGTATGAGGGGCCATTGGGGCAGGTGGAGGGGTATGGTTGACATGAGTTGTCATGGATTGGGTGGGGGTGCGTGGTCTAGAGGGCCTAATATTTAACAACACAACTGGGGCAAAATCCCAGAGAACCGAGACGGGCCTTTTAACCAGCCCAACTCAACACTCGGCAGTCTTTGTGGCCATTTCTGATCAGCATCAGGGGGTGGCGGCTCTGGAGTGAAGATCCCGCCATTTAGGGCACTTTTACCAGAAGCGGGTGTGGTGAACCAGGGAATTTCCTGACTCTGAGCATCCACCTTGGGAACAAAAATCCAGGCCTGTAGGCTCAGATCTCTGCAATAGAGCTTAAGCAAGAAGAAGGATTAAAATTTGGACTTTGAAGATTGTCGAAATTAGGAAAGATTGAACAAGGCAAGGAGTTCCACTATTTTCAGTTCTTAAGACAGAATCAGTGCAGGAGATGGTGTGATAAACTTTGGGCAGAATTTTCACCTCGGTGGGTGGGTGGCACCAACCCGCTTGAGCGTGAAATTGGGCAAGAGTCCCAACATTAATGCGCAGTCGCATGATAGTTCAGTTGGCAAGCACACATGGGAATCGGCAGCGCGACCACCGACAATTAGATGGCCTATTAAGGCCATTAAAGTACTAATTAACTTAAATTTTTCGCTGCCCGTCCAACAGTTGGTGGGCAGACGAAAAGGCCAAGCCGTCTTTACACTTTTTAGGAAACCTCATCCATGGGGGAGATGAGGTTTCCAACAGCAAATAAAAATGAAATAAAAAATTTTACATCTTATTCATAACATGTTCCTGCTCATGTGACAGAGTCACTTGAGGGGACATGTTTTTTAACATTTAAAAAATATGTATTTTTGTTTTGTTTTTCAGAATTCTTCATCTCCCTGAGGCAGCTCTGTGCCTCGGAGCTTTTCCAGTGTGAACCCGCGCACATATGCGAAGTTCCCCGCTCGCCCTCCTTCCCCCCCCCCACCCTGCCCTGCCCCCACACAGGCAGCGCTGAGCGCTGCAGTACACGTTTCATGCTGGGCGGGCCTTAATTGGCCCTCCAGTGTGAAATTGCGGTCTGGCCCCGATTGCAGGCGGCGGTCAGCTTCACGACCACCCCCACCCAAGTCCGCCTGACAAGGGCAAAATTCTGCCCTTTAAATTCAAAAAAGCAAGCAAACCGTTTCTAGTGAATGCCTTTTAGTTGGTCATAATCTAGTTCATCATGCACTTGGTGCTAGAATACATAAATATCTCAAATGGAATGTTGGATTCATGTCTCCCACTTAAGAGACTGAAAACTCCATGAGCATTTATTGTTTACAGAACTAACTGTAGACCTAAGGTGAACAAACACTTCATGGAACCTGTGCTCCTGCGGTCAAGGAAATCTCTTCACTGGAAAGCTACTGACTTAACATTAAATAATGGAGCTGTAAACGTGGATAAATATTGTGGTGTTTTAGTTGACAGTCTGGGGTGGGAGATCTGGAGCTGTGGAAAAAATTGTACATCCTTCCATTAGGTGATTAAGCAGATGATGTGGATGAGTGAAATTAATGGATCAAATAGCCTTTCTGTGTTCCAATTTCCTTATGTCTTAAGAACATTAGAAATAGGAGCCTGAGTAGACTACATGACCCCTTGAGCCTCCTCCGCCATTCATTACAATCATACCTGATCATCGGCCTCAATTCCACTTTCCAACCCGCACACCATATCCCTTGATTTCCTAAGAGGCTAAAAATCAGTCTATCCCAGCCTTAAAAATATTCAATGATGGCATATCCACAACCTCCTAACCTCCTGGGGTAAAGTTTTCTAAACGTTCACAATCTTTTGCATTGAAACTTCTCCTCATCTCAGTCCTAAACGATCAGCCACTTATCCTGAGACTGTGCACCCCATGTTCTAGATGACCCAAGCAGGTGAAACAACCTATCAGTGTCTACCCTGTCATGACCCAAAGAGCATGCTGAGCAAATGTGCATCAAGGCAAAATAATGAAATGTTACTATTCAGTGAGATTTGTTAATTAAAAAAGATCACTCAGGATTTTTAATTATAATCTCAAAGTGGGATATTTTATTGAGAACTAGAATTTTACACATAAGATCATAAGACTGTTCTATTTTTAAGATGCAGATATAAGGCCAAGAAGGAGAAAGAGTATCCAGTCAAGTTTGAATCAATACCAAAGGTGTTGGGAGAATTCCAGCACTGCATGGTCGTCTTATACATATGGAGCAATAAAGCCAAGGTATAGTGTTCTTTTGCCATTGATTGCCCAGGTAGTTTGATTTCCTTAATTCTATCTCCTCTTCCATACGCACTGACGTTCTCAGGTAGAGTTCCCCCGGTATGAGCAACATTCATGTACAAGTATTGCCAAGCTGTCCTATCACAGGTGGCATCACAACCAAGATCACTCCTCTTCTTATTTAATCTAACCTAATGATGCAACAGTTTTCCAGAAAGGGCTGCTGAACTGCAGTCAGTAGTGGGAACCCTCGCTGATCTATGCCACTCTCCCTGCTTCTTAACTTAAGAGTTGCTGAGGCCAAAGATAGTATCACTGATCAGCAAATGAACCAGGTGTTTTGTGTGGTTCAATTCGACACAACTCATTGCATTTAAGAACCAAAACATCTGGATGACCTTTGGTCTGATTTTCAATGCCTATTAATATTTGTTAATACTGTAAAATGAGAATAGGTTGAGAGGCATACGTAATTTCTATTGCTTGCAATTTTGTTCTTGATACGGGCCTGAAACCAGAAGGGTTTCACTACCTGTGGCGGAAGAATTTTGAGTCTTTTATGGTACCGGGTTGCCACCAATGACAGTGCAGTGTAAATGAGAGTTTCAGGTACAGATGGCTATAGGTGATAAATACTGTATCTGACTTCAATCCTGAACTGACTCAATTACTGTTTTTAGAAAGCAATAACCATTGGTTGATTCTACAGACCCTACTTTCAAATGATATTTTACTTATGAAAATCTTTAATGTATTTAATCATCATAACGTTTCATTTAGTTTTTATTACATCTATGTAGTTTTGTATATAGCCAATAATTTGAAATTTTTATGTAGTTTGAGCCAAAGGAAGGTGAGGAACCAGCAATGAAAGACAGTTACTATCAAGGAAATTGGGACAGTTAATACCCAAAAATTATTTCAGTAGAGAAGAAAATAATTAGCACCTTAAAATAAATCATATTTATCATGTTTTCCAGATTCCTAGGTTTTTCTTTAAGCCGAACTTACATATTAACCCTCCCATAGTGAATTTGGGGTTTGGGAGCTGGGGTTTAAACCATCATGCACGTGAAATATGACCCGAATCTACCAGAATGCAGCCATCTCTGTTTTTTACGGTGGTGGATGTCAGGATGTCCGAATATCCCATTGTATATTAAATCAGGTTCCCATAGTATGATTGTGAGCCCAACTTAGAATGCTGCATGAGTTTCCTCGAGGTTAGTAAATAGCGTTAAACTAGAGGCAAGATTGAACGGCACTTTATCAGGATGGTTACAGTTCAGGAAGCTAGAACTGAATAGAAATTCAATACTCACAGCAGCTTTCTCAGTTTCCCCTGGGAAATGGTTTGGTAATAGTACTTATTGTGAAAGATTTGCTTTTACAGTTGGAGGTGTTCACATCTGCTGCCCCCTAGAAGACCCACTATCTCTTGGACATGGTGGCCACATATTACCAGTGGTTCTGAACATCACCAGTGTCTTTTGCATGGATTATTTGCCAGGGATGGGAAGTATGTAAACTTCCCCTGTGATGTAGCCACAAAGAACAGGCTTTTGGATTTCTGTCTCAGGCTGTCTTCCCAAAGGTGCAGGCTGCCATCAACTGCACAAATTTTGCATTTTTGTGCACCCCAGCTAAACCAGAAGCATTCATCAACTACAAGGGATTTAATTTTATCAATGTGCAACCACAAAAAAAGGTTCATGTGGGTCTGTATCAGATTCCTTGAGGGCTGCCATGATGCTATCATAATATGGTAATTCAAAATCTGTGGCATGTTCAGGTCTGCAACCAGCCTTTTAGAAGACTGATTGCTAGGGTGACAAAGAGTAACACCTTCAAATCTGATTAATGATGCCTGTGACAAACCCAACTGATGAAAATAGGGAACACGACATGCAAGCCATATGACAAACAGGTTTGTCTCCAAACAATCCATCGGTATGCTTAAGTTGTTTTTCAGGTGCCTGCACAGGTTTGGAGATGCCATTTAATGCTTATCAGCCAGGGCCTCCAGGATAATTATGGTGCAGTATGTTCTGCACAACATCGCGCAACAGCGCCGACTCAAAGAACAAACCCATCAACATTCTGCACCAGATTATTCCAATGGTACCATACAGGCCAATCACATTGCTGTTCAGGATGCCAGGGATTCCCTAATAGCTTGAAAGTTAAGTTGGTCACTCTTATTGTTCCAAGGTAATTGTCACATCTCCTGCCCCCTTTACTAGCACTTCTGCATGGTGTAATCCCTGTGGCTTTACCAGAGATAGAATACAGTATTTTTAGGCCCTGATTGGGGCAAGTGCAGAAGTGGGTGGGCATGAAAATTCAAGCTGCCAGCTGGCTGCCAAGTTTGCAGGCTCCATCCCGTCCACTGGCCATATTCCTGGAGGTGGAATCAGTAGAGGCAGTGTTACCCATCCACAAGCGGTGGTTAGACAATGAATGACAGATAAAGCCCATTTGAGGCCTATTGCCATAAATTCAAGTCAGCCTGCAGTCCATTTGGTACCAGGCTAGCCACCTTGAGTTGGCCTCTCAGAACATGCTAGGGAATCATTGCTCGAGACAAGTTTTCAGGCCCCCCCCCACCTGCCTGGCCTCGGCTGGAGTCACAGGTTGCCCTGTTGAGGGGTTCCCCTGCACAATGGTGACAAAGCTGCCATGGGCATTTTTTAATGTAAGAATTTAAAAAGGCAGAGAGAGGGTGCTTCAAAATGGAGGCACCCACTTTCTCTCTTACCTGAACTGCAAGCTGATGCTCCTTCAGCTTGAGTGCTGCAGGGCCTCCTATTTGTCCCCCAGCTTCGAGAGCCCGCCCACCATCCTTAATGGGATGGTGAACCTGCTCTCTGGGCACTAGTTGGCCAATTCGGGGAAAATCACTGCTGGGTGACTGTTTCTCCTCATTGTTCAGGGTTCTGAACTCTATTTGACCCCAACATCAGGGTCCCGAAACCTGCGGGAAAATCCTGCCCAGAGACAGGTTGCTGTGATCCCTATTCTGAATTTTAAGGTCAGTGTGACTGACAACCTTGGGGTGTTGCACCCTATGAGAGCCCCATCAAAGAGCGTTCCACCTGTACCTGTGCATGGTTAGACTAGGCCAGCAGGAGAAGGGGAATCACGGGAACTGGTTGAAGGGGTTGACAACAGGTAAGAATTGCAAATGCTTTGAGAGGAGTGTGCACTTCGATCTCCCCTCTTGCCATTGCCCCTCTCTGTGCCAGCAGCACATTACTGCTACCTCTCTGCCTCTTTGGGAGACCAGCTTGGAGGAGATCCATGCCACCTTCAAGCCCATATCTAATCTGTCTGCCATCTTGTGTAAGGTAGTTGACATGTTGTTAATAATAATTGTAAGGTTTCATGAGTCACTGGGACATTGTGGAGAGGAGACCATACTCTCAATGGAAAAGATCTTCACAAGGGTCTTCAACATCACTCCACAAATTTTTGTGCTGGACTCCTCCATCCTCTAGGGCATTGCAAAGTGTGTACCGGCCAGACTGCCAGTATCATGCACAGTTCTGCTGACTCCCTATCATTCTCCTTTTCATTGGCGGTAGTTCTTCACATAATGGCCTTGAAGGAGAGACAGATATGATTTAGTCATGGGAATGTACAAATATTGAAATACACATATTTAAGGTGATCATATTTCATTAGATCTTGAATTTGTCAAGTGATTTAGTCTTGTAGGAGATCTGGGCCTGAGAGATTAATTCTGTGGCCTTGCAGCAATAAGCACTGGTCTTACCATTTCTGTTGTTCAGTGACTCTGATATGCCGCAAATTTCCAAAGCCTCTTGTTCTGCATTGGTGAACCACATGATCTGTGGTGTCTGCTTCCGGTCCTCTACCTCTCCCTTCTATTTGAATTATTTTCTCCTGCAAGGGTGGGGGGCAACGGATTTACAATTCTCTGTAAGGCAAGTGTGCAGCCAATGGATGAGGGTGACAATTGGACAGTTGTATCATGAGTGACACTGGCATGCATTTGTGGAGTTTGTTGACAATATAATTTAAGTTGTGTGCTGAGAATTGTAGAATTTGATTGAGGTGGCATCACATTACATTAAGATTGGGGTGAATGGTGGTGCTGGATGGAGGAAGAGGAAGATGACAAAATGTATTGAAATGGAACAATGGGTGTTGTGAAACCTAAGTGGGTGTGAGGTGTGATGCGAGTGGACTATGCTTAATAAAACAGAGTGAGAGAGGGTGTATTACAAGCTGTAGGTGAATCTTCAAATTTTCTCATCTTTCTTGACTTAGGTCATTAAAATGCTCCCTACACTGGATCCAAGTCCTCATAATGACACTCCTGCTGCTCACCTTCACCAACACCACCTTGTTGTGCCTGCAGATTTATTTCTACCATTACTAGGAAACAAGACCTCTTTCATTGCTCTAACTGCACACAGGAGTACATCCAGGACTCTCGGATGAATCTGAGTGCAACCTTTACCCTCCTTGCTTCCATTTTTCTCCTATATAACTAAAGACAATAAACAAAACTCCAAACCTCCTCTACACATTGCATCTATGAACAGGGCCTACAAACAAAGTTCAAATGAAATCACATCATGTAGGTCTACTTTATGTTCATCATTTGCAGTGGAGACATCAAACCTGGAAGTAAAACGATCACAAGGCATCCCGAATTGAAATTGAACATTCCTATGCAGCGCACAATCTTGCGCCCGTGCCAAGATCAAGGATGTCATTGAGCGGCTGGAGAGCACTCTGAGCAGGGAAGGTGCACAGCCAGTGGCCGTGGTGCATAGTGGTATCAATGACATAGGTAGAAAAAAGGATATGGTCCTGCAGGTGGAGCTCAGGGAACTAGGAAAGAAACAAGCAAGGGGACCTCAAAGTAATAATTCCTGGATTAACATCTGGTACCATGTGCAAGTGAGTAGAGAAATAGGAGGATAGAGCAGATGAATGCATGGCTGGAGAAATTGTACAGGAGCAAGGTCTTTAGATTCCTGGGATATTGGGAATGCTTCCTGGGGAGATGTACAGACTGGAAGGAATGTACCTAAACAGAGCTGGAACCAATGTCCTTGCCGGGCAAGGTTTGGGAAAGGTTTAAGCTAACTTGGCAGTGGTGTGGGAACTAGGAGGTAATATGAGAGAGGTAAAGCAAAGTGCAGAGTGAATTGGGAAAGACAAATAGCACTAAAGTAGGCAATAGTAAGATATTAGTTGGGGTCAGAAGAAAAGGGAATGAAACAATGTCTGGATTAGGTACATGTCTGTGAATACAGACATGTACCTAAATAAATAAATACCTATGTAAATAACCAAGTGGGAATATGATGTCATAGCAATTAAAGGAGACCTGACTCAAAAAAAGGCAGGATTACTATTAAATAATTCTGGATAGAAGGTGTTCAGGAAAGATAGGGAAAGAAAGAAAAGAGGGATAGCAATATTGATTAAGGAGAACATAGTACTTGAGAGAGAGGATGTCCTAGAGGGGTTAAGCACAGAATCTTTTTGGCTAGAGCTAAGAAATAATATGGGTGTATTCTATAGACCAGAAACTAGTTGGAAAAATTTAGACAAATAAATTTTCATGGAGGCTACAGAGAGATGCAAAAATTAGAGTGGATAAAATGGGGACTTTAATTATCCTAAAACTGACTGGGATAGCAATAGTGTGAAGGGCAGAGTGTGTTTCTGGTATAATAAGATTTAGGTTGACTATGGAAAAGGAAAAGGAGAAATCTGAGTCAAAATAATTAATCTGGGAAGGGCCAATTTCAATGGGGTGAGAACGGATCTGTCCCAGATAAATTGGAGTCAAAGATTGGCAGGCAAAACTATAATGGAACAATGGGCTGCCTTTAAAGAGGAGTTAGTACAAGGACAGTCAAGGTACGTTCCCACAGTGGGGGTGAGGAGGGGGGCAAACAAATGCAGAGCTCACTGGATGACAGAAGAGATAGAGAGTAAGATGAAGTTGATAAAGGGTGAATATAACAGATCTCAGGTGGAGAATACAATTGAGAACCAAGATAAAAGCAAAATACTGCGGATGCTGGAAATCTGAAACAAAAACAGAAAATGCTGGAAAAACTCAGCAGGTCTAACAGCATCCGTGGAGAGAAAAACAGAGTCCACAGATGCTGTTAGACCTGCTGAGTTTTTCCAGCATTTTCTATTTTTTTACTGTTGAGAACCAGCCTGAGTATCAAAGGTTCTAAGGGAAATTGAAAAAAACAAGTAAGAAAAGCAAAGAGAAAGTATAAGGGAGACTGACAGCTGACATGAAAGGGAATCTAAAAGTCTTCTATAGGCATACGAATAGTAAAAGGATTGGGACCATTTAGGAACCTGAAAGGAGATTTACACTTGGGCCAGGATTTTGCCCTCATCGGGTGGGAACGGGAGCGGTTGGGAAGCCGCCCACCACCCGTGATCGAGCCGCAACCACAATTTCACAGCGGCAGGCCAATTAAGGCCCGCTCAGCATGAAACGTGTGCTGCAGCACACAGCAAGAAGAGCTCCCTGAGGCACAGAGCTGCCTTAGGGAGATGAAGATATAATCAATTAAAAATAAAACATTTTAAGATGTTAAAAAAAAGTCCCCTCATCTGACTCTGTCACGTGAGCAGGTACATGTTAGAAATTAATATGAAAATTTTTAATTTTTTTTAATGATGGATCGAAACCTCATCCCACCCGTGGATGAGGTTTCGCAAAAAATGCAAAGGCTGCTTGGCCTTGTCTCCTGCCCACTAACCGTAAGGTTGGATGGGCAGCGAAAAATTTAATTCTGTTCGATTGTTAATGGCCTTTATAGGCCTATTAATTGTCGACGGGCATGCTGCCAACTCCCGCATGCACGTGCCGACCGAAATATCGCACAAATGACGCTTGCCCGGTGTCATCTCGCGTCATTTTACACTTGTTCGGGTCAGGTGCACACCTGCCCGACGAGCAAAACACTCTGGCCTTGGAGACAGAGTAAATGACTGAAGTATTAAATGAATACTTGGCATCTGTCTTTACCAAGGAAAAAGATGTTACCCAAGTCATTGTGAAAGAGAAGATAGTTAAGACATTGAATGGGTTAAAAATTGATAAAGAAGAGGTATTAGATAGGTTAGCTGTAATTAAGGTTAATAAGTTACCAGGATCAGATGAGATACATTCGAGGAAACTGAGGGAAGTAAGAGTAGAAGTTGTGAAGGCACTGGCAATAATGTTTAAACCCTCCTCCAGTTACAGCGGTGGTGTCAGAGGAGTGGAGAATTGCAAATGTTACACCCTTGTTCATAAAAGGGTGTAAGGATTAGCCCAGCTACTAAAGACCAATCATTCTAACCTTGGTAGTGGAAAAGCTTTTAGAAACAATAACTCGGGACAAAATTAATAGTCACTTAGACAAATGTGGATTAATTAAGGAAAGTCAGCACAAATTTGTTACGGGCAAATCGTATTCAACTAACTTGCTTGAATTTTTTGATGAGGTAACAGAGAGGGTTGATGAGGGTAATACTGCTGATGTGGTGTACATGGACTTCCAAAAGGCACTTGATAAAGTGCCACATAACAAACTTCTCAGCAAAATTATTGCCTCATGGAATAAAAGGGACAGTAGCAGCATGGATACAAAATTGTCTGAGTGACAAGGAACAGAAGATAGTGGTGAACTTTTATTTTGAAACAGAGGTAGGTATATAGTAGGATTTCCCAGGGACCATTGTTTTGACTCTTCCTTTTCTTGATATATATTAATGACCTAGGCCCAAATTTTCATGGCATCTTGGAGATTCCACAGATCTTTGAAAATGGCGGGCAGCACCCGGATTTGGAAATCTGACCAGTCCAATTTTTACTGATAGAGGAAAGGGGGCAGAGCTTGACTCACACTTGAGGGAAACCCGAACTCAGGGCCATTTGAACTCAATGCTGAGTTCAAACAAACACCTTTTTCTCTGTAGCAAAGTTCTTAACCCGCACTGTGGGAGTTATGATTATTTTAGACTAGTTGTGAATGCCCTTGAAGTCTGAATGGACTGTGGAACTGTCAATCTGTAAAGTTATTTAAATCTCCAGCTCTTTCAAGCTTAAAACAAAAGACTGCCTGCATGAGTGAGAGTTGAAAAAAATCTGTTCTAGCAGTTACAACAGCTATTTGTGGATATTACCCAAAGGGCTAGCATTGTATCATTATTAATGCTTGGCTGCTTTCCAAAACCTATCATTATCTCAGTAAGGAATCCTAACCACAGTTTGATTGACAGCACAAAAAGGTTATTAAATGCTTACTGTCTTTGATGTTGGGTTATGACTGCAAGCCTGTTTGTTTTTATAAGAGATTAATTACTTGAGAGGCTTTAAATGTTTTGAATGAGCTTTCATGAGTGGGAGTGTTTTTTTTAAACTATAGTAAAGGTTGCAATTGATAATTACACCTTTAATTTACTTCATCTCAACATCACCCCTAAGGTCTGCTCATGGTGGATGCTAAGTGAGTTGGTATGGAGAGCGTAAGGGCATGGTGTGGTGGGTGGGAGCATAGGTTGGCATGAGTTGACATTAGGTTGGTGTGGGGGCCAAAAGGGGCCATGGGTTTGGCATGAGTTGGCATTAAGTTGGCATGGGAATTATAAGATGGCTGGGTTGCATGAGTTGGCATTAAGTTGCCAGGGGGCATGAAGGCTACATGGGGAGTGGGGGGAGGAGAGGGGTTGGGATTGCTGGGGTTGAGGGTTAAAGGGCCTAAAATTTACCAAAACAACTTGGATGGAATCCCAGCAAGCTGAGTTGGGCCTTTTAAACAGCCTTCCGGCACTCGGCAGCCCCAGTGGCTGTACCCTACCTG